>NC_140212.1:43304159-43856659 GCF_951802725.1 Rutilus rutilus
TTTAAAGTGAACTATCCCTTTAAGAGTGAGCCAGCATAAAAGCAGAGCTCTAGCTACCAGACGGTGAGAAAATGTCCCCCCAAGAGCTTTCTCCAGAGTGTTGTCTTTCTCCTTTTTGGTATTGTAGTTGTTGGTTCATTGTGATATTTTTCCAAACACTTACTTTTTGTTATGTTAGTTAAAAAGTTATATTCTTTATCTTTTGAGTTTATGTTGCTTGATTAATAGCTGCTACTATTAACATCCTCTTTAGCAGCTACCTTAATGTTTGCTTATTTGTGTTTTGGGTTTATTTGGAAGCTGTAGGGAGGTGGATGCCCTTTGTTTAAATCTGTTTTCTCCTGTTTTGGGGCTAGTAAGGGAGTTAGGGTATAACTCTGTTATTTTTCTTTTCTTTTCTTTGTTAGTCTAGTTAGAGGTAAATTATTCCAGTTATATTGTCTTTTGTTTATTATTTTGGCCTTATCCTCTCCTGAAACTATTGCTTCCTTTTGTGTTTTTCTTTGTATTTGTTCCACGAGCTGTGAAATAAAATCTTTTTTCTGGATACTTGTGGCTTGTGGTGCTGTGGCAGGACTTAGATTAACGCTCTTTAAAATTTGGTTTTACTTTTGTTGCGTCCCCATTTACCCCTAGACTTATGTGGGATGTAACAATAAGGCCATGTTTAATATGTGACCATTGTTGGTCCTTAACGTGATAAGTGTGTTTTTTTTTTTTATCTGACATAACACAAATTATAATTAAAATGCGTAAAAATCAATGTTGCTGCTAATCATGGACATATACCAGGCTGTGATAATTCCCTCCCAAGAAATCAGCATGTAGTACACAATTTTTTTTTTTTTTTTTTTTTTTTCAATAAAAACAGTGGCATCATGTAAACAAATGGCATTTAAAATTCTGAAAATTAAATATTTGGTAGTTATTTTCAGGACTGATGTTGGTTAAAATATTTAACTCAGTGAAAGTGGAAAAAAATTATAGTTTTATGGCAATGTTTAGAGTGGGCATTTTTGTACCTTAATGCACTCATGTCCTAAAATATATAATAAGGCATAAAGGTTAAACAGTAAACCTCTACTGTGCAACACAGATCAGTTAAATAAATACAGGAGAAATCAAGACATTTCTTACACACTGACTATTGGTATACTAATAATTTTAACCTTAACTTACGGCCCTGATGTTTGTCCATTGACGCAGATCAGGAGGAAAGAGAGCAGAAGGAGCCCTTTCCAACAGCAGCCAATATTCAGAGCCATGATGACGAGCGATCATCCACAGCATGAGATGAACTGGACCGTCTCTTTTAAAGGGACTCTTATGCTGTTATATCCTTAGTAAGAAGGAACGAAAGGCAGTCTTAAATATGGAATTATTTAATGAACAACAGAAGTAGCAAAATAGAACAGCGCAGATAGCAGCTTGTGCAACACTTCAGACTCTCTTATTCTCTTCTCAGTGTCACATATCACAACCCTCTACCGCCACCTACTGGCCAATATGCACAGAATAACACAACACATGCTAAAGGAGGTCCTTCAAAACATGTGTATTGATCATCTGATTCAACCATGTAGGCACTGCAGTACAAAAACATGTGCTAAATTAGATCTATTAAAGCCTTAAAAATACATTTGCGACAAATAGGGTTGCAAAGGGGCGGAAAATTTCCGGTAAATTTCCGGAAAGTTTCCGGTAAATTTCCATGGGAAGTTAAGCTGGGGAATTTTGGAAATATTCATTACCACGGCAACCGCTTGCGCGTCCACTCTGAAAGTAACTGTACACATAAGAGACGGATAGATACATTATTTAAGGTTATTTCTATTCGTTAGAATATTGATATATGAACTTGTTGTCAAGTAAGCCCCGTTGCGAGCAAGAGCAAAGGCTCTCTAAACTTTCAGTGTGCTGCACTGCTCTAGTTGACTTCTGCGCCTTCCCCCCCGAAAATATCACGTTAATTTTGAAAACATAATTCCTTTTGTGGATCCTCTTGGTCTTTCTTCATGTTTCTTTGACAAATATCAGTGTCTCAGTCTCACGCACGCTGCATGTGAGTTAACCACGCCTACTTATTTACATGTTGCGGCGGTATACACGGAATAATAAAATCTGTTACGGTTGACATTTTCTTCCGCGGTAACGATATATACTGTCATACCGCCCAGCCCTACTTATGTGGTAAATAGTTATGCTAGCTTATTTAGCATCTAACTTATCAGCTTACTATCTACTAGATGAATACATTTGTATGTGATATTTGCAATTTAAACATTTAATAAATATATTTCCCCATAATATCATCAAAACTTACTTCACTTTGTTTAGTCCACAGGCTCAAATGTGTGCCTTCAATAGTCTTGTGCTTTGGGCTTCTGTACATGTGATGGAGGCATGCACAGTGCCAGTAGGGGGTGTGGTCTCAATAGCCATGCAGTAAGCAGTGTACTATGTGCATGTGATTGAGGAATGTCATGGATATTCAAGTGTATTTGAATGGCATCTGTTTGTTTTAGTCAAGATTATGCTAAAATATACTTTCCTCAACTATATTTAAGTTCCCTATGAAGAGCCAACCTTCAAACTTGAAAATTCCCAGTTTATTCCCGTTTATTCCCATAAATTCCTGTTAATTCCCTTAAATTCCCATTAATTCCCATGGAAAGTTTCCATCTTTGAAAATTCCCAGAATTTTGCAACCCTAGCGACAAATATTAAAAATAGTAGTCTAGCATGCAGTAAAATAGTCAAGTCAGCACAGAAGATGTGCTTCAGATGTGTTATCTTCTGTACAGCAGAAGATAGTGTCAGTCCAGTTTAAGTAAGTTTAATGATGGTTCATTTTTGTTGTAAAAAAGTTATTAATTTAGGTCATTTATCCGATGGCAAACCAATGGACGAGTCTGGGTTTGGTTGCCAGGAGAACGGTACTCGACTGACTGCACTGTACATTGTTTTTCAGGGGTTGGGATTGACCGCTTAGTTCCAGTGAAAGGAACTCTTAATGCTTCAGTATACCAAGGCATTTTGGACAATTTCATGCTCCCAAATTTGTGGGAACAGTTTGGGAATGGCCCCTTCCGGTTCCTGACTGCGTACCAGTGCACAAAGCAAGGTCCATAAAGACATGGATGAGCGAGTTTAGTGTGGAGGAACATGACTGGCCCGCACAGAGTCCTGACCTCAACCCGATAGAACACCTTTGGGATGAATTAGAGCGGAGACTATGAGCCAGGCCTTCTCGTCCAACATCAGTGCCTGACCTCACAAATGCGCTTCTAGAAGAACGGTCAAAAATTCCCATAAACACACTCCTAAACCTTGTGGAAAGCCTTCCCAGAAGAGTTGAAGCTGCAAAGGGAGGGCCAACTCCATATTAAACCCTACGGATTAAGAATGGGATATCATTAAAGTTCATGTGCATGTAAAGGCAGACGTCCCAAAACTTTTGGCAATATAGTGTATCTTCTGAACAAACTATACACAGAAAAAAACAGGCACCTGACCTGTTTCCTGAAACCAATCAATACTGAAATCAAGGGTCAAGAATCCCCTACACCCACTCAGTGAGCGTGAGAGAGTTATGGTAAATATTTTTTTTTTATATTTGCAAATCCCTCGACCCCTTCCTAATATGATGTCTGAAAATATTTTATCATTAAAATAAGTAAAGTAAATATTTTTGATGAGCAATTAAACAATACATAATTTACTTGAGATCCTACACCATGATGAAGATTTACCATGTTTGTTTTTCTGCCTGTTGTTTGTAACATTGTAGACTTCCCGATATATTATTGTGAGTTCTTTTGGTTTTTAGGAATAATAGTATGCTTGTACTTGGCTGTGATGGGATGAGTGAAGTTTCTGACTTCTCAATGACTTTGGTTAAAGTGATTTGTCAGTGATATTTGTTTGTTTTTCAAAAATGTGGTTGTTGTTGGTTGATCCAGTTCAATTAATAATGACAATCAATGAGGACAAAATAAATATTCTACAGCTTGAGGACCTACAATGGATATAAACACTAAGTAACTTTTCAACCTTCATAATATATTTCCAATATGAAGTTAAATCAGTAGCAAAACTCGAGAGCACGTAGATGTGAATTTGAGAACTTGTACAATAAATATTGGTACTTGTACATTAACATTTACACTCACAGCTCCAACGTGAAAACCTGTAAAATAAAAATCTGAAGTTGAATGTTGAAATTTGCACTCGCATACAATAGTCACAAACCTGTATTCTGAATCTGAAGCTGCAGACAAGTAGACACAAATGTGTAAAATGCCATTCACAGAAATACAACCACAGACACAAACTTGTAATATATATTTTGCGTTTAATCTTACATTCACATTCGCAGTACTACCTCAATTAGGCACTTGCAACTTCTCAAATCTGTCACTGCAATTTCAAATTTCACGCCTGGACTTTTGCTACTCTTTTCCGATATATCAGGTGCAAAACTAACTTGTGCACTTGAAACTCAGAGGCGGTGAGAGAGAAAGGGGGGCGGGAGGAGGGGGGGTCAAAGGAGTCGTTTTATTGGTTGGCACCTAGCCAATGAAATGGGACTTCGATGATGTCACGAAACCCGCGTGCACTGAAACGCTAACATGGCTTAATGCAATGCATTAGACTGATATTAAAAGAAATAAACGATATTATCAAACTCAGTAAACACAATGCTAATAATGCATACTACAGAATAGCAGATGAGCACAGAATATGACGAAAGAAAGCAAATGTGTGTTCAGTGCAAATAAACTTGCTGCCTGTGTTTTATTAATAATGTAACGAATTATGTGTTTTTTGTTATCGTTTTTTTATTTTATAACTGTTGGTCCATTAAGCCTCATTAAGCGTTTTCTTGGTTTTCTATGGGAGGAAAACGTACAATTTAACGCGTTGCGATCATATTCTGTGCTCAATTGCTTTTCTGTGTGCTTTGTTTGTATGGTGTTTCCTGAGTTTGGTCTTTTAATACCACTGTCTCAATTAAACGAGTTGCGTTCATATTCTGTGCTCATCTGCCATGTTAGCGTTTCAGTGCACGCGGGTTTCGTGACATCATCGAAGTCCCATTTCATTGGCTAGGTGCCAACCAATAAAACGACTCCTTTGACCCCCCCTCCTCCCGCCCCCCTTTCTCTCTCACCGCCTCTGAGTTTCAAGTGCACAAGTTAGTTTTGCACCTGATATATTGCGAAAAGAGTAGCAAAAGTCAAGGCGCGAAATTTGAAATTGCAGTGACAGATTTGAGAAGTTGCAAGTGCCTAATTGAGGAAGTACTGCGAATGTGAACGTAAGATTAAACGCAAAATATATATTACAAGTTTGTGTCTGTGGTTGTATTTCTGTGAATGGCATTTTACACATTTGTGTCTACTTGTCTGCAGCTTCAGATTCAGAATACAGGTTTGTGACTACTGTATGCGAGTGCAAATTTCAACATTCAACTTCAGATTTTTATTTTACAGGTTTTCACATTGGAGCTGTGAGTGTAAATGTTAATGTACAAGTACCAATATTTATTGTACAAGTTCTCAAATTCAAATCTACCTGCTCTCGAGTTTTGCTACTGATTTACCTTCATATTCCAAAACCCTTGTGATGGTACATCGACTTAAAATAGGTTGAATGACGCGTCTGCCATAGCCTGACGGGGTTTGTATAGTTTTTAATCGTACTTTTAAACTTCGGGGTTCGGGTAGTAACCCGAGCAGCACAAAAAGAACTACAAAATTCGACTGCTTTACGGCATAGGATACCTCACTTCCCCCAACACGTCCTCACATGCTGTTGGACTAGTAAGTATATCGCTTATATTGTATATCACTCGGACAAGCTTTCACTCGTTGGTGTGAGCTAAAAAGCACCTGGCGTTCTTGTTGATGGATTAGTAGACATCTTCGGAGGCTAGCTGTGCTTGTTCGATGTCCGACGATTTGTAACGCGTTGTGTTTATTCCCAAATCGAACTCGTGTAACTGTCTGTCATACGTTCTACAGTCCACAGCATTACTTGATAGACAAGAATGAGCATCAAACAGAAACAACCCGCTTACGGGGTGTTCGAGGCGCACATACAATACAGACTGCCGACAGTTAAACAGGGCGCGCGCAGCTCTTAAAGGGGACACACCTTATTTCCACTCGTTACAGCTTCTATCCGACTGAACAGGGACCGGTATACAGGGGGGAGGGGATCAGGCCGTGAGTGAAGAGACTGCTCTGCGTGAGTGGTATTTACAACAGTAAAGTTAAATACAAGTAGTCCACAGCGACTCTAGGGGTCGTTGTTTGACCAAAACGGAAATCCTACATAATGGGGCTTTAACAAGCTGAAAGAACTTGATTATAGAATTCTTTATAATTACTATAACTGTAACTCTTTTCTTACTAATTTCAAGACATCTCTTCACATTCTGTAGCTAAACTTGAAACTATACCTCACTTGTTTTTTTAACGTGATTATGCAAATTAGTATCTTGGCTTATTTTCTCATCTTAAAACAAACATTTTTTATTTTTGAAACAACAAATGTACTGTTTTTGATTTGGGATTTGGGGACTTAAAGATTAGGATGGCAAAATAAGGGATATCCATTCACGTATATATATAAGGGATATCCAGAGACACATTATTTATTATAAATGATTCATAAAACAGATAAATGAATAATAACATTAATTAGGCTATAATCTATTAATTGTAATCAAGTGTGAAGCTCCATCCGCACTGACGGCAAATGTAAGGCGTTTGTCTTGAGTGAACATGTGCTTGATAAGATGTGGTTTTTGTATAAAAACAATTCCACACTGATGGCAAGCGCACGGCTTTTCTCCGGTGTGAATTCTTGTGTTTCTTCAGATTGTCCTTATGTGCAAAACCAATTCCACACTGAGTACACTTCTACGGCTTTTCTCCAGTATGAAGTCGCTCATGGGGCGGCAGTGGCTCAGTGGTTCATGTAGGTTGTCTACAAACCGGAAGGTTGGTGGTTCTGTAAGGACCATCCATTAGCCCAACGACGGAATCCAACGGCCTGGCGAAGGTTTAATGCGTGTATGTCTTTTCAGCGCTCCAGTGAAGTTCAATTAATTTATTGGAACTTAGTTTTAGTATTACTTTAGCTCTATGCGTAATCTGACTCCAATTTCAAATGATAATCAAATTTAGATTGTATTTCTGATTAGAAAATAATCATAAATATTGATTATGAATTAATTTAGATCTTTGATTATTCTGATTATCCCATACTTTCAATTATTCGTTCATTACGGACCTAGTGTCGCTTTGAGACGTCACGTCGCGACTGCGCGCTCACGATCACAAACTAGCCAGTCCTGAAATAGTCAGAGGGTGCAGTGCAAGTATTTTACCCGATGCAGTCGCGCACTACAGACCCATAGGTGTAATTTTTTATAATATTTGCAGCGTACAACATGCTAAGTCAGGAGATAGTCAGAAATCAGAAGGTCTTCCTAAGATGTGCCCCATGGTCCATTCAAAGTGCCTCCAGTTTGATCTATCCTGGACAAAGTTTGCGGAAACACCAGACTACACATTAATCTACTGGAAATAATGATTTCAGAAGAATACAGAATAAATCAAGGTTAACATTTATTTGTCAGGTAAAAATGTTTCATGCCAATTACAGAAGTAAATTATTAAAAGCCAATTCAAAAAATATATGACATCATTTACTCAAAGACTCTAAAAGTAAGTAATGTTTTCCTGACAGAGACACGCAGTAATGTGTCAGGGCTTTCCAACAGGAAAATACTGACATGCATTACTGTGTGGGGGTGATCCTGGTAAAAGATTCCCCAAGATTGCTCTGTCCCCTCACCTTAAATACCAGACCAGAACAACAGGGGTTAAACAAATGTTGTTTAGAGTTGTTTGGGCCAATCCATGTACCCCAGGGGGGTAGCACCTGGTTTCAGGAGATATCGTAAAGAGAAATCAGTCAGAGAGGAGATACAGGATTCTCTTAAGTTCGCAATCTTTTTCATTAAACCAATGACTGCAATGAAATTAAGATCATTTTACCAATCGCACTGTGATCCTTAAAATGACACCAAACATGAAAAGGAAAAACAACATATTCACAAACACCATATGTGTTATATAGACATTCTTAATGAACTTTCAGTGCCTTGAGGAAGGAGAGGGGGGATGAGTTGAAGTCAAACAAGGGGACAAGGAGATAAGTTTGGGCAGGACAAGGTTCTGTGCTCTGTCTTTGCTATCTGCTGACCAGGGTGCATTTTATGGCTTTATTGCAGGGTGCGTTTTTGTTTTAGCAGGAAAATCAGTTCTTACAGTTCCATCCCCAGTTCCACCTGATCAAGTGTCGAGGTTTCCATGAGCAAGAAACCTAACCCCAGCTGCTCCCGACGAGCTGGATGGCGCCTTGCATGGCTGACACCGCCGTCGGTGTATGAATGGGTGAATGTGAGGCAATATGTAAAGCACTTTGGTGGCCATCGGTCTGTTGAAAGCGCTATATAAATGCAGTCCATTTACCATGTACTTTCTGGTTTCCAGACTGAGCGAAACTCTTGTCACAATATGAGCACTTGTAAGGTCTTTCTCCAGTATGAATTACTTGGAGCCGTTTCAGTTGGGCGACTGTAGTAAAGCTCATCCCACATTCAAAACACACATGATCTCTCACTTTTCTTTTGCCGTTTACATTTTTACACCTGAATGTTTCACAGCAGTAAGCAATGAAGAATGGACAATATCCTATGTTTTCCTAAGTATCTTCATGGTTTATTCTGGATGTTTCTTGATCACTCATGTCTTCAATCTCCTCCCTATTAATCTCCATCTTTAACATAGTACAACACACAGAATTCAGCTGTTTCTGCTTGGATTTTTCCTGTTATTTCTTCTCAGGACCATCTTCTTCTTTTGCGTTTCATGATCGTTTGTAAACCGCTTTAACATGCATTTGTGCCACCTATTGTAGTAGTAGGACTTTATTATTCAGCCTTAGCTGAAAATTGGTCTTTGGTCTCGCCATACAATCACAAAACAATTAACAATACACAATACACAATATACATCAAGATTAAAATATTCACATTTCATTCCTCTTATTCAAAAGACTTATTGCATTTGGTACAAAAGTTTGTTTATATATTGCTTTGGTCGCTTTTGGTGTTCTGTAGCGACGACGTGATGGCAATAACTCAAAAACATGATTCAAGGAGTGTGTTGTGTCTCTTGCTATAGTCAAAGCTTTTCTCTGAACTGCAATTTGATATAACTGTGCGACTGATTTCTGCTTAGATCCTATCATTTTTCCTGCTACTCTTGTAATTCTGTCTAATTTTACTTTATTCACAGATGTAACTCGCCCAAACCACAGTTATATTATACCCTAAAACACTCTCAATTAAACTTGTATAAACTCTTTGCAGAACAACCTGACTTACAGAAAATTCTCTCAATTTCCTTAGCAAGAATAGCCTTTGATTTGCTTTCTTACAAATAAGATTCACATTATCAGAGAAATTCATTTTACAGTCAATCATGGTTCCCAAATACTTAAAAGTCTTCACAATTTCAACTGTTTGATCACATAACATGATTTCTGTTACAGGCTCTGAATAATTTAAAATCAACTCTTTTGTTTTACTTACATTTATCAATAAAGAACTTGCTTAACACCATTTTTCAAGTCTCAAAACCTGCTCCTCGTACTCAAAATGTACACAGTCTTTCCATAAAAGTGCCATATCATCTGCATATTTGTATAATTTATAATTCTCACGCTGCACTCTTATACCACTTGTATAAACAGAAAACAGCAGAGGTGACAGGACACATCCTTGTGGTGCCCCCGTGTTTAAAAACATAATATCTGATTTAAACCCCCGAACACAAACTCGCTGTGGTCTATTTGTTAAAAAATTCTTTATCCAATGTACTATTCCTCCATTTACACCTAGAACAAGGAGACGATCCAAGAGTAAATGTATCTGCATGGTATTAAAGGCAGAGGTGTAATCAATAAAAAGAACACGCACATAGGCCTTCGCTTGTTGTAAATGGCTAGCAATTGTATCAACCATAGTGAGCGTTGCATCCTCTGTCCCTCTTTGCGGTTTATATGCAAATTGCAATACATCTAATTGCTCTGATATGTATGGTTTCAGGTGATAACTGACTACTCTTTCCATGCATTTAGCAAGTATTGATGTAAGAGCCACAGGACGAAAGTCCTCTAGATTTTTTGCTCTCACTTTTTTAGGAAGGGGTCGTATAAATGATAACTTCCATGTATTTGGTACAATCTGTAAGTCTAATAAAAACTGAAATAATTTTGTTAAGGGGTTAGTTAGTTCATTTGCACATATCTTTAAAACTCTGCTTTTAAGGCCATCTGGACCTGGTGCTTTATAGGGCCTAATGCATTTAAGAGACCTTCTGATCTGGTCACTTGTCAAACAAATAGGCGGCCCCACTGGAATCCTATCACTGATTTCTTTCATCTTATTCCTATTGTCAGCTGCATCATATCTTCCATAAAACAGATTCAAATCATTTACCCATTTAAAACCATCTGTCCCTATAATAATATCATTATTTACATCTCTCGAGTCACGCCCCATCATCTTGTTCAAGCCTTGCCAAGCACTCCTTGCATCTTGATTCGCTAACTGATCCTCTACCTTACATTTAAAGTCAATTTTTGCTTTTTGTACAGTATCATGGCTCTCAATTCCTTCCTTTTAATTTTAAAACCCTCATGATTATTTTCACGAAATGCCCAAGGCCCGGTTTCCCAAAGCGTTCTTATCTCTAAGTAGTTCTTAACCTATTCCTTAACCTCTCTCTTAACCTTATGGGACGGTTCCCGAAACGTTCGTACGCTAAGTATATCTTTTGTAAGTCACACTTTCGTAAGGTTGGTCTGGACCATTCGTAGCTCTCTCTTAGCGTTGTTGCAGGTCTAAATGAATATAATTCTGAAGTTTTAATACACCCAGACAGTATTAAATTAGGCTAATTCAAGTGTTTTCATGCAAAGAATAAAATTGTCATTACACTGATTGTTGTTAGATTTTTAATTATATTATTATACAATATTATTAATTGAATTAAAACGCTCTTTTAAAGGCCAGTGAAAGCATAGGCTACTGTCAGTTAAGTCCTATTCGGACGCTAATATTGTTTCTCATGGGCTCGTCCGGTATTTTAAACATTTACAGGGGTAAGTCGGTGATTTTAGTGCCGTCCGAATCCATAATATCAGTGTTTTTCTCACCCAATCCGCGTAAAAATCCCTGGCCAAATTAGTACCTTCTGTTTTTTGACAAACAGGTCGTGTGGTAATTTAATTGCCGTCTGAATCCACATCTCCGAGTTTACAAGAGATTCAAAATTCACGGTTTAAATCCTTTTTGATCACTGCCGAGCACCGTACGCAAGATGTAAACTTTTATTACTGAAATGCTGGAAAGTATTTACACAAGAACAATATTTCATCGCAGCTCCACCTCAGCGAACAAAAATGGGAAAGAAAAGGCGGCACGTAAATTTTTGAAAAGGTTATTGTGGCAGCAATAGGCTATATGTTACAATTTTAAAATATGTAGGCTACGCTTTTATAGGCTATTATAGTTTGAATTATTTTTTATAATATCCAATAATCATAATAAATTGAAATTTCAACTATTTCTGAAGTGCTTCTTTTATAAAGATGACCGCTTTTTCACATAAACAGCCCCTGCACGAGAGAATAATTGATTCTCGAGCCATCGATTTCAAACAATTCAGCACCATTGGCACGGACAGCGCCGGGTAACGTCGCACGTTAGAAGGTATATCTTAAGCGGCTTCCTAAGGTATGGTTCGGGGAACACACTTAGGAAAATAAACAAATTTGGTAAGATATATCTTTCGAGTCTTCTTAGCAGGCTAAGAGTGAGCGTTATCGGGAAACCGGGCCCAATTCTTTTCATTAACCCTTAAAGACCTAGAACATTTTTGGGGCGCCTGACTCACCTGTACTTTTCTTTGTTTTTCTAACCCATTCTAGCAGCAAGCATCAAGTGCCATATATCATTTTAAACAGGAGAACCTAAAGTTTCCAGCTAGCTCATTTAAAGTCCCAGTTTTACATTTCTTTTGTCAGAGAATTTATGAAATTAACAGGATTTTAAGAAAAACGGCAGCAAAAAATGTGGTGTTTTCAGTGTGAACTCAAACACAACTTCCTGAAGTTTTGTTTTTTTCTTTTAGAAAGTTAGACTTGGTTGTTTTAGACTTCCAGATGAAATTTTGTCTACATGTAACAATCCCTCAGCAAGTTATAGCCATTTATTATAATATTATTCTAGGCGTTTTTGAGCAAAAACAGGTGTATTACATTTACTGACAATGTAGATGTGTCCAAATAAGTTCAGGAAGTAAAGTAAATAGAAAAGTTGTTATATTACAACAGAACACTGAAGCAAACATTTTTCTTCAGAAAATTATATTATAATTTGACCATGAACAACAAATGCAAACAATATAACAAGTAGTGACAACTGTGCAATATAAATACTAACAATACAATATACATTGTGTAAATGAACTCAACAAATGGTTCAAATAATCTTCACAAACTAAATACAAAAAGAAATAAACAGTGCAAATGAAGAAATGGTTCATTGAGGGTAATATACTGAGTGCTAATGAACAAATAGTGCAAATAATCTTCACAAACTAAATACAAATAGATAAATAAACAGTGCAAATGATTCAAACAATCTTCTGAATCGGAAGGTTCCACCAGGTCTAACGACTCGTTTAAAAAATCAATTCTAACACATCCTCCGATTTGTACTGCTGTTTTTTTTTTACATACTCATGCTCTTTCGTGTTTTATGCTCTTTCATGTTTTGCGCTCTTTCGTGTTTTGTGCTATGGTCAAAAACTTTGCATCCGTTAGTTTTCATGCGTAGTTTTCAATGCATTGCGTTTGTTAAAAATGTATAAAGAAACGTGATTGGTTGTTAAAATCACCAATCACTATGTTTGTTGGTTGAGTTGATGACCGTTTGGACGAATCTGGGCATGGGGGTGGGACTAAGCATCAACAATCGTTCCTGTTTGGCTCAGAGAAAGAAACCACATGTGTTTCCTTGACGAATCACTGCTGCAGATTTTGATGACGCAATCACCGGCACTACGCAGCCTATGAATGACCAATAGAGACACCCGTGATAACACGGGAAAGCTGTGAATCTCATCTTTACGGTGCATTTTAAAGCATACAGATTGGATTAGCGACTCAAAAGTTATTAAACATTTTAGAACGATAGTTATTTTATGCCGCGGGCGGCCGTATCGGTCTTTAAGGGTTAAGGAGTTTCTTTAAATCTTTAGAGAGCCATGGCTTATTATTTGAGAAGACTTTAACCACTTTAGTGTCAATAACTGTTTCTTCACAAAATTGAATATAGGAGATAATACAGTCAGTTAGTTCGTGAGGGTCTCTACATGAATCAAAAAATATATCCCAGTTTGTAGTGCAAAAACAGTCTTTTAACATGTCTTCTTTATACTTACTCCAAACCTGAATTCTCTTTTCCACTGGTTTGTCTCTTCTAACACGTTGTCTGTATGTTGGCAGTAGATGGATAACATTATGATCCGATCTGCCAATCGGTGCTCGACATACTGCCTTGTATGCGTCGTCAATGTTACCATAACACAAATCCAGTGTGCGTGAGAAATGGGTTGGACAATCAATATATTGCTGCAAGTGTGGAAGAGTCTCTGTTAATGAAAGTGTATTAAAATCCACTAGTATGAAGACTGGTTGATCTGCCGATTTTGTTAGGATCCTAGTAAAGCACTCTGCAATATGCTCCGCTGCCAGGCTATTATTAGGTCCTGGTACATACACTAGGAATATGGTTATTCGACCAAATTCCCGCGGCAGATAAAATGGTCTGAAAGATACACCCAAAGTCTCATAGTCCGGGGTACAAGTCTGTTCAATTATGGTAAACTGCGATGACCAGCTCTTATCAACAAACATACAGAGTCCCCCACCAACCGATTTCCGTGATTTTACCTTGTCTCTGTCGGCTCGTATAGTGGTAAATCCCTCGATGTCCACAATATGATCTTCATTTAGCCATGTTTCCGTAAAACAGATGAGATTACTACTCCTAAATTCCTCCTCTTGTTTAACTCGGAGTGCAACCTCATCCATCTTGTTATTGAGAGATCTTACGTTAGACAGCATGATCACTGGAAGGGGATGACGGCTTCCTCGCCTCCGCAGTCTATTGCGAATTCCTCCTCTTGACACTTGCTTCTTAGTCCTTGATCTCCTTTTTTTGTGCAGACATATACTTGATGGAATCTCCACATCGACAGCATAATTATTGTTATATCGTAAGGATAGCAAGAAGTCTCTTGAATAAGTCCGACTCGACACCATAGAAGCCAATTGATCTTCGAAGGCCTCGCCCGCCAGCACCAGTACAAACAGCGCCGAGACCACGCTGATCATGTACACATTCATACTGCTTCCAGTTTAAAAGAACAAAAATAAAAACGAATAAAATAACAACTTCAATACACAAACAAAACGCCACGAGACAACAGCGAGACACAGGGTCAGCAGCAGGCCGCGCCCCCGGAAGTAAAATCTGCAGTTTTGAACACCATTCCACGTCTGTAATTAACTCTATATATTTAGAATTTCCTGGTTAAGGACATTTTTTAACTCTTCCCTCAGTTCGTCGAGTCGTGCCAATACCTTGCCTACCCTTTTAATAATTGGTTAATGGGATTATTTATGCCCTTGTGAGTATAAAGGCCTGTTCACACCGGGACGAATTTCGCGCGCGATATTCGCCGACGTTTAACGCCTCGTGACTAAACAAAGGGCGCCAATGTGAGTGTGCACACCGACGCGAAAAACGCCACGCGTAAAAGCGTCATTTTGAAAAAAACGCTTCGGGTTCGTTTTTTTGGTTTCGGGTTCGCCGCGTCAAAAACTATCCGACCAATGAGATTGGCGCTTTTGCTCACGTGTCTGGAGCTTCTGAAGTTACAGTAAAACACATCTTGGGGGTGCTCAAACACAAAACGGTCTTGCCGAGCACACATACGTAACAGCAAAGAAGATATACGCCAAGCAGCGTCTACACTGCTGAGAAGAAATAAGACGAGGAAGATGCAAGGCAAGATGAATGTAGAGCTGCTGGTCTCGTTGGTGTCGGAACATAAAGAACTATATGACAAACGCGACAGCGGAGTATTTCTGTTTTACATTAAGCGCCATCTAATGTCAGGGAATGAATTTGCATGTTCACTCGGCTCATCGTCAGCGAAAATCGTTTGGGTGTGAACACAAAAACACGTTGAAAAACGCTGGCGAATAACGCGCGCCGATATTCGTCCCGCAAGTTATGAGGGTTATTTTTGAGCTCTGACATCCAGTTGTGTCACATGCCATTCCATCACATAGTGGGGGGTTTCCAAGCACAGTGGAAGTGATAAAAAGAGATTTTCTAATAATGACGTATATTTCACACTAAAGTTGAAAAACATTCTGTTCTTTAAAATAATTCAAATGAAATGCTTATAAAATAAATATATAATATAAAATAAATATCTTGCTAATTTAAGTAAAGTTAAAAAACATCCTGTTCTTTAAAGGTATATAAATGAAATGCTTATAATATAAAATAAACATCTTACTAATTTAACTAAAGTGGAAAAGTTCTTTAAAAGTATAAAAATGCTTATAATATACAATATATAATATAAAATTTACTGAATCAATTATTTTAGTTTTAGACAAACAATAAATAAAATCATCTTACATTTTCAGAGTTTAAGAAGTAGCTCCTAACACATCAATGTCCATACAATGTATGAATGGGTTCACAAAAATGCAATGAGTTTAAAGTTGTAATACAAAAGAACCTGAGTGTTTCCCTCTCACACCAGCATTTGTCATTCATGAGACATTGTGAATGTTTTGGTAGTGCTAAAACTATTTCAAAGTATAATCTTAAAAGTTTAAAGTATATCTTTAAAAAATATATATGTTTTGAAATAAATTAAATTAAAAGTTTAAAGTCTATTCTACATCGATGGTCTGTGGAAAAAACTTGACTTGAACTTAAGTATATTTTTTATTTATCATGGGTATGTAAAATAATTAAAATTTGAAGTGTCAACAAGTCATCTCACACATGTGAAATGTTTAATAATTCCTTAAGTTGTCTCTGTGAGAAAATGACCACATAGGCCTATCTTCAGAGTGAGAGCAACAATGAAAACATTTAGAAACTGTGAACCCTCAGGCTGTCCCCATTGATAGGCTGCTTATTAGGCCCTTCCGATCAGCGCTGCGTCTTCTGAGAAAGAAGTTCCTTGACCATCATTAATGATAGCTTCAGGATATAGGGTGACAGACCAGATGAGCCTCTGTGCATCATGTCACAGCGTATGTAATGTTAGTCTGCTAACGCCTTTCCAGAGCCAAAGTTTTGTTCCTACTAAATTTATTTCAAAGCATAATCGTAAACGTTTAAATATGATCTTTTTAAAATGAAAGATTTTTTTCAATTAAATACAATGGGTCTCATTCATGAAACACGAGCAGAACGAATTTTTGTGTAAATCGTGTGTAAGTGGTTCTGGCGTAAATTTTCGAATTCATTAAAATGTTCGTATTTTCCAAATGTTAGTTGGTACGAAAGAAATCTACACCTGCTCCCAGCCACGTGTAAATAGTGCGTTTAACATCCGAACGTTTTGCTCATTAATAAGGCTGCATTTTAATTCACCATAATCGGGTACATATTTACACAGCATTTTGAAAAAATATATATAGTAATTACATACGGTTTTTCTTTTTACTTTTATTACGAGAGCCAGTAATAGCATCTGCAAACGGAACACAAGTCCGCAAGTCTTTTTTTATTTTATTTTTATTTATTTATTATATTCAAGCTGTTTATTCTTTATACAAGTCCGCGGCACAAGTTACAAGTGTTGCAGTCAAGCTTCATGTCGAACCATTTTCTTTTCACTTCTGGGACTGTTCGATTAACAGATGAACCTCCATTAACTGCATCTGTAATATGCTGCCAAGCATTTTTACCTAAAGCATTTAGGTATTACCTAAAAAATCCTTTTTTTAGGACCTGATACGCCACTATGTACGCTTGAAAATAAAATGTGGCGTTTTGAATCAACTTCTGATAGTAAAACTTCAATTTCTGCATCTGAGAAATTTCTCTTCTTCATTCGCTTTTGAGAAGACATGTTGAAATCCTTCGTTTGGTGTCATAATATGATGCCCATATATAGTTGTCAGTCGGTTTTAATGGGCGGGATTTATGGTAATTAAGAATGAGCGTGCACGCGCGTCCCGTTTACGACTGATTGGAATTCATTAACCCACACACACATTTCACTATCAAATCTGACGTTTACGAAGTGTTTGTGAATCAGGAGAAGAATTTTCGGGAATGTCTCTTTACGCGCAAATCACTCACATATTTACCCGTATATTTACGAATGTTTCATGAATGAGACCCATTGTCTGTTCAAAAACTTTAGATTGTTGAAAAACTGAAATCTTTAATCTCATTTATATGAAAAGATTCAATCAGTTTTTTTTTTTGTTTTTTTTTTTTTGTCCATGCGGGGTTCAATTTTTATGGTGGTGGCTTTCCATAGCCATGATGATTTTTGTACTGTAACTGCATATTCTATCCCCTACACCTAAACACGACCATCACAGAAAACTACATTTGTACATTTTCAAAAGTTAAATAAATAAATAAATAATTTATTATAATTTCTAAGCTGTTTTGCGCGCGCACACACACACACACACACACACACACAAACACACGCACACACACACGGTCCTAAAAAATGAACTAATCTCTATATTCAAATAAAATTGTTATAAATAAAATATATAACCAATGTATAATAACATGTTACTAAAATGTATTTAAACAAAATGTAAACATTTTCAGAGCACTGAAAAGCATCAGCGAGTGGATCTATGAGCTACTGTGAGTGAGTGGAGGCGGGGCTCGTTTGCATATTCATAGAACCGCGTATACTAAATGAGGCAAGGGTGTAGAGTTGCATTCAAGCCGTTTTAAGGCATGAAGAATTTAAAGATGTCTCTTACTTGACAGTGAAGTTCAAAATGAAATTTTGTCCCAATGTTTTGCAATCTCCCTCAATCTTAGCATCAATGCTCAATGTTTTCGCTTCAGTAGGAGTGGGAATGTTGTAGAACTGAGCCATCTGAGAGAGTCAACACAAAGAAAAACACATTCATTAATCATCTCACAGCAGAAAAACCACCCTGACAGCAACATAAAGTCAACTCAGATCTGGCCCACATCTGATACGCGATGAATCCAAATGTACCAGATGTGGCCCGGATCTGGGCCGGCACTATGTTGCTGGTCTGGGCATAAAATGCCAAGAGAGAAAGTGAGTGTGAGTAAATGAAGCTGAACGCACTACAGACCTGCACAGACACACAGGATGAGCCCTTCACTTCAATGCTGTATTTGGCTGGAAGTTTCTGCAGCTGCTTCTCCTGGTACAGTAACTTGTTGTCCTGATTGATATTAAAGTGGAGAGTGTCTCCTGCTGACCGTACCGTCACTGTACTGGAGCCGTCAGAGCTGAACACTTTGGTGGCGTACAAAGACAGAGCCTGAAGAGCCACCACTGTGTCCTGGGAAATAAATGTGTTCAGTAATGCCTCTTTTACTCATTCACACCAGCAATAATGAGTTTGATTGGAGAGGTTTGAGTAACCTTTGTGGAGGAGAATCCTCCATAAGCATTCTGCTGCTTCACAAGCCAGCTAACAATACTGTTAGCATAGCGCAGATCAGCTGTAGTGACTGAATCTGCAGTGAGAACAGCAAGCAGCACATATGAGCTGATCTCCACTGCCAGAGAATCAGAGTCATCAGCAGAGCCAGACTGAGACCAGTGGAGAGAAGAGCCTTAAGGACAAAAGACACACGCGTGACTCAAGGAGCATGATTAAAACAAAAAGGTAACACTTTAGAAAACTGTTCCATCATTAATGAATAACTTCACAGAAACAAATGAGTAACACACTATTAACATTCTATTTACTACTATTATTATATCTGTGGAATACTTGATTCTGATTGGTCAATAGCACCATCCAGTGGTGTGTTATTGCTCGATAACAACCGCTGAAAACACAGGCTCAACGGGCTTTCTTCATGGAAGTTTTGCTTTTTTGTGAGCTAATAAAATATTAAAACTCAGTCGAATCAATATTTAATTATGCCATCCAGTCTTGTGGACTCGCTCTCTCTTGTTTCATTCAAACGCAGATGCTGCCATTTTGCGACAGTGTTTTTGTACACTGTTGGATTATTAGACAACAAACAAGTACGATTTTATAACAGCTTGATCTTAAATCAATATCTCTTATCCCCATAATAATTTATGTGGTGGAATGCTATGTAATAAGTAGTATGACTGTATACCGTATCTCTTAATTGTCCGTCTAGTTTGAACTTGTCATGCTAGCAATAGCTTTCACCGCGGAACCTTTGCGTTTAAAGAGCTAGTTAAATATTTTGAATCAGATCAATATTTCGTGTCTAATTATTTACTTATGTGGCAAGAAGTCGTGTAATAAGTGGCATAATGCACATTCAGCCAGTTGTTATCTAACTGACCTTACAAATGGATGGGGATATTGCATTTTGCATCCACAGTAGAAGTGGCTATCAGAGTCGACATTACCAACACCTGCGCAGTCATTATGGAGCCATCCAGCACATGTGTTGCACTGAATCCATGCCACATTTTTTAAATTACCGTTTATCGTTCTGTTAAAATGTAACATACGTTGTAACATACTCACAAAATGTAACCCCCCACGTTGTAACATACACACAAAATGTATTTTTGTCGAAACACAACGACTTTATTCTCGAAATTTAATGAGTTTATTCTCAAGACTGCATTTCGAGTTTTTTTTCTCGAAATTTAACGAGTTTTTTCTCGAAACACAACGACTTTATTCTCGATATTTAATGAGTTTATTCTCAAGATTGTATTTCGACTTTTTTTCTCGAAATTTAACGAGTTTAATCTCGCATTATAATGACTTTAATCTCGAGATGGTTTTATTTATTTTTATTATTGCTTGGCCCTAATCCTCTTCCGTAAATTTCACTATGTTGGCCAGTTGGTAAAGTTGAATGTGTACTGTTGGCTATTCTGTAATTTAATCAATTTATAAATGTAATAAATATGACACTGTTTCTTTAATAAAATGTTTTATGGTATTGCATAGATTTTATTAATTACCTTTAGGACTGTGTCTCCGTGTTCCTCATCTGAACTAATCTGAAACATATTGAAATATTTTGCAAATACATTTAAAAAAAAAAAAAGTTAACTAAAACTGGTACTGTTCATAACGGTAATGTAATATGTTCGTGCTCTAACTTATGGTATGTTAATCATACATCTTTACTTAAAAAAAAAATTGCCTACCGTTATGACTGCATCACATGGTTCTTTATCAGGTGAAATATATATTTTTGCTAGATGTACTCTCAGAAACAAAAGAAACACAATTAATTATTTAGTCTACTCATTAGACATTTCCGTCATGTTCAATGTTCTTTGTGGTTTTCTCTTGAATGTGGTTCTGTGGTTTATTCTTGAATGAACTTGCATCAATCAAGTTCAGGCAACCATTTCATGTTTCCATTCTTATGATTTCTGTAACTTTCTGTAACTTCTGTAACTCTGTAACTGTAACAGCAGTGAACATCAATGAAGAGCAAACTTTGAAACAGCGAACTTCGAACAGCAAACCTTGAACTGCGAACTCTGAACACAATATTTATATTTGTAAGTGCAACCTGAAGACAGTCACATATTTTACATCACCAATCCCGTAGGGGTGAGTTGAATCAAAAAAATACATAGCCTTGTTTTTAGGCTTCAGAACCTGTGAAATACAGTTGTTAGTATATTGAATCCTAATATCACTTTAATCTTAAAGGTCCCATGACATGAAATTTTCACTTTCTGAGGTTTTTTAACATTAATATGAGTTCCCCTAGCCTGTATTTGGTCCCCAAGTTTCTAGAAATTTTAATCGGTGTAAATTTTGGGTTTGTAGCAGGAAGGGTTATGACCCCTCCTACTTGTTATGATTTGGCCAATGGCCTGGCATCCGGTGCGTATAAGAGCATGGGTTACCGGTTCCTTAGTGTGCGTCACTATCCGGGGCCGTGACGTTACCCAGGCGCCCTGCTGCGTTTTGTTGGAGTGCAGTGTCAGGTGTTGCTCGTAAAAAGATCGCTGAAGCTGCTTATTCACTGTCAGTGCTGTTTGCCAGTCTGTGTGCTTTCTGGAGAGTTTAGTATGGACATTTGAGACAGGTAAGGGAGGCCTTTGTATGCGACGGTGTTTTTTAAATGAAATTTTGCTTCGGCTGAGCGGGTAATCTGACTAATCTGTATGCTTAACGTAGTGTAAGATCTATCTGTGCTTTCTGCCAACGAGTTTGTCGGAGACTTCTGGCTCCATCTACCGCATAGTTCGGGGATAGTAATCCCGGGACAGCATGTTTTGTGAGTATACTGCTCGAGCGTGAAGTCAAGGGAGAGGGAATCGCGGTGTAACACCTTTTTTGTTTTGTTTTTAGGCACGCGATAAGGACCGTAGTGGCGTCCTGCATGAGAATTATCTGCCCGTTGCTTCATCATTAACTGCTGTTTGCTCTGCTCCTCATCGGCTGCTGTTCTGTTTTATCTGTTTTGTGTTTTGTTTTGTTTCGTCTCGAGGGAACCGACCCGAGTGTCTCGAGTGAACTGACTCGAGTGAACTGTCTCGAGTGATTTGTCTCGAGTGAATCGTCTCGAGTGAACTGTCTCGAGTGAACCGACTTGAGTGAACTGTCTCGAGTGAACCGTCTTGAGTGAACTGTCTCGAGTGAATCGTCTTGAATGAACTGTTTTCAGTAAATTCTGTTCTCAGTGATATGGTTGAGTTTCTCCTCGTTGTTTTTCCTGTTTATTTCTTTAATTGATTTATCTCTTTTTGAATTTGTATGTTTATTTTGGTTTGATTATTGTATTAGGGAATTATCATTTTGTTCTTTTTGCATATCACTGTTTGATGTCTTTTTCTTTTGTTTGTTGGCAGGGCCTGGGCACCCGGGGGCAGACGAGTGACCATTTAGGTGGTGACGTCCTCACTGTGTGTCGTGGTCTTCTCTGACATGAGTCGTTGAGTGTGTATTAGTGTGTGCACTGTGTATAGAGTAATTTTCATAAAGGTGATATCTCGAGACTGCCTCTGCGGGTAAGCCCAGGTTCCTCTGCTGCCAACGATAGAAGTAAACAACTGAGATGAGTGTGATTGCTGGTCAATGCCTCTTTTAACTATGAATGTTGCTTAAATAAAATACTTTTGTACGATTACTTATGTCTCTGACTCAACGGTGATTGGGACCTGTGTGTGCCTTAGCTTAGAGGTTATATTAAATTCTTGGGGTGAAATTCCCCAGGTGGCGTAGTCGGAAATTACAGCAATTTGAGTCAAACCACGCCCGCTCTGCTACATTATCTTTCTCTGCCTTTGAGAAAATGGAGGCTCAATCAGGCTGATCTTGAATCTCCTCCTTATGATGTCATAAGAAGAAATGTTACCTCCCCTTTCTCTGCTTTGCCCGCCCAGAGAATATTTCCCGACCATGAGCATATGAGCTAGGAAGTAGGAAAGCGCGTGCACGATTTTAGTTTGTCCACGAGAGATATGGCTTTTGAGCGAGCGAAGCTCAATAATTGGATGTACAAATGAACACCGAAGCCTTTTTTTAGTTCCTTCATCCAGAACCAGTGGATTAATTTCATTTTCTCTGGAAATGCGCCGACACAACTTCCCAAAGTTTTGCATGTCTGCGGCAAACATTTCACCGACGTCTGTTCCCTCAACTTGGGTCAATACAGAGCTGGGCTTGCTGAACGTCTGAAACTAAAGTCTGGATCAGTACCAACTCTATTTGGCTCAGCTACACACCTCGGACAAGCAAGTCAACTAATGATATATAAGTGTGTTGCTTTACTGTTTATGGTTACCTAGCTTGTTACACGTAGAATGTGGCTGTCACATTAGCTATGCAGTTACTTGCGCTAATGTAAAGGTAGACAGCATCAAGTATGTTTGTGAATACACACACTGTAACGCGAGTGTTGTACACTTCTTTGTTATTTGGATAACCGTTTTCCTGTTGGTTATAATATAATATATATTATGGTGCGCGCGATATCCGCATTTCAAGATCGCAGAGCTTGATGTAATTGTAATAAGATAAATTACAGACGTTACGGATCTCTGTACTAGAACATAGAGGCACAATAAACAGTTTCCCCCCCATGCTATCTGCAGCTTAAACAGCTAACACAGCAATTAAAACCGGTTTTAAAATTATCAGCATGTGAGAGAGAAGAAATAATTAGATTTTTTTTTTGTTAAAAAAAAACATACAAATTTTATTTATAGAGCTGTACACAATGCACAAATCTGTATAAATCTGTTTCAGATGTATACCACAATATATATATATATATATATATATATATATATATATATATATATATATATATATATATATATTACTTTTAATATATATGAAATATAAATTATGTAAACAAATAATGTAAAATCATTTTGTCGTTTCATATATCTAATTTTAAGTATTGTTATTCACTGAAGTACCGTATCCAGACATAATATTTTAAACTAACCATTCGGAAACGTCCTGCTGGTGCCGCTGAGTTGCAACTTCTTCATCCGTTGCTTCTCCATCTGGATCCGAATCTGGGTCGAACTGAAATGCTTGAACGACTGCGTGTCTTCGTGCCATACGCTGATTTCACGCAGCCGTTATTTTGAAATCGAAAGCGAGGCTCCGGTGGGAAGAAAACCGGAAGTGTCGCCTTTAATCATAGGAGAGTCGTGAATGCGATGGCGTATTGTTGTGTTTAATGATGTTGTGTCAATTCTAAAACTGTACGTACATTTCTTTCATACTTTAGACTATATACAGTGAAATTTATTTATAAATAAAATAATTTTTTTATATATAATTCAGAGAGTAAAAAACGAAGCAGGAATGAACTATATACATATCCTATATTAGAAATTATCTTCCAATAGTGTAAATCGCGGCAGCAGCTTCAGGTTGGTAGTCCAAGGCATTGTTGTTTATCTGTACTTCCGGGGTTCTTCCCACCGGAGCCTCACTTTCAAGTTCAAAATGGCGGCTGCGTGAAATCAGCGTATTGCAATATATCCAACGTAAACATGCATGGTAGCTTGCCGCAAGATGGTCAAGGCCACACCCACCCTCCACTTTGCGCTGCCTTTCTCCTCCTCATTAACATTTAAAGCTACAGACACCGAAACGGCCTGTCTGAAGGAAGCTCATTCTGGGACTGGCTTGTAGTGGCTATAATTCTGCACCAAGGCTGAATTTTTGGAAAAAGATTTCAGATACAGTACTAGGGACCACTAAGGCCTATATTAAAGCCTACAAAAAGTAGCATGTCATGGGACCTTTAAAGGGTTAGTTCACCCAAAAATGAAAATTCTGTCAGTAATTACTCACCCTCATGTTGTTCCAACCATGTAAGTCTTTCGTTCATCTTCGGAACACAAATTAAGATATTTTTGATGAAATCTGAGTGCTTTCTGACTCCTCCATAGGCTTTCAGAGGGACCCAAACTCGCCGGCCCAGAATAGTTATTAAAAACATCGTTAAAATAGTCCAAGTGACTACAGTGGCTCTACATTAAGTTTATCATGCGACAACAAAACTTTTTGTGTGGAAAAACAACAAAAATAACGACTTTATCCAACTATTAATGTTCTTCAATGTGGGCCTCTGACGAGAGTTCACGGGAGCGCCAGGACGCATGCGCGAGAACTGAGATTACGGCGTTCTTCTTCTACTACTTGTTACTGGCTGCTCACTCCTTGGGAGTATAGCCACACCCGAAAACCGCCATAGGCCAATCATGGCTTAGCAACCGTAACTAGGCGCGGGAGGTCTGGCAAGCTTTTGAGCGAGGGAAACATGCTGAAGCGTTGTGCGTATGGATTGTGCAAATCTGATACCCGGTATCCTAAAAGTTTGGACGGGGTGGTGGATTTTGTTCCCTTCCCGAAACCTAAAACCCAAGGGGAGAAATGCCGGGCGTCATCTTCATTTATATAGCGCTTTTAACAATGTAGATTGTTCCAAAGCAGCTTTACATGGATAATAGGAAATTAAAAGTAAAGTGTTTTGACTTTATAACAGCTCTAGAATAAAGTTATTGTCCAGCTCGTGGATCAAGCAGTGTGATTAAAGGCAAGACGGAGGCTCACTGACATAACTTAACGTTACTTAAAATTATATTTCAGCATTTTGTTAATCGACGGCCAAACTAGTACCCCAATCCGATCGCGACTCTCCCGGTGTTAGTTCTAGTAAAAGTAAACCAGGGGGCTTGCCGGAGATCTCCAAGGAAAAGGTTGGTATGCAAACTTAATCAGTTCATAAACAGTAGTCACTTATGTGACCCATGACGTGTGAGCGGTAGCCTGGCGCACTAAAAATATAAGCGGGAGAATGTTATCATTGTAAAGTGGTCAGGCTAATGTCTTCTGTTTATTCCACAATACTTATGGATAAGCTGTTTGATTTATAAATATTAGAATATTTTCAAATTTCACCCACCATGCTGTGCATGCACATAGCTGTTCCTCAATTTGTGTGTTTCCCATTTGAATGGTCAGCGTATGAGGCGCTGCTGCTTGTGCTGGGACCTAACGTTATAGGCTTTAGCTTCAATTTTGATGAAATTATTCTCTAATCGTTTGCATATTATGTCGTGGATATATCCCTCGAATGCATACTGCAGTCCCTTTTGTCTTGCTCTCTCAGATTTTCACCTGTTCGCCAAAAATTACTAATTATCTCCTTGGGAATGTCTGAAACCGGTGCATACATACTGTAATAGACGTGCCAGGCGCCAAAGCTTGACAGGCGTAGCAACAGTAACTAAGGAGGGCGGGGCTTAGCGAAGGGTCAATTGGCCCATAAGAAACATAAAAAAAAAACAAGCAGGTGATTGGGTAGATGTGAATTGGTTATCCAATCAGCTGCTGCTGGTCAAATCATGTCAATCATTTTCATTTACTTCACTGCTATTGCTGGACGACATAGTGGCAGAATAGCTGAAAGAAAGCATGAAAGTGGAGCACAAAAACGTAAATTACTAAAGTTAAGAGAACAACGGGACCAAGATATATTGAAAAAAAATCCTAAATTCACACAAAGAGCAGCCTAGGGGCCCCTGACAACCTTAATCCGCCCCTGTGGACGCCAATAACATAACGATGTCCAGCAATTGATTTAAATTGTAGCTTACATGGGGTTTAATTTGTCGTTTAATGAGATGTAGCCTAATACATGTTGTCAGTGCCAATACATAGATCCGCCTTTATAATAAATGTGTGTATGAATGGTACAGTGGTAGAGCTTTTTCCAGCCGTGTCAGAGGTTGAGAGTTCAAATCCGCCCTTTGTATGGATTTTTTTTTTTTCTCGTATAGTTTTTTTTCTCTCATCAAAACGATTATGTTCATCAGTGGTTGTATATCAAGCAGGGACACGCAAACGTTTGAATTATTTAGTTTTTTCAACAGAACGAATAGAGAGTATCCACCGCAACGCAACGGATTGAAGAGCGCGTCGAGTGAAGACAATGCAGTGTGTGCGCGAGCCACGAGTAAACACTGTATCTGCGCCACTGATCGCAGCGGCAACGAGCACTTTGATCACTTGATAAAAAAAAACACATTTCAGCGCTAGTATCTTATTTAAAAAACGAACGAAATGAATGCTCTGCCAGTTAACTGGAGATGTTTTATTTAGAGAATTTGTAGAATTGGTACATTCAGGGGGAGGGGGAGATGGGGAGCTTTACAGGGGGTATGACTTATCTAAATGAGATGTAAATGAGCCCTATTGTCATTCCCAGAAGGGCGAGAACTTGCCAATCTTTAGAAGCAGATTTCTACCATTTCAGTTTTTTTTTGAGTGCCTACCTTCAAATGGCCACAACTTCTCCAAATATTATCAGATTTACATGTGTTACACATCGTTGGAAAGCTTGAATACTACACTTCCAGAATATGTGAATAACTCAAAATGCCCCAGAACCGACTTGTGTCCCTACTTTCCGTGACTGGTCACATAACTTCCGAATGACCCAAACCTAACAAAATATATAGTCTTGTTAAAAAGGTAATATTAAAAACACAACACAGTCGGGTGTTTTTGACTAACAAACCCTACCTTTTGTTTGTATAGTTCTTCTCTGAGTCTGTCCTCTGTAACCATAATTTCAGAAATTTCAGATACAGACTTGAAACATGAATCTTTTCACATAAATGTTAATGTAATCACAATTAGCAAGTGGAGTATCACAATAGTCATACCTGATAAATGGAAAACACCCTTTTTGTGTAAATCCATGATCACCACAGGGGGATGATCACCACAAGTAATGCAGGAATACTTGTACTCATGATCAGTAAGGGCCTCAAAGTGCAAGGATGCATGAAGCACTGTGTCTGCTGGTGGAAACTTCAGACCTGTCATATCTTGCAAAAACTCGACTGCTCTGCTCACAGCAGTATGGGCCTGAGAAAAAATATATTAAAAAAATATATGTACAAACTTGGAGACATTGAAAGGTGCTGTACTTACTGAACATTCATACATTGAAGGTTACCTGTAGAAGGTTTCTTAAGGTAAGGCATAAGTGTATGTCAAGGATGATGTGGTCATTAAAGTTGTGGAGTTGGTCTGTCCACTCTTGGTAGCGATAAAACATTCCGAAATATATTATATGTGGCCCTGCCACGCATAATTTACAAATCGTGTAGTTTCACATTGTCAACACAAGGTGACAGCACTAGATTTTAAACCAGGTAAACACGCCAAAAGCTGAACGAAACAGCTCTACTCGTTTGAACCGCACAGCAGGGAACATTTATATCCGCCGTAAAGACAGCGCAAGCTCTGGACAAATGTGTTTACTTGCTGACCGGTCTCAGTCGCGCGACCACTAAACACTGAAGTGATATCCAGTGAGAAATTTCAAGTTCGACGCAGAGGTCTCTGATAACAACCACATAAGTCTTGGTAATTCAAACTAGATTAAAAACAGTTACAACAGCGCTGACTTAATCAACAACACTGACAACATTGAGCCATAACGATCCAGTTAGAATACTTTTCATCCCACAATTCACCAGCATTTACCATGGATTTACTATGTTAACACTAACTGCACTGAAAAAAGGTTTTCAAGCAGTACAAGCCGATTTCAAAAGGGAACATACGCTTAAAGAAAACCCATGTCTTATTTTGATTTTACAATGGTAACGTTAATTAACGTGAATGTTTAAGCATTGACCGGAGCGTTATCTCAAGTCAGCCATAAGAATAACGTTAAAACCGTTAACCTGATATAATAATAATTCATTACATTTATATAGCGCTTTTTCTGAGACCTCAAAGCGCTTTACATAGAAGGGGGGAATCTCCTCAACCACCACCAATGTGCAGCATCCACTTGGATGATGCGACGGCAGCCATATTGCGCCAGAACGCCCACCACACACCAGCTTACTGGTGGAGAGGAGACAGAGTGATGAAGACAATCAGTATATGGGGATGATTAGGAGGCCATGATGGACAGAGGCCAAGGGGCAAATTTGGCCAGGATGCCGGGGTTACACCCCTACTGTTGAGATGATAATTTAATCTATAGCACTTTCTACTTTTGACTATTGCCAAGACGTTCTGTCTGGGCCTCTCTCTCATTCCCTTCTCTCCCTTATGCAGGATATTGGAGTTCTCAGGTGGAAACATCTCATCGGCCTCAACCTTATCATAGCTGCTGTTGTGGTGGGAGAAACCCTCTAGAAGTGCAGGTATTTTTATTTTTGCTTATTTGGTGGGGGTGAGGGTTTTTGGTTAACAGACGGATGTTAACAAGAAGTGACGTCACCCAACATCACTTTTAACAAACCTTCACAGACTCACAGTAAATGCATGGATCGACTTAACCGGTTTCATTTTATATTTTTTACCATCTTGATGCAGGATACTGACATTGCTGTAAAGAGGGAGATTGCACTAAAAAGTCTTATTTTCTACATGGGAGAAGCAGTGGAGAGATTTCCTGGTAAGGCACAATTAATTTAGCGATGTGAAAATTCTAGCTAAGGCTGTCAACTTCAAAATTAGCCATCAGACTATGTTCAGATATATGTCTGAAAACAGTCTGTAAGCAAATTTCAAATAGAGATACAATACCTTTCCACTAAAATCAGAGTCCCATGCGCTGGTAAGTTTATACGACTGTTATATTTATATTTCAGAAACGAATTGGAGTAAAAACATAATTTTATAATTAGTTAGAAGTAGATGCTAATTATACAATTTTGTGCATTTTGTGTTTGCATTCAATTTGTTTTGAGTTATTTGTTATCTAAATAAAAACATAGCATCTAAATGTAGTCTAATAGTTTGGGCTCTGTTAACCTTTAATCTGGGGGGAAACCCAACCTGTATGATTCATTATTCTTTCTCTTTTTTTCCTTTTCTTCCTAAATTCTTTTCCAGGTGTCAGAAACGGAAGAGGCTGAACAAATTCTTCAGCAAGAAACCATGGCCATCTTGGATATCATTTGTAGCAGAGATAGTGAAATACTTGAAAAGGCTGTTGTTTTCTAAGGTCAATGTTTGCCAGCCCTTGAAGTTAAAATACGACACTTGAGCACTGAAATTGTGGATGTGTGGAAATAAGTTAATAAATCTTTATGCAATGTAAATTATTTGTCTTTTTTTTTTATTTAGTAGATTTTGGATCAGATCAAATATTAATTATTAAATTAATAATTTCTATTAACTTTTATTTTTAAAAATGATACATAATTGTTTAATTAAATCTATATTTGTTTTGATTAAATCTATATATTTTTGTTTAGATCAAAAATAGAATTTAAATTAATTGACTTTCTTCAAATTTACTTTGTACCAAGTTTTATAAAATAGTTTTCATAGACAGAAAATATTGGTTAGGGTAAGTTATTTATTTTTCATTGGTTCAAGTTATAAAATATAGATGTGAACCATTACCCTACATTTTTTTAAATTGGATGAATAGAGGGTGCCATAATAACTGGAAGAAACGACGGGAGTTTTTACAGCAGGGATGTTTTGAACATCGACCTCAACTAGGATCTGATTGCACATGTGGAGCCCCGTACAACCTGCATCCACCTCCGAAGGAGGACGAAGCACTGCCACTCTGGTTGAAGCCTTTGAAGCTGAAAAACCTGATCTGACCGGATCATAGACTCTGCTTAGGACCGAAGCTCTCTCTTTGCTCCATACTGGCTTGTCACTTGCTGCCTTTTATTATCTCCACAAACCAAACATCTACATGGCGATCTGAGAGGACCGTGTTGTCATGTTCCTCTGTGTTTGGAGGACATACTAGCCTTTCTCATTATTTTTCCATTGCTTTTAATGTTCCTTGATGATTATTTTTGTATTTGACTTTTGTTAGTATTTTGATTTTCTTTTGCTATTTAGTTTGAAAATTGTCTCTGATTTTATTTGTGAAATTAAGTTTTCTACTACTTTTGCTTTTATATGTTTTATCCGATGTTTTAAAGCACATTGATCAGCTGCTGCTGTTTTAATGGTGCTATATAAATAAACCAAACTTGAAAGGTAACTTTCAGCTCGACCCAACAGAGCAGCTTCTGTTGACTTTGATGAAGCTGAAGCTTAATCTGCTCCAGGACGACTTGGCTGAAAGCTGCGTTTACACTGGCACAAAAATCCGATCTTTTACTCACATCTGACACAGATCGGAATTTGTTGCACACGTGTAAACACAAAAATGCGCACGAGATCCAATTTTTTCGCATCCGATATGAGCCACTTCCAAATGTGGTTTTAAATCAGGTACATATCCGATATCTGGACATCAGACCTACGTCTAAACACGCATATACGATTCCCCTTTGAATTCCAAGCCACTACAAGGCACACAGAAAGCTTTTAAATGTTGTATTATGAGGCAGACGTGCCTGTGTGCGCTCACTCAAAGCTCACTGTGTTATAAACTCACAGGGTTTATAAAAGTTTAAGCTTTTAAACTTTATAAATAAAACAGCTTCACTACTGAAAGCTACATTATATTTCTCAGCAATGAGATGATAACATTGCTGTAATTAAACCAACAAGCTTCACTATTAGGTTACTCACTTGCCTTTGTTCTCTGGTTAATTCATTCGAGTTCATTACAATAAATATTACAGGACTACTTTATTTCACTTCAGAATTCTATTTCTAAAATTATTTACGGACTATAAACTGTATATCAGATTTTGCGCTGCAAAACATTCACGGGTCTTGACAGCTGTAATCTTGTCCATGCTGGCAAATAATCATGACCACCCGACATGAATTATTATATAAATATGTTTAATAGCACGGCCATTCAAAACTAGGGTCTACCATGTGCATAGTAAAAGGATCACCAAAAATGGGCGGGAATTAATGTAAACACAGATATCGGATACCAGTCCTGTCTAAAGTTAATCTAAACATGCGGGCCAAAAAGTCAGACATGGTCAAAAGATCGGATCTGTGCGTTAAGACCTTAAAACCCTTTCACACTGGACGCAAGGCGCGAATTGTTGTATTTTTTTATCAGCTGTTTGTGTAATGAATGCTTTCACACTGAACGCGAATGTGCTGCGGCGGAAAAACTACGTTTATTTTTTTCCGCCTTCTATGACGATTTTTTTTCTTTACTTTAGCAGCAACAGAGAAGGCTTCAACCAAGGTGACGTCACAGCAAAGATTATGGATCTTCTGATTGACGTCGACGCATCGCGTTTTGTTTGACAAAACTAACAAAAACTACATGGACAATGATTTGAAATACAATGTGTGGCGTAGCATTGCCAACCAGCTCTGCTATCACGACTGTGAGTATGTTGTGTGATAGTTATTTGTCGTTGTATTGTCCTGTGCTGTAGTAGGCCAGCAGGCTAGACTACATTTGGGATAGAAAGCTAACACTATTATCGTCAAAGATAAGAGACAGAGACCGTGTTTACTTTGAAAATGTAACAAAATGTAGTGAGACTATTTAGGGCTGCTTTTAGGATACTATACATTATTTGTGTGATATCTACAGTTTCTAGTTGAATTATTTTGACTTGTTCACCCAAATCCTTCTTTTCGGTCTTTTAAAGATAATGAAAAGCTTGTCTTCACTGGAAGATGAAGTGTCCATGCTGTCGCCGAACGTTTCTCTGAAACGTCACAGACGTTTTTCGCTTTGCTTTTTCGCAATGCGTCTGGTGCTAAAGGGCCTTTAGTGTGTCCCAGAGCGCCGTTAGCTGAGTGTTGAGCTACTGGATTGACCTTATGGAAGACAATATGAGGGAATACATTTCTTGGCTTCCAAAGTAAACTATCTTTGGTACAATGCCCCAGTGGTTTGAAGAATACTACCCAGGCACAACATGCATCCTAGACTGCTCTGAGACCCCCCTCCAAAGGGCCAGGAATCTTGATTCCTGTGCAGTCTTTTAGCCATCACTATGCCCTGAACACTATCAAGTACCTAGAAGCAAATGCACCCTGTGGCCTAATAATGTTTGCCTCCCCAGTTTATGGAGGTAGATGTAGTGACAAATTCATTACATGGTTCCTGGAGTACCTGAGTCCAAGAGATAAGGTCATGGCTGACCGAGGCTTCGTCATCTGTGATCTGCTGTCTGTAAGGAAGGTGAAGCTCATGATACACAGCTTTCTGAAGAAAACACCAGCAGCACAAAGAGGATTGCTAATGTCAGAGTCCAACTGGAGCGGATTATATGCAGACTAAAGCACTTCAAAATTATTTCACAAGTTACAAAAATAGATACAATTCTGAGAATTTGTGGAGCCCTGTGTAACCTGTGAAGATACATTATCCATGAAGATGCTGAGTGGGATAGATTGGTGTTGTCAACAAAGCAGTCAGTTTTTCTAAGAATACTCAATTAGTTAATGACATTGGAAGTGTTAATTTGTGTTTTGTAGGCCTAACAAGAAACATTCAATGAAATGTGCAATTGTAACTAGGGCTGTGTTGAAAAAATCGATTCACCGATTCTGAATCGATTTTCATATTAATTTCTAAAGATCGATCCGTAACTCAGAGGATCGATTTAATAATAGGCCTACATTTTCCCCGTGAACTTTAACTTGCCGCATCATTGAATTCACGCATGCGCGCGAAGTGGAAGGACATTAAAACAACGAACATGGCGGCCAGTAACGTTAAGCAAGCGGTTGCTTTGAAAACTCCAGAAACGCTCAAAGCTGCGATATGGCACCATTTCGGGTTCAGAAGCAATGCAGAGAACAAGCTTGACAAAAGCAAAGCAATTTGCAAAGCCTGTCATTTTTAATAATACATCAGGTTCGCGTCTAAATAATCGGTCTACTGCTGCTGATATACCTCTGCGTCCTCTGTCGTCTACTACACCAGTGCAAGTTTGTGAAAGCAGTTGTATCAACACTCTGGAAGGGGGATTGTTCTTTACAACCATCAATACTCCATTAATTTGCAGTTGAATGTCTATAATAATAGTATCAATATGTTGCATAACTACAGTACTGTAATCCAGGTAACAGCTGGAAAAAAATGCTTTTTTCAAAAACACTTATCTAAATGTCGAAGATCGGATCGAATCGAATCGAATAATGATAATCGATTCAAGATCTTGAGAATCGGAATCGAATCGATTCTTGAAATTTGAATCGAAACCCAGCCCTAATTGTAACAAAGTTTATGAAAGATACTAATTTAAACAACATTACACAATGAAATGGCTTTTTTTTTTATCTTAGAAAATATGACTCAGACAGATTTAAAAATACTTTCATTTCTTAGACCTGTTAATTCAAACTCTTCAGAGGTTCAGAAGACCTAGAGCCTTGTATTGCAACCTGAATTAGAGAAGTTTTCTAACTTTCACAAAGCTGCTTGTACCTATCACTTAATAATCTGTACATGTTTTACACATGAACCCTTCTCTTCTCTTGTCATCAGGTGTGGAGAACTGGAACGCATCTTCAGAGGAGCATAGAAGGACCTACAGAACTCCATATCTAATCTCCTCTCTTCAAAGACTGTGAAGGCCACAGGGATGTGGACAGAGGGAAAGCTACACGGTTTCTACTCAGAAAATGATCTTGCAGGACTTTGCAGAATTTTTATTTATTTATTTATTAGACAGTAACAAAAATAAATGCATAACAAGATGCCATCACAGTGACATTATACATTTATCAGAACTGTCGAGGAGAACACAAGAAAGTTACAAACTAATTTCCATTGTGGTCCTCGTTGTAGTCATTGACTGTTTTTATGTGGCTGGAGGCACTTTCTGAGATCAGATTTTCTATTCCACGTAATGGACAATATTAGTGCCAGAACATATTAAACTGGGTTTGCATAAACCCTCATTGTGTTGCCCTTCAATTTAGCATTTCTCACCATTATCTTTGGACTTTGTAGCCTAAATAAGGCCATAATGCTGTCTTTAAAGGTTTTCAAGTTATCATTATAAAAATCCTCCCAGAACACGACTGTGGGTATTATTTAAAAAAAAAAAAAAAAAAAATGTATTCATGTTTTATTAAAACCATATAAAATGCTGACGAGTAATGATGCTGTTTTTGCCTTGGCTCACGTGTCAGGAATGACCCAAATAACATACTGCAACATGTTTTTGATTGTTACATATTTGTTTGTCTTTGTGTTCTTAAAGTAGTCCGTGGGCCTTGTTTTTGTACAGTTTTGCCTTTTAATCCCATACATTAGATGTGGTAAAACTCTTTCATTGGCAGTGTTTATATTTTCAGCACATCAATGTGATAACATGTTTAAATATGTAAACCTCTGACACAATATTATTATTTCTACTTTTTTTTATGCATGTAAGTTTCTGTGTGCTTTTGTGATTTTGGGAGCGTGTGAACGGGACTTTTATTTTGGTATGCTGATGTGACGTCACAAGGCTGCGTCGCACTGCTGCACTGTTGTGATTCGGCTGAAGAAAGGTTTGTGTGTTAAATCATTTAAAGTATTCAGTCTATGCAAACATGTCAGATTATTATATAGCTTCTACAAGAACAGTAAAACGAATGAGTTTTTAAATATATCCTTGTACATTATCTAACACGTTATGTTTATGAGTAAAACGCATCTATACACGAGTAACAGTGAAATATGCGACTCATTTAGCTCCCTATATCGTGAATCAGTTAATTATCAGTGAGTCAGCAGCACAAGTGCAATAGTTTACTAATGTGATGATTAATTCTGCCTACTTATTCAATTACGTGTTTATTTACTCCCTGTCATATTTCGACTGGCCTCCACGTGCACGCGCACGACGTCATTTGCTGACATTGGTGTGGCAAAATGAATTGAATATGTTGTGTTGCCCTTTTATTTTCATTTGATTGATTTAATGTAGTTATTGCAGCGATAATGTAGTTATAACATTGTTTGTTAAATGTTTTGAGAACATACTGAATTGTTTTGTATTTTTGAAACTCAATTTAAAAGATGAATAAAATATATTAAATAAAGTTCAGCACTGTTTGCTTTTTAAAGCTTTTTGTAACCAAATCTTTTCCTCCCAAATCACAGCACGACAACAGCAGATGTTCAAGTCGTCTCATTTTTTAATAAACCGACAGGGTGTGAGTCATATGGGTCTTGTAATCTATTATTTGGCTGTAAATATCAGGAAACCTTAGTCCTTTGTGCAATAAAAGTACAATAAAACTTAAAAAACTTCTTGAGTAATGGGTCTTTGGCAACTGTCAGCTGATAATTTAATAATTTACTTAAATTAATATTGTAATGCTGATATTACTATTATCATTTTATGTGAAAGGTCTGTTATATTTGTATACACATTAACATATATTTTATTCATTAAATTTATCATAAATGACAGTAAGTTATATTAACAATCTTTAAAAAAAATTCTATTCAAAATTTTCATGGAAGACAAATCTATTACGATTTCCTCACAAGAAAGGCAAGGCAAGTTTATTTATATAGCACATTTCATAGGTCTACACTATGGCAATTCAAAGTGAATTACAGAAAGGAATTAAAATAATCAAAATAAAAGCAAGTAAAAAAAAAAAATGTAATAGTAATAATAAATCATCACATTAGAATGATTTCTAAAGGGTAATGTGACACTGAAGACTGGATAATCAGAAAACAGGAATAAAGTGAGTATTTGAAACCTAAGAAAATGGCACCATCTGTTAAAAAAATAGAGAAGAAAAAAAAAGCCTTGCCAACAGATTGAGAGCCTATTAACAAAGACTGCATCATTTTATAGTTAAATGGCCCTGAGATTAAAAATTGCAGTTTAATGTTTTTTTCTATAGGGACATTTTTGTCCTTTAGCTCCTGATTGTAACTATTTTGTGTTACAAGTGTAAAATAGATCAGTTTTCTTAACGCTTTCTTGAACGTTCGATGTTGTCGTGGTGTATATAAAATATGTCGGGGAAAAGATTGTTTATTAAAAGCTTTGCAGAATAAACAGTGCAGAATAGGGTTGTGCCGATAGACGATAGTATCGTGTGTATGGACGATAGTCAGAGATATCGCTGATGGCAGATGCCTTTGACGATATCAATACGATAATTGGCTCGTTTTACCATTAATGTATTCAATTATTATTATAAAGCTATTGTTATTAAATTAATATTAGGAACTACAATTAATTTGCCTTGCCTAAATTCACAACGAAATCACCACATAGCCTAACACTTGCGACATCACCAAGTACTGCCATACACATCATGGCGTATGAGGACTCCTCTAAGAAAATGTTTTTAAAACAGACTAAAAAACTTCATCCCACATCAAAATTGAATTGCAAGGTGATCATTCACAAATCGTCAAGAGTGCTTGTTTTAACAGACGCATCATTCTTATACAGATCCAAGATGAAGACGGCATCGTTGTTCATCAGTATTTTGTTTCCAAACAGAGATTTGGTCCCTAATGAATGAACTGTGCTAAGCTAAGTGCTATCAAAGTGTCGCCGTGCGCCAGAGACGAGAGAGGTATGTATCAACTCATCTTAGTTAAGGGAATAACATAGTTTAATATGAAAAAACGGTGGAGTGTTCCTTTAAGGACTACACCAAATAGCTGGTAGGGACTACACGACATTCCTCCCGGGTTTTGTGACATCACCAACCCTAAAATTTACATAAACCCCGCCCCCGGGAACGGAATTAATAGATTATCATGACAGAATATGCTAATTAATGACTAGAAGATAACTACACATAAGCTACAACAATTCATCAACTACCCATTCAGAAATGTCCTGTTGCATTCTACATGTTGTCACTTCTTCTTGAGTCTCTCCATCATTGTCTGACTCCAGTTTGAACATAAAAGGCTAAAAGTTTTTGAAATCTCCAGTGCATGTCTGTGTGAGGTAAAAGGATACAAGCTCTTGAAGCTCCACCCTCTGTGACGAGAGCAGCAACTCATTTGCATTTAAAGGGACGGTGCGTTTTTGCTCACCCTCAAAAAATGTCAATTTTAACATGCTATATAAAAATAGCTGTGGGGTATTTTGAGCTAAAACTTCACACACACTCAGGGCCCTATTTTAACGATCTGAAACGCAAGTGTCAAAGCGCAAGTAACTTTGTGGGCGGGTCTCGGCGCTGTTGCTATTTTCCCGGCGGGATAAATGACTCTTGCGCCTGGCGCAAATCTAAAAGGGGTTGGTCTGAAGTAGCTTCATTACTCATAGGTGTGGTTTGGGCGTAACGTGAAATAAACCAATCAGAGCGTCATCTCACATTCCCTTTAAGAGCAGGCGCGCTTGTTCTAAAGCGGATTCCTATTATAACGGCGGATTTGCCAGGCGCACGACAGGAGCAGTTCAAGGCCGAGGAGACCGACGTTCTCGTCAGGGACGTTGGGGATGGAGAAACACACCCAAATTAACTTCGGTTAAACAGGCGTATGATAATTTGGGTAAATGTGTAAGCTAGATGTATGCTTTTATAATAAAATGTCTATCTATCTATCTATCGTAATAATGTATGATTTGCAAAAATGAAAACTGCTGCGTCTGTGTGTAGATGAGAGAATCAAAGTGTATGCGCGTTGTGCACACGCTACATTGATTAAGGCCAAGCATGCGCCCTTAAAATAGCATATGAATAACATGCGCAACGCGCCACTGACTTTAAACAGTTTTTTTTTTCGGTCAGTGGCGCAATTGTTTTCTAAACCTGTAAAATAGCATGAGGGAACGTTTGCGCCGGAACACGCCTCCTCTTTGCGCTGAACCGCCCCGGGGAGCGCAAGTGTATTTCTTAGTTAACCGACGTGCGTCTGTGGAGGGAAAAGTCCGCTGTGCGCGGGTGCAAAATAGGAATGATACATGCGTCGGTGTACAAAGTCAATTGCGCTGGTTGCAAGATAGGGCCCTCTGGGGACATCAGAGAGTTATTTTACATCTTGTGAAAAGGGCATTATACTACCCCTTTAAAATGGCCAACTTGCTGATTATCCTTGTAAACATATCCTAATATTCCTGCTGCACACTTATGTTTTAATGACAAAAGTTAAAAGAGAGCAAGTGACAAATATCAGTATCGCAATCAGCCAATAGTTGTGTTAATTTGATCCCGGACAAAAAAATATAATCTGCAAATATTAAATACCAAATAAATCATAACTAATGATGAAATGTATAATTTTTGTTCTTAATTTGTTGTGCTAATTTTGAGTGGAGGGAATTAATATCATCAACTATCACTCTGAATTGACTCCCTTTCTAAGGAGATGATTGAGACGCACTCAAAGATATAGTTTGGATGTGTTTTTCTGTCTGTTAATTATACTCTTCTTAAACAGGACAAACACAGAAAAACTCCTGGTGAAACGACTGAGATCCATGTGACACTATTATAAAGATGGCGTTTATTAAAGAGGAGAGTGAAGACTTCAAGATTGAAGAAACATTCAGAGTGAAACAAGAAGATACTGAGGAACAAACAAATATGGTGTTTATTAAAGTGGAGAGTGAAAACATAAATATTGAAGAAACATTGACAGTGAAACATGAATATACTGAGGAACAATCAAAGATGGCATTTATTAAAGAGGAGATTGAAGACATAAGGATTGAAGGAACATTCAGTGTGAAACACGAAGATGCTGAGGAACAAAAAAAGGTGCTGTTTATTAAAGAGGAGAGTAAAGACGTGAAGATTGAAGAAACACTGACAGTGAAACATGAAGAAACTGAGGAACAAACAGGTTGGTTTCATTCTCAAAGCTCAAAGCAAATGGTTGCATTTTGCTAACTTTTTTCCTTCCGGTGTGACAAACTTTTATTAGAGGTCGCACTGGTGCCACCAGCACATTGGCCAGCTGATAAGAGCTGCCTTTTATGTTGCATGTGAGAATCATCAAACGGCAAACAAAACGAAAGTGAAACGAAACTACGCTACTTGTTTGAGCTAAGAACAGGTTCTACTCGCCGGCCGATCTGGATCACGTGACACTGTTACTACACAGCACTGGGAGATCCTGTGAGAAAGCCTTTTGAACTCACCACAGTATTAATAACATTGCTACTACAATATCTAGTTGGATCTGTTATAAACCACAGATATCAGATCAAACAGCACTGACGTGAAAACCTTGAGAGAGAAACATTGTGCCATGAGCGACCAAGTTATAAAAGGCTTTATAATCCACAAATTGGGATGAATTCAATGTAGCAATGCTAACTGTAACCATGGTATTGTGACAAAAAAAAAAAAAAAAACTTTTTACATTATTCATGCGCAGGAGTCAGTCTCTTCCCAGAACAGTGTCATAAGGTTTGTGTTCAGGGAAGAAGGAAGCAGGAACCAGCAAAAGTTAAACACTTTAGTTAAAAAAACAAACAAACACAAAACAAAAGCAAAGCGGCAGCCCCTCACGGATGACTGCCACATAAACAAAATGCAACATATATGTCTCAGGCCTGGTCCTCTCTCATCCTTTACTGTCATCACTCCTCCTTTTATCCTCCCCAAGCTCCTCCATGAGAGATACAAGGCCAGTGTGGTGCGCAGGTGAAGCTTGTTAGGCCACCGGCCACGCTCCGTTCTCACAGCTCTAGGCCCCGCCCTACTTGCCACAAATGATAACTCCAACCGTCCTTCCTCTACTTCCCCCTTTTCTCCTCGTAAAAAAACCCATCCCAAACTATTCCCACCCAGACTCCTTCCCACATCAAGCAGATAAATAAATATTAGTCCCCACCACCACCAACAAAAATAACACTAATGTAATGGATTAGTCAACTTTGGTGTCCAAAGGATTCCAAAAGTAAGCATATAGAAAAGAGTGAGGTTAAAGACTGTGAAGTCACAGGTCCTTCATCCCCAGAGGCCTTACATCTCCAGCTTCAACCCCTAGATGGTGCACATGCTCACACGGCACCCATTGTAAGTTCACAAGAATGAAAGTGCATAGAAAGTGTGCTATTTGGGACAGGACCGGTGTGTCAGCTGTAACAGTTTCTCCCAGCAACGTCGTGATAAGTTTGAGTGCACGGCCAGCGGCTCTATGACCGGGGTCTAACTCATGACGAGCTAGCACTTTTTTACCGCTGCTGGCATATAGTAGCTTCCTCGAGCAAACGTGCAGCAACAAGCACCAGGCTCTCTCAGTTTCTGGCACCAACTGCCAAAAGGCTTGCCGTCTACCTTCTTCTATCCATGCTCAGCGCCATTTATTTTTGAGTCCTTTATCTATGGCAGGGGTGTCAAACTCAGTTCCTGGAGGGCCACTGTCCTGCAGAGTTTAGCTCCAACCAGCTCCAAAAACACTTGCCTGGAAGTTTCTAGTAATCCTGAAGACCTTGATTAGCTGGATCAGGTGTGTTTAATTAGGGTTGAAGCTAAACTCTGCAGGGTTGTGGCCCTCCAGGAACTGAGTTTGACACCCCTGATCTATGGGTAGGACATCATCCCCAGTCTTCATGAACTTGCGCTCCATGCTTTCACCGACAACGCTAACGTGACGTATGAATCTCAATCACACTGTGTTGCCAGGACCCGCCCTGCACTGCTTCTGATAGGCTTATAAAGTTAGTAAGAGCTGCGTTCCTCTCATATGATTGGTAGGTGAAATCAATTGACTCGAAAATATTAAACCGCATGCAAGTTCCCAAACTTTTTATTTTATTTTCCCTCACGGCTGCACGCCGGAGAGATTCGGCACGGTGCCGGAATACTTTAAGCCCTGCAAATGTTTATATCCTATAGCTGTTAAAGCATCATGTTGCCTTCTTGAGATTTAAGTAATGCTTAAAGCTTTCTGAGTCAGAATTTTCAGCCATTGGTTGTAGGAAACAGGTAAGACACAGGCATTGAGCTGGTTGCCCTATAGCTCCCCCTTTTAACTAAAGTGCAGAAGTCAGTTTTACCTATTGCAGGGATGGGTAACTTTGGTTCTGGAGGGTCACTGTCCTGCAGAGTTTAGTTCTGTCCCTAATCAAACACACCTGCCTGTACATTTCAAGCAACCCAATTTGTCCAGCCATTTTGTCAGTGCCTCCGCCTTAAGGTAGGTTCTTTATATAGACTTGTCTTGATTGCTAATCCACATCCGGTGATGATTATTAGGTTAAATGTTTAGGAAATGATTCCATATAAGGTTATATTTCAGCACTTCACAAATGGACTGTGAATCTTAAGTAGCACGTAGAACGCGTTCTTGCATTTTTGAACGCGCTTGGTATCGTGGTGTGCGTTCGTAACCACTCTCTAGGATTGAACTTGCCTACCCCTGGGTTAGATTGTTCAGTTGTGTTTGATTAGGGATCGATCTAGATTAGGGTTGTCCAAACTCTGTAGAGTTTAGCTCCATCTTGCCTCAACACACCTCTCTGGAAGTTTCTAGTATGCCTAGTAAGACCTTGATTAGCTGGTTCAGGTGTGTTTAATTGGGTTTGCAACTGAACTTTGCTAGGCAGTGGTCCTTCAGGAGCAGGATTGAACACACCTGATCTAGACTCTGCTGGGCAGTGGCCCTCCAGGAATTGCTCATCCCTGACCTGAAGTCACCAAACTTGGTACGTGTATTGTTCTCCTCAAGCCGGAGAACTTTCAAAATCACGTGGATGTGGCTATTGTGGTTCAGGGTCACATCACCATGAGTTGGCCTCCTTAATTTACCCACTTAAATGCATTTGCCCACCGTGTGACGACGATGCCGTAGTGCTTGAGCCTGTTATCACTGTATTATATACTATATTGATGGAATTAATGACTGTTGCTTTAAACTGGAGTTAACACGTCTTTGTTCTTTTTTTGCCTTAGATCTGATGATGCTAAAAGAGGAGATTCAAGATCTGAATGATATAGTAGAGCAAGATCAGTTTGAGAAACATATCACAACTGGAGAAAAATCATTAAGTTGCTCACAGACTGAAAAGACTTCACCAAAAAGAGCTAAAAATACAGAAAACAGAAGTTATTTCACCTGCCAACAGTGTGGAAGGAGTTTCACTCAAAAAGGAAATCTTAAAACTCACATGAGAATTCACACTGGAGAGAAGCCATACACATGTCAACAGTGTGGAAAGAGTTTCACACATAAGGGAACCCTTTATACCCACATGAAAGTTCACACTGGAGAGAGTCCTTACACCTGCAAATTGTGTGGAAAAACCTTGAATCGAAAAGGAAACCTTAAGACTCACATGAGAGTTCACACTGGAGAGAAACCTTTCACATGTGATAAGTGTGGAAAATGTTTCACACGTAAAGAGAGCCTTAATCACCACGTGAGGGTTCATGTAAAAGATAGCTGTTGTGTATGCCGTCAGTGTGGAAGGAGTTTCACAGACAAGAAACAGCTTAAGAGGCATTTAATAACTCACACCGGAGAGAAGTCTTACATGTGCCATTACTGTGGAAAGAGTTGCGCAAACAACACAAACCTTAAAGTCCATGTGAGAGTTCACACTGGAGAGAAACCTTACAGCTGCCAACAGTGTGGAAAGAGTTTCACTGGAAAAGAAAGTCTTAAGATTCACATGAGAGTTCACACTGGAGAGAAGCCTTACCCCTGCAAACTGTGTGGAAAGAGATTTGCACAACAGGGAACCCGTTATAGCCACATGAAAACTCACACTGGAGGGATTCACGTATCTTTAGTGTGAGAAGAGATTCACACATCAAATAGATCTGAAATGGAATTAGCAAACTCATTCTGGCAAGAAATCGAAGTGTTCGAAATGTAGTAAGAGGTTGAGGAAAAGGAGCAATTTCAAAAATCATATGTGCATTCACTCTGGAGGAAGTAGGGAACACGTGGGTCCTTAAAGCTTTTAAACGCATTAAAGGGTTAGTTCACCAAAAAATGAAAATTTACGAACAGTTAGGCTGCGTCTCATTTCTCTGTCTTACCCCTTACTCTTACCTCTTCCCCTCGGTTTTGCGCGTTCATGTGAGGGAAAGTGGTGTCCCAATTCTCATTTTGATTAAGGGCTAGGGCCAAGAAACCAGCCCCTTGCAGAGGACCACACTTGAAAGAGAGGGGTAGGAATTTCCCATAAGTGAGTCGCACAAATGTAAGTATTTTCAGCAGTTTAATGACACTCGTGTTTTATGATACTTTTAATAAAATGTTCAAGCGGTTTTAATTGTAATGTTTTTGTTTTGAATCGCTAGTTAACCGCTAGCTAGCAGCTATTTGCCGTTTGCTAATGTTTTGCTTAGCTATGGTGTCGCCGGCGCCGCCGTTAAATACAATGAAACAATGTCTTTGACTGATGGCACACAAGCGTGCAAAGATAAAGAGAGACCAGGCAATCGATATCACAACCCGAGACGACGGCATCTTTGTTTGTTTATGTCAACGCGTATCGCCTCTGTTGACGTAGCAGCCAGCTAGCGGAAAGGGAAGATGACGCAAACGGTAATCGAGTGGTGTCTCATTTCTTAGAGAAACGTTCTTCCCCCTAGCCCCCTTCACTCGGTATCGAGGGGCAAGGGGAAGACGCAGACAAAGGGGAAGGGGAAGGGGTAAGACAGAGAAATGAGATTGGCCCTAAGACTTTTATCTTAGGAACACAAACAAAGATCCTATTAATGAAATTTGAGAGCTTTCTGTCCCTCCATAGATCGCTACACAACTACAGTACCATTTTGACGCCTCAAAAAAAAAAGTTCATAAAGAGATTGTAAAATGAATCCAAATAAATTGAGCGGTTTAGTCCAAATTTTCTGAAGAGGCACGATCACTTTATATGATGAACAGATTGAATTTAGGCTTTTATTCACATATGAACATTCATCAACAGACAAAAATGGAAACGCAAGCATATTTGCTTGACATACGAGAACCAATGAGGTTCATTCTCGTGTCACGTTTGACCTTTCGCAAAAACCAATGAGGTTTGTTCTCGCACATCAAGCAGGTTCGGTTGAGGATCTGTTTATGTTTATACGTATGTCAATAAATGCCTGGATTAAATCTGTTCATCATATAGTGATCGTGTCTCTTCAGAAAATTTTGATTAAACCGCTCAATTCATATGGATTAGTTTTACAATCTCTTTATGAACTTTTTGAAGTGTCAAAGTGGTAGTTGGGTAGCTGTCAATAGAGGGACAGAAAGCTCTCAGATTTCATCAAAATCATCTTCATTTGTGTTTTGAAAATTAACGAAGAGAGGAAAGTCTTAACTGTTTGCAGATATTTAAAATAAATTGGAGCGAAAACAAAGACGCTTGAAAAGGCAAACATGATTTTGATTGGCTGGAGATTGTGATGGTAACTGAATTGCATAACAGAGCTACTAGAGTGACTTGGGTGTGTTAAGTTTTGACAAAAAGTAATGGAGTAATGTAAATTTACCAGCAAGTGGCTTGAAAATATTAAATTCTTGGAACTGGTTAAAATCAATAACATGAAATGGTTTGAAAGCCTGTTGCAGCATTTGTAAGAAATCCTTTAAATGTTTAAACTTTTCTGTTGCCATGTTCCTGTTTGCCAACAAGACACTTCTGTCAGTTGTTTGACATTGCAGCAGATTGTATATGGTGCAGATAAAGTATTTTTCAGGGTCCACCAGGTTATTCATCTCACAGAGGAGCACAAAGCACTCAGCCCTCTTGATAATATGAATACCGTCTCAAAAGTTCAGAAAAATAGAGTCGTTTCATACGTGTGACGACTCTGCAACTCCTCCATTGTAGATACTGTAGTTGTTCAGCAGGGTGAGCACAGATGGTGGGTGTAGTGTCAGGCCTTTGGAAGTGTTTTTAAATATGAACAAACATACAATTTTGAAAAAACTGTTTAGTATCATAAGTTAACCATAACTTGTTGTTGTGAACATTGTGAGGTTGGGGAGTGTAGAGATGGTTTAATCCAGGTAAGGACCTACTCTGCATGTCAGAAACCCTAGAGAAAGCAGAGAAATTGCACGCAAAAAAAAATCCCTTAGATCTCCATACATCTGAGGTAACTTCTGAAGATGAGGGCCATGATGAAATAATCAAAAGCAGTGTTTTTCAACCCTGCTCCTGAAGGACCCCCAACACTGCACGTTTTCTTTGTCTCCCTAATCAAACACACCTGATTCAATTCATCAGCTGCTGATGAATTGAATCAGGTGTGTTTGATTAGGGAGACAAAGAAAACGTGCAGTGTTGGGGGTCTTTCAGGAGCAGGGTTGAAAAACACTGCTTTTAAAGTTATGGTATTTATCAACTTTTCCTTCCTTTTGATCAGAGTTGTCCTATTGAGAAGTAATATGAATGTTTCACTTCACAGGCGCAATGCACGTTTCCTGAATTGTATGGAGAATGATTCCGATAGAGATAATGCGCCAGGAAACGGTTCACACGGTTCATCACGGATCACACATTCTCGAGGTAATCACGCGGTCTAATTTTTGTATCCTTTCCTTTTTATATATATTTTTCTTTTTTCTATTTTTGGGAGATTTTTATTTTATTTAATATATGTACCTTTAAACTACTAGATTTTGTCAATAAATATTCTTTCAACCTAAATTCAAAATAACTCCAAAACATGCATAACCCAGCTCAAATCATGTTAACCAATGGTTTAACGCCCAGGAGGAGGCACTCAGAGTGGAGTGAGCTCCCATATCCTTAGACTAAAGGTCCTTGCACATTGAGTCCGAAATTTTCGCATGCGTTTTTTCGTATTCGTGATTTGGTGGCTCTGAATTGTCAAAACACCATTCAAAATGCTTGCTACGGACGTGAAAAAAGCAGAAAACCTGATCCGAATTTTTTTATGACGGACGAAAGTTTCGGAGGCAGTGTGCAAGCGTGATTGACATAACGTAAGGCCGTATTTAGTTTTTAACGTGCGAAAATTTCGGATGCAAATTTCGGACTCAGAGTGCAATGGCCTTAAGACTATAAGACTATGACATACACAATCCAGTGGGCCAACCTGTGCTTGGAGACAGCCTTTCCCTTCTGCTGGACTCCGTCAAGTCACCTTCATTTATACAGCGCTTTTAACAATGTAGATTGTTTCAAAGCAGCTTTACGGTGATAATAGGAAATTAAAGTAACAGAGATATTTTTGGCTTTACAGCAACTCTAGAATGAAGTTATTGTCCAGCTAAAGCTAATATTGGATTGATTCGTACTTATGGAGAAAAGGTCTGATATGGGTTTATAGGATGGCCTGCAGTGCTAATTTTGTGTGAATTTTTTTAGTTTTTTTGGAAATATTAAATTTCATATATGTTGTATTTAAATAAGTCAAGCACTTTTCAAGTACCTCTTCGTTAATATGGCTGTTTTCCTATTTCAAAAAGTCAAATTCATATATTTATATAATTTCAAAAAGTCAAGTCAAGTCATCTTCATTTATATAGCGCTTTTAACAATGTAGATTGTCTCAAAGCAGCTTTACAGAGATAAATGTATAATTTAACGTAAGATTGTTTTGGCTTTATAGCGGTTCTTTAATAAAGTTATTTTCCAGCTAAAGTTAGTTTTGATTGATTTGCTTCCGTCGCAACGATCATTTGTTTTTAAATTAGGGCCGCCAAGACGACACCATCCTACACAGACTTTAAACGCGAACCTGTGAGAAACGCTGATGGCGTTCAGATGCGCATTGAGAACGGGTTCTATAGTTATGTGCGTTTGAATATATGTGTGCAGGTTTGGAATTCCCTACAAACCAAGCCTAAACAAATTACTGGTGTTTCCTTATAGTTTTGATTCAGAATTTTATTTTATTTTATCAATTCGGGGTAGATACGCAAATTGAGTTTTCCCGACGACGCTTTATCTGTAGAGTGGGAAAGGGATCATCCATAGGGAGAGACTAGTTGGCACTTCAGCACTGCGTTGACATCGGGTCCAGGCGAAGGTCCTTCATCAGATCTGGAAACGGCCTGGATCCGGGAGGCTGCGGGAAAACCTTGGGATAAACAAAGACACTAAAATTAGCGTAGATGCCATTCTTCTCATGATGTAACAAGTACATCAGGATTTATGGGAAGTGTTCCCGGTTCCAGCTGACCTAATCTATGCAGCCTAATATTGAATTATAGAAGTCTATAATGTATTATGTGAACGCTATGTCAAAGAGATGTGTCTTTAATCTAGATTTGAACTGACAGAGTGTGTCTGCTTCCCGGACAATGGTAGGAAGGCTGTTCCAAAGTTTTGGTGCTAAATAGGAAAAGGATCTACCGCCAGCAGTTGATTTTGATATTCTAGGTATTATCAACTGGCCAGAATTTTGAGATCGCAATAGACGTGAAGGAGTATAATGCGTTAAGAGCTCACTCAAGTACTGCGGAGCTAAACCATTTAGTGCTTTGTAAGTAATCAGCAATATTTTAAAATTGATGCGATGTTTAATAGGGAGCCAGTGCAGTTTTGACAGAACCGGGCTAATATGGTCATACTTCCTGGTTCTGGTAAGAACTCGAGCTGCTGCTTTTTGAACTAGCTGTAGTTTGTTTATTAAGCGTGCAAGGCAACCACCCAGTAGAGCATTACAATAATCTAGCCTTGATGTCATGAACACATGAACTAATTGTTCCGCATTTGTCAATGAGAGCATATGACGTAATTTAGATATATTTTTAAGATGGAAAAATGCGGTTTTACAGATACTAGACACGTGACTTTCAAATGAAAGATTGGTATCAAAGAGCACACCCAGGTTCCTAACCGACGACGAAGACTTGACAGAGCAGCCATCGAGTGTTAGACAGTATTCTAGGTTATTACGTGAGGACGTTTTTTGTCCAATAATTAGAATCTCTGTTTTTTCAGAATTTAGAAGTAGGAAATTACGAGTCATCCAATTTTTTTATATCAGCTATGCATTCTGTTAATTTAGTGAATTGGTAAGTTTCGTTAGGTTTTGAAGAAATATAGAGCTGAGTATCGTCGGCATAACAGTGGAAGCTAATTCCATGTTTCCTAATGATATCTCCTAATGGTAGCATGTACAGAGTGAACAGCAGCGGTCCTAGTACTGAGCCTTGTGGTACGCCATACTGAACTTGTGATTGATAAGACATCTCTTCATTTACTGCTACAAACTGATAACGGTCAGATAAGTATGATTTAAACCATGCTAGTGCAATTCCACTAATGCCAACATAGTTTTCTAGTCTATTTAAAAGAATGTTGTGGTCAATGGTGTCAAATGCAGCACTAAGATCGAGTAACACTAATAGAGAGACACAACCACGATCGGATGATAAGAGCAAATCATTTGTTACTCTAACGAGAGCAGTCTCAGTACTATGGTATGGTCTAAATCCGGACTGAAAATCCTCGCAGATATCATTTCTTTCTAGAAAGGAACATAGTTGTGAAGATACTGCCTTTTCTAATATCTTTGACAGAAAAGGTAGATTCGAGATCGGCCTGTAATTGACTAATTCTGAAGGATCAAGTTGCATTTTTTTAACAAGCGGTTTAATCATAGCCAGCTTAAAGTTTTTTGGTACGTATCCTAGAGACAAAGACGAATTAATGATATTAAGAAGAGGATCTATGACCTCTGGAAGCATCTCTTTCAGTAGCTTAGTCGGTATAGGGTCTAACATACATGTTGTCGATTTAGATGATTTAACGAGTTTAGTAAATTCTTCCTCTCCTATAGCAACGAATGAATCAAATTTTTCCTCAGGAAGACTACAATGCACTGCCTGATGCGATACTGTAGTAGACGGTTGCATAGTTATAATTTTATCCCTGATATTATCAATCTTATAAGTGAAGAAGTTCATAAAGTCATTACTGCTGTGCTGCTTGGAACCTTCTGTGTTTGAAGCTTTCTTTTTCGTTAGTTTAGCCACTGTTTCAAATAAATACCTAGGATTATGTTTATTTTCTTCTAATAGGGTTGAAAAATAAGCAGATCTAGCAGCTTTTAAAGCCTCTCTGTAAGCAATCGAGCTCTCTTTCCATGAAATGCGAAATACCTCTAGTTTTGTTTTCTTCCAGTTGCGCTCCATTTTTCTGGCTGCTCTCTTAAGGGCCTGAGTGTGCTCGTTGTACCACGGCGTTGGATTATTTTCTTTAATCTTCTTTAAGCGCAAAGGAGCAACTGTGTCTAAAGTGCTGGAAAAGAGAGAGTTAAAAGTTTCTGTTGCAATATCAAGTTTTTCTAAGCTATCCGGGATGCTAAAATGATGAAACTGATCAGGAAGATTATTAATAAAGCAATTTTTAGTAGCAGAAGTGATAGGTCTAACATATTTGTAACACGGAGTCGGCTTTGCAGCCTTGGCTAAATGTAATGTACACGAGACTAGATAATGATCTGAGATGTCATCGCTCTGCTGCAGAATTTCAACGGCATCCACATCTATTCCGTGTGATAATATTAGATCTAGAGTATGATTACGACGATGAGTAGGTCCTGACACGTGTTGTCTAACTCCAATTGAGTTTACAATGTCTTTAAATGCCAAACCCAATGCATCTTTTTCATTATCGATGTGTATATTAAAATCACCAACAATTAGTACTTTATCTGCAGCCAATACTAACTCTGATAGAAAGTCCACAAATTCTTTGATAAAGTCTGTATGGTGCCCTGGTGGCCTGTATACAGTAGCCAGCACAAATCTCAAACGTGATTTATCGTTTACACTATATATTTTTACATTAAGCACTAACACTTCAAAAGAATTATATTCGAAACTTGATTTCTTAGTGGTTTTGAAAATATTACTATAAATTACAGCAACACCACCCCCTTTGCGTTTAAGACGAGGTTCATGTTTATAACAGTAATCTTGCGGGGTGGACTCATTTAAAGTAATGTAATCGTTTGGTTTTAGCCAGGTTTCTGTCAAACACAGCACATCTAGGTTATTATCTGAAATCATATCATTAACAATGAGTGCTTTTGAAGTAAGCGATCGAATATTCAGCAACCCAAGCTTTAGCATTTGCTCATCTGTATTATAGCTGTTTTTTATTTGTTGAACATCAATTAAATTTTTAACCTTAGATAGGTTAAAACATTTTTTGGATTTCCAAATTCGGGGAACAGACACAGTCTCTATATGATGATAGCTAGGTGAAAGAGGCTCTATGTGATGGGATTTATCTGACTCAAAAAGTCAAACTCAAGTACTTAAAGTACTTTAAGTAGGCTACCTTGTACAAACCCTGTTCTGAGCATAGGTGCGCCTTGTAGAGGGCGCTCTCGCTGAATGTGCTGATTTGCTGCTCAGCAAACATTTCTGATTATCAATGTTGAAAACAGTTGTGCAATCATTCCGCTAAGAAAAATAACATATTCATATGCACCAACATTGTAATATTGTCCGAAACCAATAAGTTGATAATTTTCATGTTCTTCAAAACCTGATAAATGACCGATGGACATAAGTTTAAAAAGGTGGTGTTTAACAGACTAACATTTCATCTACAGAATAATAGTTTGAATATGGTGTTTGAAATGTAATTTTAAGTTATCAGGTGTATAACCAGTTAACATTATTAATTTCTATATACTGTATATGTCATTTTAGTAAGTTTGAGTTCCATCTGAGTTTCCTGATCAGTGTATAACTGATTTCTTGCAGGTGTTCAGAAGAGGCCCATTAAGAAAACTACAAAAACACACAAGAAACCGCAAAAAGTGTGCTGGTCAAATGCTGAAGTTGCAGCTGTAATGAGACATTTCAAGGCACATATAACCCAAGGAAAACTGGCCACAACGACTGAATGCCGGCAGTGTAGGACCGCTGAAGATCCTGTTTTGGCAAGGCGCAGTGTACAAAAAATAAGAGATTTTGTAAGAAATCGAGGAATTAGCTTGAAAAGAAAAGCCCAAAATAAGTGATGTTACATCATGTCTCATTTGATGCCATTCTGTTAAGATTATTACTTGGTTGTTGTTTTTGTTATTTTCATTCTACAGCAAAAAAAACATTTTTAAAGAACAGTTAAACTTCTAGATTAGTTAAACTGCTGCCTTAAGGAATTGTTTGTCAAAAAAAAAAAAAAAAATCTGTCTTCATTTCCAGACCCTCATGTTGTTCCAAACCCGAATGACTTTCTATCTTCAGTGGAAAGTCTAAAAGTTCTAGAAGTAGAACCTAAACTTCTCTTTTTGGGTTCCATTGAAGATAGAAAGTCATACGGGTTTGAAACAACATGATGGTGAGAAAAGGCTGAAAAAATTTGTTTTTTGGGGGGGGTGAACCACACCTTATAAATCAGTTTCTCTGGATGTTGCAGTATTTATGGCATTTTCACTATAACTGGTTAAAACTGTAAAAACTATTTAAAGTTGTAATTAAAGTACTTCTAAAACACTTTGGTTCCTGTAAAGTTTTAAGTTATTTTATGTATTGTATTGAGAATCCAGTACTCTTTAATCACCCAGGTCTTGGTAATGAACCATATTGTCACGTTTGTGTGTTGTGTGTGGTCATGTACTTGTAAAACACATTGGTCCCCGTAGAAATGTTCCCACAGTTTATCATCACTGCATGCTGTGTGCTTCACAATATTTGTGAAATTCAGGGTGAGGTGTATGAAGATCATGCAAGAGTTTGACTCACCACAGCCAGAGGAAGTAGTTGAGAGCATTGAGAGTGCAGGCCAGAGAGAGTGAAGGGAAGCCCTTTATTTATTTGGTGGTATTTTATTTAAGTATTGGTTTCCCAATGTTAGTTATACTGTATATTCAATTGCTAACTGCCACTGACATAACACTTCAGAAATTAAACTACTGTGTTTATTAAATTGCTTTGAACTATTTCATTATTGGGCTCTTTATTATAAAAAAAAAAAAAAGTAAAAAAAATGACATCAATTGCAAAATTCAAAGAATCAACATTTCCGAAAAATTATTTTGTTGAAATTTTCAGACACTGAATAATTTCATTTCTTTAAATATTAAAATTTCACATTGAAAATCAGCTCTTGAACATTCCTAATCTCAACTAGTGGAACAAGAATGCATTCAGGCATCAATTAGCATTTATAAATAATACTTCTTTATAAATCAGATATGCTCAAAAATTGGATTTGGAGTGACAGTCTGAACGTAGCCTTTGTCAAAGCCCAGTCTGGTTTGGAGGGAGGCCTTCGGGCAGAGACTTCCCGAAGTCTTGTAAAAAATGCAGGAGGGGCAAATGGAGTTCCTTTAAGAGATGCAGAAACATTCAGAAGTAAATTTCATCAAACCTGTCTAGGTCTAGGATATCTGATGATTGTTTAACTGCTTTGAACAGAGGCCTTTCTTTTACCCATTGTCAAGAATTTATTGACATGCATACATTTTTTCAGAACTAAAGACTTAAAGATTTTTTAAAGGGTTGAAATAATGTAGATCTTGGTGTTCAGACGCCATCGAGGTGTGCCCATGTTGTGACAGAGTCAGTCAAAACCCCATTCAGAGGTTAAGTCTACATGTATCCCTTCCAACAATAGAAATGCTTCTCTTAAAACGCATTGAAGACTTGTGGAACGTGAGGTTGCATTGTTGTTCAAGCAGAAAAAGACAGTTCAAACTTTCCCATAATTCTCATGAATTCCCACAAAGGCAATTTGAAGCCCTTCGAAAAGACAAATCTGTGGTTATTCAAAGTGCTGATGAAGAAGTTGCTGTGGTGATACTGGATAGACATGCATGTGAGTCAGAGATACAGAGACAAATTTCTGTTACTACCTTTTATGAGAAATTAGAATACAGTCCTGTAACTTCATTTAAGACATCAGTACATGACTCTTTGGAACAATTGTTAGACCGTGGTTGTCAGGGGCGGACTTTACCATCAGGCAAAGGTCGGCAATAGCCTTGGGCCCCGAGCTACCTAGGGGCCCCCAAAATGCCCTATTAACTTATGCTTAAGTTTTTTTTATTTTTTTTATTATATATTTCTAAAACTCCATCAATCCACCAAAATGGCATCAAATCATTAGTGTCGCAGACAGGAGGGGGCCCCCCGCCTCACTACATTGGACTATTCCATTATCTCACTTACTGCGCATCTGCGAAAGCGACAAGGCTGTGCCAAAAAACTGATGGAGAAAAATAAGTGATTGACAGACAGAGTGTACAGAGTAGTAGAGAGTAAAAATAAAGCGAAGCTAGCTACCCAAGCGGTGCTGAAAAAAGGAGGAAGCGGTAGGAAAGCAAAAAGTCTATAAAGGTGTGCGGCGCGAAAGATAAACAACACGCAGTAACAGGAGGACTGGGAAATACACAAACAGCAAGACTAAACGCGAAAATTTAAAGTTTCGAAGTTACCCAAGCGGCTCAAATAAAAGAAAAAAGTGAAAAGACGCTGATAAGTATTTGGGAAGATCATTCAATCTGTATAAAAATCACCTACAACTCCCATGTTCTTGGTCATGATGGATGTTGATGTGTTGTATACTAATGCTCTATTGCGTTTACTATCAACAGAACACTACCTCAGTCAACAATCCCATAAGGTAACTAACACTGCTTGTTTAAGTGATCTCATGAAACTTGTGCTTACACATAACTATTTAATGTTTGATTCAGATTTTTTTCTTTTTTCATTTTGAGTGGCACACAATCCCAGCTCTTGGAGTTTCATAGCCTAGTTAATGCAAACACTGATGCACTGACGATGGATGTCCTGCAAGATCAAATAAATGTTTAAGATGTTTATGTCATTTGCATGGAAACTGGGCTTGAAACTAATTTATATCGTAAACCCACTGATTGTAACATGCTACTACATGGGTCATCGTATCACCCTGTTCCTCTGAAGCGTTCTCTGCCTGTCTCCCAATTTAGCCGGATCCTCAGGGTAATCACGCGGTCTAATTCAAACATGTTTCCATAACCTTTTTTTCCTCTTAGAAACAACCCATGATCAGATCCCTGGTTTCCAGGGCAATTCAAACTAGGGCTGGGCGATATATATATATATATAAAAAAAGTGATATCTCGATATTGTACATTTGTACGATATTCAATATATATCTCGATGTGTTTGCATTTGCTTTTAAATAATTAAAAAAACATGATTTTCTTTTGCCCCCATTAAAAAAAAAAAAAAAAAAAAATTTAGATAGAAAAGCTATTGTTACAAAGTGTTTAGTACAAATTTAAGCAGTTAAAAAAAAAACTAGACCAAGTGATCAATCACTGCTTTTTATTAGATAAACACATGTATATGTAACTGAAGAAGTGCAAAACAAGTACAGAGAGTGCGTTCTGCGATGATCTCCCCAGTTTGTTCATTTGGAAAGTAAATGGTTTGCAGACAAGCTGATTTCAGCTCCCAGCCATCAATAAAATGATTGGTAAGACTGATGTAGGATTCACAGGTTCGGCTCGTCCATAGATCGGAAGTGGTCGCGAATCTGTGCTCATCTGCTTTTCTGTAGTATGCATTATTAGTATGGTGTTTACTGAGTTTGATAATATCATTTATTTATTTTAATATCAGTCTAATGCATTAAGACATGTTAGCGTTTCAGAGCGTAGAATTAGAATTTCCAATAGAATTCCCTTTTCATTGGCTAGTCGCCAACTGAACACCCCCGCTTCATACACCGAAATCTTCACACAGCACACAGACAAATGGCTTTCTGAAGACATTGAAACTGATATGTTTTCAGGTGCCCTTTCTATACGCCGGGGAGCACCCTACAACGTCATCACTGCATTCGCCATGATTGGCTAGTTGTTACACTCAGACACAGGGTCCCCATTGCATCAGCTGATGCGGCCTTTGAGTTCCCTCAAAAGGGAACCTGATTTTCTCAGCTTTTTGCTCAAAATGTTGCTTTTTTATGAAACTTACCCACATTCAAGTGTTGATAAGAAATAATGCATTATGTTTTTCCATAAGTTGCTTGTATTCCATTAATGTCTGCCTTGGCTTAAAAAGAAATGTTGCTCGGTTATTCATTTATGATATTGTGTGTGTGTGTTTTTAAGAGAGATATACAAATCTCTCTTATGTATGTGTATGTATATGAAGAAATATGTATATGAATTTGCATCATCCCTCATTCTTCAGTTTAAACAAATTCAGTCTTCTCTGTTTGAAATGGAAAGAATAAATCGAGTGATCTATGACCAGACTATTTTAAATCCACTGAATTCCATCAATATTCAATATTAATATAAATAAATATATAACTATTCATATTCATGGCAAAACAGAAAACTCCTCAGGGATTATCCGACTTTTGTGGTCAATGTGTCTGTCACCATTCTGTTTAGTTTAGTTTTGACTGAGTTTGTTTTCACATGTCATGTTTACGTCACTAATCAGTATGCTTGATTATCGTCATTATTAGTTCATCCGTGTTAGTTTAATCATCTTGTTTGAGTTTGTGTATATATAGGTGCAACCCCGTGCTCGAATTAGGAGGTTAAAGACCGCAGTCTCTAGCATCAGCCGCTAGAGCACCTCTTGAGATTAGGGGAGTGAGGTTTACACGCACAGCTCTCACTGGCTGGCCTTCGTTACATAGGTTGCCTTATCCTGCACTCTTTGTCCGGTCTCGTTAACACTGTGGTGTGTGTGTGTGTCCTTTGTATGGATCGCTACCTGAATATTATAAGTAAAGTTACCCGTTTGAATCTTCATCTTCTGTGTCTACGTATTCCTATCTGCACACACTCGTTACAGTGTCGAGATATAGGGTATTTTTAATGTCAGGCTATCCCTAAAGAATAACACCCCAACATACATCACATTTGACCTGATAGACCAGTTTATTTTAATTCACCATAATTGCATGTTTGGTAGAGATTTTGCATGAATGCAGGAAGTCATTACAATACACAGGCAATACACATGCATTACAACCTTCAGAGTCACCACAATATGAAAGGCACCAACACTATTCCTAATGCTTGAATTTACAATTTTAGTAAATATTGATTGTGAAACATACTTTATTATTCTGAAAGACACACTGAATGCAAATGAATCACAAGAAGTTAAGAATAGTAACCTACACAAGCTTTTCATTGAAATAAAACTTTCAGGGTGTAAGAATCTGTAATGTAAAAAAAAAGAAAAGAAAAAAAAAAAGATAGTTGTGGTCCCTGACCAGTAATAACAAATAAGAACACAGTAAAGATTGTCAAATATAACATTGTATAAAAATGTATGCTTTCATTTTGTTAAACTGATTAAAAATCAGAAGCAGAGCCAAATTACAGAGTGGACAAACAATAAGAATGACACATTTGTACATTCACAAAATGTAACCAGCACTATACATTACAATTCACTTATACTTGATTTGTCATCTCTTGATCGCCTTTCTGTCTCTAATGGTAATTTTAGTTGTATGGAGAAAAAAACAGCTTTACTAACTAAAAAAAAAAAAAACATGTTCATGTTTCCCCGGCATTATGTTGGAATACCAAACTAAATTGTTTATGTTCCATTGTTTATTTCAACAATCTTCAGTTCAATCCCAGAATCTGCCTTGAATTTCTTACAAACACTATCCAAGCCATCACAACGTTTTTGATAGCCTTGATATATCACAACAACTTGTCTAGAATGGGAGACATGAGTTGTGTATTTTTTCTTTCTTATCATAATTTCCAGATATTTCAGGACCAAACTGAGGATGGACCTTGTGAGTGGGCAGCCATCTTGTAACTCTCTGAAGTCATCTGAATGTTGGCTGGCTTTAGGGAGAATAACCTTTAAAATACTGTTTGTATATGTTGAATCAAAATCCCTATCAACTAAACCTTTCAGGGGGATGACAGTTTCTGAAGGAAGATTTGTAGACTTTTTTGGGCAATTTTTTAAAAGGTATGAGAGGCTTTCTGCTAAGAAGGACCATTTAATTTGATGTGGTTTTTTTATTTGATGTAGTTTATTTGCAAAGGTCACACAGCAACAGTCACTTGTGTTTACTTGGCTCCTTTCTTCTGAGGAAGTGTCCAGTAGTACACTGAGGCGTTTGGCCAGAATCATCGTGAAAATCAAATAATCCACATTGAAATGTTTCCCATCATCTGATGTACTGAATTTTTCAGGTAACTGTTGGCATTTCATCCAATTATTAAAAATTATTTTTAAGATCTCTGTTAATGGAGAACTATAGTTCTTGTATGTTTGTACTTTTATACCATCAGGCCGTTGGTGCCCAGAGTCAGTTAAAGACTTGATCACACTGAGTATTTCTGCTCCATTTATCTTTCCTTCTCTTCTGTCTGGTTCTCCCTTGAATCTAGTGATTAAGCATAACCATGAAGCAACATTTGGTACTTCATTGCTAGATTGTTCTTTAGTTTTGAGATTAATATATAAAGGTAAATGATCTGAAGGAATCACTTTCTCTCTACTTGTTGAACTTGTATCCACACTACTTTTATGTTCATAGATATTGACATCGTTTATTTGTTCCAAGTCCTCTTCACGAATAAGAAACATGTCTAATCTAGATGAACTTTGATTCTGAGAATAGGTGAATTTCTTGGCTGTTGGGTGACGGTATGCCCAAGTATCGATAAGATTTAGTGAGGCAGAGAATTTTTTAAACATGTTACTTAGTGATGTATGTGTTAGGTTTTGTGCTATGGATTTTCGATCAAAGCTAAGGTCCACAACTGTGTTGAAATCCCCTCCAACCACAAGCACGCCCTCAGCTGTTTCTCTCAAGTAATTTGTCAGAATGTTTAGGACATCTTTGTCATCTTGATGTTGGTACACATTGACAAGCGTAAACAGCTGACCATGGAGACGACAGAAGAGTACGAGATACCCTCCAGTGTAATCCTCATCATGACATATGTACTCAAACGATACACCATGTTTTATTAAGATTGCCACTCCTTTGCTACGGGAATCATAGATTGTGAAGAAGCGTTGCCAGCCATCAAGGTTTTCTAATGGCATGTCATCAGGTCCAATTTTTGTCTCTTGCAGAAAGACTATATCTGCCTTTAGCTTTGACAGAACATCAATGTGTGTGCTTAGATTTTTCCCCCCACAAATATTCCATGTGACAAAGCGAAGTTCTTTTGATGATTCCATTCCTATGCGGAGCAAGTGCACAAAAAAAATATTTTAATAAATTCACTTCTTATTACTAGTGCTATTTAATATCTTCAAAAAATATTCACAGAACCTCAAATACCAGACTGGGGTGCGTTTCCCGAAAGCATCATTGGCCAACTATGGTCGCAAGTTCCGTCGTTACTAATAGAGTTCAATGGACATTGCGATGAACTTGCGACCATAGTTGGCCAACGATGCTTTCGGGAAACGCACCCCTGATCAGCAGCCTCTTTTTATGGTCACTTTGTAATTAAAAGGCAACCCAAAAACCTAACAATAAACTCTGTGTCAGTAGGAGAAACACAAATAAGTATCATCTAAAAGGTGTTGCCAGAATAACATGAATTCCAATGTCTTGGCTTTGCTGGAGCCTCTATAGCCACAGTTAAAAATGCTCATACATGTTGTTCCTCAAACATTTCTGAGATTCCAGAATGCTAAATGTGCAAAACAGTCAATTCAATTTGAATGACATTCTTTCTAAAAAATAGCAATATCTCAGAGGCATCTAAACAATTTACATTTCAATGAGTTGACTTTTGTTATCTAAATTATCCTCTTTTAATATGGCTGGCCAAATCTGCTATTTTAGATAATTAAGATAATTATAAATAAAATAAATAAAGATAATTGATAGACTCTTAAGTGAAAAAATTATAGACTATGTATGTAAACTATACATGTATGTTGTGTATGTAGTTGAACATTTATGTTCACTTCATTATAATTATATACATTAAAATAATTTCAAGCAACAAGGGAATTTGTTTTTAATCATTTCTATTATTAGATTGCTATAGTGAAACTATGAAAACAGTGTAAAACTCACCTTATTCACTCTCACACTCAAAGTCTCACACTCCTCTGGCAGCTGCTGTTATCGCTACAGTATGTTTGCTCATGGGGTTTTATGAAAATGATCTAGCATCACGTCACTGTAGGGTGGGGCATCATTGTTTGTTAATAGCTTTGACAACCTTTAGGCGTGTTCTCAGAGTCAGCCGTAACAGGAAAAAGGAAGATGTTCAATGTCAGAAAGAGTTTTATTTCTCAACCAGGGTTTTAACTTCTGGGGAAGACAAGGCCAAAAGTATGGAAGTTTTAATATTCAATATTCAATTTGAAATGTAATATGCAAAATGGCAAAGCAATAAGCAAAATGGCAATGTATTTCAGTACATGAATTTACATTTTAACATACCAAATGTGCAACGTTTGTAGCAAAATGATAATTCAAATTCAATAATATAATTTGCATTTGCTATTTATTACACTAGTTGTAACATAATTTAAACACACATTTTAACATTTTTATAAGTTTGAAAATGTAAATGAAAATGTTTTACAGAAATGATTAGATATGTTTAACACGTTGTAGCCAAAGGATCATTTAAATGTTATTTTTCTTAATTGCATTTACACTCACAGTTAAGACACTTGCGATTACATTTCCATTAAATAACAAGCGATCAAAGGAACAAACGTCTTGTGTTTTGGAGGTGGTGAATATAAACAAACTAATGTAGCTGATTTGGAGTTCTGTAAAATTGGAAATTATCTGAAGCTAAAAGTGGTTAAGCACGACTGCTACGCTAACATATCTAAGATTGGTAAGTGGGAAAACATGGATTATGATGAAAGGAGAAATGAAGAAGGATGGGATGAAAAATAGTAGCAATATAGCCTACAATGATGAAATTAAAATGTTAGTCTCTGTGGACTTTGATTATTAACCATTGAGGTGTGATGGATTATGGTTAGCAGAAGTGGTGTTCAGTATTGTCACAACCCTGAGAAATAAAAACATTTTCTTCCTCGAAGTCCGAACAGTGATATTTCTATATCTTCTCCCAGATGGCAGAAGGTTAAGCAGGTGATGGCTTGGGTGAGATGGGTCTTTTATGATGTTTGGAGCTCACCGCAAGCAAAGTGAGGTGTACATTGAGTCCAGGTCTCGTAATTAGGGACCAAAGGTATCCTGTGCTGGACTTACAATTATTTGCATAATTTTTCTGTCAGCCTGACTACAGTTACTATACTATGACATCATACAGTATGTTATTGTTCTTTCGATGGCACTGTGATAGAAGTTCACCAGCAGTTTCTGGGGTAGATCAGATCTCTTGAGTGTCCTCAGATAACATAGGCGCTGCTGGGCTTTTCCCATCACTGTGGAGATGTGAGGGAATCATGACTTATTGGTGAGGTGTGCTGATGCATTGCAAATGGAGAAAGCACTAATAAATAAAGAGATAGGAAAATGTAAAGTGGAAAATACAGGAAGGGTAGGGCTCGGAGAGAACAATGTATAGGAGTGTAAGACTGGAAAAACTGGAAGAGAGGACAACCCTGAGGAAACAAAGGAAATGAACATCTGAACTACCTTGCTATATTAGCATCCCCATTTGAGACACGATCACAGTTGAGTTGATAACCTCCCAATTTATAATTCTCTCCCTTCCCCATCTCATCTTTCTCTCATGCTGAGATCACCTGAAATTCACCCAAAAATCTATATGGATTAATGTGAACAATTATCATACAAAACTATACATGTTTGGTATCATTTGATATGTCTCAGTGTGACTGGTACAAATGTCTCATCCCCACAGAAGTAAACCAAAAGCTAATAAAGTTTTTAAGAGTTTGGAGATATCTTGCTTACAGAGGAGGGTGTGTCTTCCAGGCAAATGGCATCCTGCTCTCAAAAGGCAGCCAGAATCTATCAAAATCAACCCTGAATGCAAATTCCCATTGTTAGCAAATGTTTCCATGTGAAAGGAGTTTCGGTTTCGGTTAGGAGTTATATATTGAATTTATATATATTATATATTAAAAGGAGTTATATATTGAATATCGTCAATAAGATGAAAATATTGAGATTTCTTTGGAGCCATGTCATCAAGCTTTACCCGTTAGATACTGACAGTAATGAAAAATACATTTATTGTGCCATAACTTTTATGTCGGGAGGAAATTACTCAAAGCGAGACCGACCTTCGAATAGAAGAAGCTTCACATTTATGCCCAAAAAAGATACAGGTAATGAAAATATTATATTTCAGTCTTGTTCACATAGTGAGAAATAATATTAAAATATCCAATTGTCTGCTGTTGCTTATATTAGACATTTTACATATGAAGCAAACTACATGCTTATGCAACTAAAAACTACATATGCTTATGCAATTTTCAAAAAGAGTCAGCAGCTACCAGAGAACAGTTGCAACATGTTAAAGAATTTTAGTTTTCAGTCACACTCAATTTTTTTTTAGTAGGTGATATGAAGCAGACGTGACTGTGCAAAGACAACATCTGGACAAAATGAGTCTTTTACTAATTATAAAGGATTCATCAATCACTTGATGAATGAGATGTTAGAAGTCCAGAATTTAGATTTAAAGGAATAACCTGACCAAAAAAAAGAAAGAAAATTTACTCGTTATTTTTTAACTCAGCTCATGATTTTCTGTCTTCTGTCATGCTCAAAAAGAACAAAGTATCATAAAATCACAGTAAAAATCAGTTTGACTTATTCTGTATTGTAACATCTCAAGGTTGAAGATGAAGTTCCAGACAAAAGATCCAAAATACTCAATATTTATTTAAACTGAAGAATATACGAAACCGTGTGCGTGCACAGACAACAGAGTGCTAACACAAACATTGACCGACAACTGAATGATGAACAGAGAACTTAAATACACAGACAGATGAACACAAGACAGGTGATGCAAATGATGATGAACAGGTGGGTAATGAAGGGAGTGAGTTCAGGTGTGGAAACAAAGAGGATTCTGGGAACTGTAGTGAAGACGAAGACAGAATGGTGAATGTGACGTATATTGATTATTTTTGTTGACAGTCCGTCAGAATCACTATTTCTTTTTATTTTAAATATGTTTCCTTTCATTGTATCCAAAGAAAGTCAAATGGGTTTGAAACAGCTTGTAAATAATGATTGGATTTTCGTCCTTTTCCCCTTTGTAGTTAAAATGAAGAGAAAAAAAACCCAAAGGAGGGTAATTTTTAACGTCTTTAACATCAGTTCTCTGGTAGCTGCTGACTCTTTTCTAAGTTTGCATATGTAGTTTGCTTCATATGTAGTTTTAAAATGTCTAATATGAGCAACAGCGGACAATTGGATGTTTTAATATTATTTCTCACTATGTGAACAAGACTGAACTTAAATATTTTCATTACCTGTATCTTTTTTGGGGGTAAAAGTGAAGCTTCTTCTATTCGAAGCTCGGTCTCGCTTTGAGTAATTTCCTCTCAACATAAAAGTTATGGCACAATAAATTACTTTATTTTTCATTCCTGTCACCCTCAGTATCTAATGGGTAAAGCTTGAAGATATGGCTCCAAAGAAATCTCAATATTTTCATCTTATTGACGATATTTAATATATAACTCCTTTTATTTTTTGGCAAACAATGTGCTGCAGACCAGAGGTTTACTGTTAGACCGAAACTGAAACTCCTTTTTACATGGAAACATTTGCTAATAATGGGAATTTGCATTCAGAGTTGATTGTGATAGATTCTGGCTGCCTTTTCTTAAATCGTTGTATTTATGTTAATATTAATACACATTGAACGTTTTTTTTTTGGAGCAAAAGACGTGGTGCCCCCTCTGGGATGGCGTACTCTGTGTATAAGCACCGCCGATACTGCTTACATGAATACTACTGTTAGACGTACCCGAAAAATATACAGCATTCATTTGTAACTTAATTCTATAGTATTTATGCTACAGCTTGTAATTTATTCATTCTTATTTTATTACTCACTATTGTCACAAAAATCACCTAAAAATCAAATGCATTCAGTGACCAAACATTTCAATGAGATAATTGTAATTTCTTTATATAAATATGTATCTGTAACGATAACCAGCTGGAGTGCCCTCAAGAGCCACCAGAGGGCACTCCACAATAGACTAGGATCACTTCCTCACAGACTACATTTCCCATCCTGCATCTACCTGGACTGATTACTTCATACACCTGCACTGCATTATTCACCTGCACTGTTCCTGATTACAGTCACACCTGATCCTCATTCTATGGACTATTTATGTCTCACACATTCTCACCCTCACTGCGAAGTCTTGTTTTACTGTTACTACAATTCTGAGTGTTATTTACCTGTGTTTGATTCTTGTTTTGCTGACCTTGGACTGTTTCACCGGTTCCTGATCGTTTCTCTGCCTGGCCTGATTTGGATTGTTTATTGGACTCTGATTATTGCTACCTGCCCTGACCTCTGCCTGTTATTTGGATATTCTCTGTGTTTCCTCCTTTGATCTGTTCGCTGTTGTTGACCCTGCCTGTACGACTACTCTGTAAATAAACTGCATTTGGATCTTCACCTTCGAGTCTCGGAGCCGTTTCGTAACAGTATCTCCCTTCTCACCCAACTCCCCCCTCAAATTGAAAACTCATCCCACAAGAATAACTTCAGGACAAATTCCCCTCCATTTTCCAAAACAGAAACAAAACTCATGCCCTATATACATATGTGTGCCTAGTGCATGGAAACAACAAAAATACAATACTTATGCTGCAACATGTAAACCTTTATTAAAATCAGCTTTCAGTATTTATACATGCTATTTGTAAATGTTAATACACACTGTATTCAAGTTATAAAGCATATGACACTGTCACACAGGACAGATGTTTTACCTTCTCAATATATATATTTTTGGTGTTCATGTTGTCTTTTTATTCCTCTTATCTGTTTTAATGCGTGAATATCTTTTAATGTTACTGGGTTTGTCTGTCATGTGACTGATCAGATGATCACAACTTAACTCTTTCCTCACACAGCGAGCGACTCACTTTCCTCACACAGCGGGCGACTCACTCTCCTCACACAACGAGTGACTCTCCTCACACAGCGGGCGACTCACTCTCCTCACACAGCGAGCGACTCTCCTCACACAGCGAGCGACTCACTCTCCTCACACAGCGAGCGACTCACTCTCCTCACACAGCGGGCGACTCACTTTCCTCACACAGCGGGCGACTCACTCTCCTCACACAGCGAGCGACTCACTCTCCTCACACAGCGGGCGACTCACTTTCCTCACACAGCGGGCGACTCACTCTCCTCACACAGCGGGCGACTCACTTTCCTCACACAGCGGGCGACTCACTCTCCTCACACAGCGAGCGACTCACTCTCCTCACAGCGAGCGACTCACTCTCCTCACACAGCGAGCGACTTACTTTCCTCACACAGCGAGCGACTCACTTTCCTCACACAGCGAGTGACTCTCCTCACACAGCGAGTGACTCATTCTCCTCACACAGCGAGCGACTCACTCTCCTCACACAGCGGGCGACTCACTTTCCTCACACAGCGAGCGACTCACTCTCCTCACACAGCGAGCGACTTACTTTCCTCACACAGCGAGCGACTCACTTTCCTCACACAGCGAGTGACTCCTCACACAGCGAGCAACTCACTCTCCTCACACAGCGAGCGACTCACTCTCCTCACACAGCGAGCGACTCATTCTCCTCACACAGCGAGCGACTCATTCTCCTCAGCGAGCGACTCACTCTCCTCACACAGCGAGCGACTCACTCTCCTCACACAGCGAGCGACTCACTCTCCTCACACAGCGGGCGACTCACTCTCCTCACACAGCGAGCGACTCACTCTCCTCACACAGCGGGCGACTCACTCTCCTCACACAGCGGGCGACTCACTCTCCTCACACAGCGAGCGACTCACTTTCCTCACACAGCGGGCGACTCACTTTCCTCACACAGCGGGCGACTCACTCTCCTCACACAGTGAGCGACTCACTTTCCTCACACAGCGGGCGACTCACTCTCCTCACACAGCGAGCAACTCACTCTCCTCACACAGTGAGCGACTCACTTTCCTCACACAGCGGGCGACTCACTTTCCTCACACAGCGGGCGACTCACTCTCCTCACACAGTGAGCGACTCACTTTCCTCACACAGCGGGCGACTCACTCTCCTCACACAGTGAGCGACTCACTTTCCTCACACAGCGAGCGACTCACTCTCCTCACACAGCAGGCGACTCACTCTCCTCACACAGCGAGCGACTCACTCTCCTCACACAGTGAGCGACTCACTTTCCTCACACAGCGAGTGACTCACTCTCCTCACACAGCGGGTGACTCACTCTCCTCACACAGCGAGCGACTCACTCTCCTCACACAGCGAGCGACTCACTTTCCTCACACAGCGAGTGACTCTCCTCACACAGCGAGCGACTCACTCTCCTCACACAGCGGGCGACTCACTTTCCTCACACAGCGGGCGACTCACTCTCCTCACACAGCGGGCGACTCACTCTCCTCACACAGCGAGCGACTCACTCTCCTCACACAGCGAGCGACTCACTTTCCTCACACAGCGAGCGGCTCACTTTCCTCACACAGCGAGCGACTCACTCTCCTCACACAGCGAGCGACTCGCTTTCCTCACACAGCGGGCGACTCACTCTCCTCACACAGCGAGCGACTCACTCTCCTCACACAGCGAGCGACTCACTTTCCTCACACAGCGAGTGACTCTCCTCACACAGCGAGCGACTCACTCTCCTCACACAGCGAGCGACTCACTCTCCTCACACAGCGAGCGACTCACTTTCCTCACACAGCGAGCGACTCACTTTCCTCACACAGCGGGCGACTCACTTTCCTCACACAGCGGGCGACTCACTCTCCTCACACAGCGGGCGACTCACTCTCCTCACACAGCGGGCGACTCACTCTCCTCACACAGCGAGCGACTCACTCTCCTCACACAGCGAGCGACTCACTTTCCTCACACAGCGAGTGACTCTCCTCACACAGCGAGCGACTCACTCTCCTCACACAGCGAGCGACTCACTTTCCTCACACAGCGAGCGACTCACTTTCCTCACACAGCGAGCGACTCACTTTCCTCACACAGCGAGCGACTCACTCTCCTCACACAGCGAGCGACTCGCTTTCCTCACACAGCGAGTGACTCTCCTCACACAGCGAGCGACTCACTCTCCTCACACAGCGAGCGACTCACTCTCCTCACACAGCGAGCGACTCACTCTCCTCACACAGCGAGCGACTCACTTTCCTCACACAGCGAGTGACTCTCCTCACACAGCGAGCGACTCACTCTCCTCACACAGCGGGTGACTCACTCTCCTCACACAGCGAGCGACTCACTCTCCTCACACAGCGAGCGACTCACTTTCCTCACACAGCGAGTGACTCTCCTCACACAGCGAGCGACTCACTTTCCTCACACAGCGAGCGACTCACTCTCCTCACACAGCGAGCGACTCGCTTTCCTCACACAGCGAGTGACTCACTCTCCTCACACAGCGAGCGACTCACTCTCCTCACACAGCGAGCGACTCACTCTCCTCACACAGCGAGCGACTCACTTTCCTCACACAGCGAGTGACTCTCCTCACACAGCGAGCGACTCACTCTCCTCACACAGCGGGTGACTCACTCTCCTCACACAGCGAGCGACTCACTCTCCTCACACAGCGAGCGACTCACTTTCCTCACACAGCGAGTGACTCTCCTCACACAGCGAGCGACTCACTCTCCTCACACAGCGGGCGACTCACTTTCCTCACACAGCGGGCGACTCACTCTCCTCACACAGCGGGCGACTCACTCTCCTCACACAGCGAGCGACTCACTCTCCTCACACAGCGAGCGACTCACTTTCCTCACACAGCGAGCGGCTCACTTTCCTCACACAGCGAGCGACTCACTCTCCTCACACAGCGAGCGACTCACTCTCCTCACACAGCGGGTGACTCACTCTCCTCACACAGCGAGCGACTCACTCTCCTCACACAGCGAGCGACTCACTTTCCTCACACAGCGAGCGACTCACTCTCCTCACACAGCGGGCGACTCACTCTCCTCACACAGCGGGCGACTCACTCTCCTCACACAGCGGGCGACTCACTTTCCTCACACAGCGGGCGACTCACTCTCCTCACACAGCGGGCGACTCACTTTCCTCACACAGCGGGCGACTCACTCTCCTCACACAGCGAGCGACTCACTCTCCTCACAGCGAGCGACTCACTCTCCTCACACAGCGAGCGACTTACTTTCCTCACACAGCGAGCGACTCACTTTCCTCACACAGCGAGTGACTCTCCTCACACAGCGAGTGACTCATTCTCCTCACACAGCGAGCGACTCACTCTCCTCACACAGCGGGCGACTCACTTTCCTCACACAGCGAGCGACTCACTCTCCTCACACAGCGAGCGACTTACTTTCCTCACACAGCGAGCGACTCACTTTCCTCACACAGCGAGTGACTCCTCACACAGCGAGCAACTCACTCTCCTCACACAGCGAGCGACTCACTCTCCTCACACAGCGAGCGACTCATTCTCCTCACACAGCGAGCGACTCATTCTCCTCAGCGAGCGACTCACTCTCCTCACACAGCGAGCGACTCACTCTCCTCACACAGCGAGCGACTCACTCTCCTCACACAGCGAGCGACTCACTCTCCTCACACAGCGGGCGACTCACTTTCCTCACACAGCGAGCGACTCACTCTCCTCACACAGCGGGCGACTCACTTTCCTCACACAGCGGGCGACTCACTCTCCTCACACAGCGAGCGACTCACTTTCCTCACACAGCGGGCGACTCACTTTCCTCACACAGCGGGCGACTCACTCTCCTCACACAGCGAGCGACTCACTTTCCTCACACAGCGGGCGACTCACTCTCCTCACACAGCGAGCAACTCACTCTCCTCACACAGCGAGCGACTCACTTTCCTCACACAGCGGGCGACTCACTTTCCTCACACAGCGGGCGACTCACTCTCCTCACACAGTGAGCGACTCACTTTCCTCACACAGCGGGCGACTCACTCTCCTCACACAGTGAGCGACTCACTTTCCTCACACAGCGAGCGACTCACTCTCCTCACACAGCAGGCGACTCACTCTCCTCACACAGCGAGCGACTCACTCTCCTCACACAGTGAGCGACTCACTTTCCTCACACAGCGGGCGACTCACTCTCCTCACACAGTGAGCGACTCACTTTCCTCACACAGCGAGCGACTCACTCTCCTCACACAGCAGGCGACTCACTCTCCTCACACAGCGAGCGACTCACTCTCCTCACACAGCGGGCGACTCACTTTCCTCACACAGCGAGCGACTCACTTTCCTCACACAGCGAGTGACTCACTCTCCTCACACAGCGGGTGACTCACTCTCCTCACACAGCGAGCGACTCACTCTCCTCACACAGCGAGCGACTCACTTTCCTCACACAGCGAGTGACTCTCCTCACACAGCGAGCGACTCACTCTCCTCACACAGCGGGCGACTCACTTTCCTCACACAGCGGGCGACTCACTCTCCTCACACAGCGGGCGACTCACTCTCCTCACACAGCGAGCGACTCACTCTCCTCACACAGCGAGCGACTCACTTTCCTCACACAGCGAGCGGCTCACTTTCCTCACACAGCGAGCGACTCACTCTCCTCACACAGCGAGCGACTCGCTTTCCTCACACAGCGGGCGACTCACTCTCCTCACACAGCGAGCGACTCACTTTCCTCACACAGCGAGTGACTCTCCTCACACAGCGAGCGACTCACTCTCCTCACACAGCGAGCGACTCACTCTCCTCACACAGCGAGCGACTCGCTTTCCTCACACAGCGAGTGACTCTCCTCACACAGCGAGCGACTCACTCTCCTCACACAGCGAGCGACTCACTCTCCTCACACAGCGAGCGACTCACTTTCCTCACACAGCGAGTGACTCTCCTCACACAGCGAGCGACTCACTCTCCTCACACAGCGGGTGACTCACTCTCCTCACACAGCGAGCGACTGACTCTCCTCACACAGCGAGCGACTCACTTTCCTCACACAGCGAGTGACTCTCCTCACACAGCGAGCGACTCACTCTCCTCACACAGCGAGCGACTCACTTTCCTCACACAGCGAGCGACTCACTTTCCTCACACAGCGAGCGACTCACTTTCCTCACACAGCGAGCGACTCACTCTCCTCACACAGCGAGCGACTCGCTTTCCTCACACAGCGAGTGACTCTCCTCACACAGCGAGCGACTCACTCTCCTCACACAGCGAGCGACTCACTCTCCTCACACAGCGAGCGACTCACTTTCCTCACACAGCGAGTGACTCTCCTCACACAGCGAGCGACTCACTCTCCTCACACAGCGGGTGACTCACTCTCCTCACACAGCGAGCGACTCACTCTCCTCACACAGCGAGCGACTCACTTTCCTCACACAGCGAGTGACTCTCCTCACACAGCGAGCGACTCACTCTCCTCACACAGCGGGCGACTCACTTTCCTCACACAGCGAGCGGCTCACTTTCCTCACACAGCGAGCGACTCACTCTCCTCACACAGCGAGCGACTCACTCTCCTCACACAGCGGGTGACTCACTCTCCTCACACAGCGAGCGACTCACTCTCCTCACACAGCGAGCGACTCACTTTCCTCACACAGCGAGCGACTCACTTTCCTCACACAGCGGGCGACTCACTTTCCTCACACAGCGAGCGACTCACTTTCCTCACACAGCGAGTGACTCACTCTCCTCACACAGCGGGCGACTCACTTTCCTCACACAGCGAGCGGCTCACTTTCCTCACACAGCGAGCGACTCACTCTCCTCACACAGCGAGCGACTCACTCTCCTCACACAGCAGGCGACTCACTCTCCTCACACAGCGGGCGACTCACTCTCCTCACACAGCGAGCGACTCACTTTCCTCACACAGCGAGCGACTCACTTTCCTCACACAGCGGGCGACTCACTTTCCTCACACAGCGAGCGACTCACTTTCCTCACACAGCGAGTGACTCTCCTCACACAGCGAGCGACTCACTCTCCTCACACAGCGAGCGACTCACTTTCCTCACACAGCGAGCGACTCACTTTCCTCACACAGCGAGCGACTCACTCTCCTCACACAGCGAGCGACTCGCTTTCCTCACACAGCGGGTGACTCACTCTCCTCACACAGCGAGTGACTCTCCTCACACAGCGAGCGACTCACTCTCCTCACACAGCGGGCGACTCACTTTCCTCACACAGCGAGCGACTCACTCTCCTCACACAGCGAGCGACTCACTTTCCTCACACAGCGGGCGACTCACTTTCCTCACACAGCGGGCGACTCACTCTCCTCACACAGCGGGCGACTCACTCTCCTCACACAGCGGGCGACTCACTCTCCTCACACAGCGAGCGACTCACTCTCCTCACACAGCGAGCGACTCACTTTCCTCACACAGCGAGTGACTCTCCTCACACAGCGAGCGACTCACTCTCCTCACACAGCGAGCGACTCACTTTCCTCACACAGCGAGCGACTCACTTTCCTCACACAGCGAGCGACTCACTCTCCTCACACAGCGAGCGACTCGCTTTCCTCACACAGCGAGTGACTCTCCTCACACAGCGAGCGACTCACTCTCCTCACACAGCGAGCGACTCACTCTCCTCACACAGCGAGCGACTCACTTTCCTCACACAGCGAGTGACTCTCCTCACACAGCGAGCGACTCACTCTCCTCACACAGCGGGTGACTCACTCTCCTCACACAGCGAGCGACTCACTCTCCTCACACAGCGAGCGACTCACTTTCCTCACACAGCGAGTGACTCTCCTCACACAGCGAGCGACTCACTCTCCTCACACAGCGAGCGACTCACTTTCCTCACACAGCGAGCGACTCACTTTCCTCACACAGCGAGCGACTCACTTTCCTCACACAGCGAGCGACTCACTCTCCTCACACAGCGAGCGACTCGCTTTCCTCACACAGCGAGTGACTCACTCTCCTCACACAGCGAGCGACTCACTCTCCTCACACAGCGAGCGACTCACTCTCCTCACACAGCGAGCGACTCACTTTCCTCACACAGCGAGTGACTCTCCTCACACAGCGAGCGACTCACTCTCCTCACACAGCGGGCGACTCACTCTCCTCACACAGCGAGCGACTCACTCTCCTCACACAGCGAGCGACTCACTTTCCTCACACAGCGAGTGACTCTCCTCACACAGCGAGCGACTCACTCTCCTCACACAGCGAGCGACTCACTCTCCTCACACAGCGGGCGACTCACTCTCCTCACACAGCGGGCGACTCACTCTCCTCACACAGTGAGCGACTCACTTTCCTCACACAGCGGGCGACTCACTCTCCTCACACAGTGAGCGACTCACTTTCCTCACACAGCGAGCGACTCACTCTCCTCACACAGCAGGCGACTCACTCTCCTCACACAGCGAGCGACTCACTCTCCTCACACAGCGAGCGACTCACTTTCCTCACACAGCGGGCGACTCACTTTCCTCACACAGCGAGCGACTCACTTTCCTCACACAGCGAGTGACTCACTCTCCTCACACAGCGGGTGACTCACTCTCCTCACACAGCGAGCGACTCACTCTCCTCACACAGCGAGCGACTCACTTTCCTCACACAGCGAGTGACTCTCCTCACACAGCGAGCGACTCACTTTCCTCACACAGCGAGTGACTCTCCTCACACAGCGAGCGACTCACTCTCCTCACACAGCGGGTGACTCACTCTCCTCACACAGCGAGCGACTCACTCTCCTCACACAGCGAGCGACTCACTTTCCTCACACAGCGAGTGACTCTCCTCACACAGCGAGCGACTCACTCTCCTCACACAGCGAGCGACTCACTCTCCTCACACAGCGGGCGACTCACTCTCCTCACACAGCGAGCGACTCACTCTCCTCACACAGCGAGCGACTCACTTTCCTCACACAGCGAGTGACTCTCCTCACACAGCGAGCGACTCACTCTCCTCACACAGCGGGCGACTCACTTTCCTCACACAGCGGGCGACTCACTCTCCTCACACAGCGGGCGACTCACTCTCCTCACACAGCGAGCGACTCACTCTCCTCACACAGCGAGCGACTCACTTTCCTCACACAGCGAGCGGCTCACTTTCCTCACACAGCGAGCGACTCACTCTCCTCACACAGCGAGCGACTCACTCTCCTCACACAGCGGGTGACTCACTCTCCTCACACAGCGAGCGACTCACTCTCCTCACACAGCGAGCGACTCACTTTCCTCACACAGCGAGCGACTCACTCTCCTCACACAGCAGGCGACTCACTCTCCTCACACAGCGGGCGACTCACTCTCCTCACACAGCGGGCGACTCACTTTCCTCACACAGCGGGCGACTCACTCTCCTCACACAGCGGGCGACTCACTTTCCTCACACAGCGAGTGACTCTCCTCACACAGCGAGCGACTCACTCTCCTCACACAGCGAGCGACTCACTCTCCTCACACAGCGAGCGACTCGCTTTCCTCACACAGCGAGTGACTCTCCTCACACAGCGAGCGACTCACTCTCCTCACACAGCGAGCGACTCACTCTCCTCACACAGCGAGCGACTCACTTTCCTCACACAGCGAGTGACTCTCCTCACACAGCGAGCGACTCACTCTCCTCACACAGCGGGTGACTCACTCTCCTCACACAGCGAGCGACTCACTCTCCTCACACAGCGAGCGACTCACTTTCCTCACACAGCGAGTGACTCTCCTCACACAGCGAGCGACTCACTCTCCTCACACAGCGAGCGACTCACTTTCCTCACACAGCGAGCGACTCACTTTCCTCACACAGCGAGCGACTCACTTTCCTCACACAGCGAGCGACTCACTCTCCTCACACAGCGAGCGACTCGCTTTCCTCACACAGCGAGTGACTCTCCTCACACAGCGAGCGACTCACTCTCCTCACACAGCGAGCGACTCACTCTCCTCACACAGCGAGCGACTCACTTTCCTCACACAGCGAGTGACTCTCCTCACACAGCGAGCGACTCACTCTCCTCACACAGCGGGTGACTCACTCTCCTCACACAGCGAGCGACTCACTCTCCTCACACAGCGAGCGACTCACTTTCCTCACACAGCGAGTGACTCTCCTCACACAGCGAGCGACTCACTCTCCTCACACAGCGGGCGACTCACTTTCCTCACACAGCGGGCGACTCACTCTCCTCACACAGCGGGCGACTCACTCTCCTCACACAGCGAGCGACTCACTCTCCTCACACAGCGAGCGACTCACTTTCCTCACACAGCGGGTGACTCACTTTCCTCACACAGCGAGCGACTCGCTTTCCTCACACAGCGGGTGACTCACTTTCCTCACACAGCGGGCAACTTACTTTCCTCACACAGCGAGCGATTCACCTCACACAGCGGGCGACTCACTTTCCTCAGTGAGAATGAGGACATTCGTCACGGTAGCTTGCTGTCACGTGACGAATTGAGCCCGTCCACCATTTTGGGATCCTATGCTATCAGTTGCAACAGTGTAAGAGTGATACAGAGACTGAGCAGGAAAGACGGCTCGAGGAATCATAATAGAAATTACGAGAAAATTAAGAAGAAATGGAGAAGAATGCGGCAAAAGAAAAGGGTCCTTACAGGGAGGAACTTACTACCAATGCCAAACAAAAATGTTGTTTTACATTTTACATTTTTAAATACGAAAAAACTGTAACAAATGGTCACTACGGTTTCTACAACAATTGTTTGAGACACTGGAGCAGTTTTTTTTACACAGCAGTGTTTTTCCAGGCATTCAAAATAGTGCGACAACTACCAATACAAACAATGAACAGTGCTGGAAGGTAATAATTTCTCTGTTCATCCTCAAAGTCTCAATAAGAAAAGTTTAACATTTATGAAGTTTCTCAATAAATTGATTAATCTTGCCATTATTCTGGTATTACTTGCTGTTACGTCTTCCCCTTAATCTAGGGGTAAATAGGGAACGACGAACAAAAAAAAGCTCTCCAGTCACAGAAAAATGAAGGAACAAACAAGTTTATTTTCTCATGGCGTGTCTGCCTTTTTATTTAACGTCAGCAGGCGTTATAAAAATAAATATATAAAGTATAACATATTACAAAATAAATCCAAACAAAAGTATTACCTCGGGAGGAGGGCCCAAGTCAAAAGAAAACAAAAACAATACCTCTAACTAAAAAGGGGATAACATTAACTTACCTATACAAAACAAAAAGCAAAACAAAACAACATATCTTCCCTCACTCCCTAACTAATCAATAAACAGGTGAAAATTTAAGGGTATCCTCCGGCCTACATTACCCATAAACTCTTAACTGATCATAAGTTGCATAAATCAAAGAATCACGTTATCATACACATTGTAACCACACACCAAAGAGCGCAACCCGCTCATCTGGGCTTGGAGAGCGGAACAATCTCAAACGCAGCGCTGTCTCTCTCCCTCCTCAGCGCTCTCTGCTGTTTTATATTACTCCTCAGGACACGCACCAATCAGTGCGCGGCCAGCGCTCACAGGTAGACGAGCACAGGTGGTAGCCATTAATCATATTAATCAGACACACAATAAGAAAAAGAGAGAGAGAGAGAGAGAGAGAGAGCGAGAGACCGAGAGAGAGAGAGAAAGAGAGAGAGAGAGAGAGAGAGAGAGAGAGAGAGAGAGAGAGAGAGAGAGAGAGAGAGAGAAACACATACACATATGCACTGGCAAATAACACTCTTGGTATACAATACACAAATGAATACGTCCTTGGACGTAACGTTGCTCTTTGGTGATGTCAGAGTCAGCCACACCCTCAGCACCAGACATACCAATCTCTTACTTTTTTGTCCACTTTTTGAATGTTATGAAAAATATTATAGTGGAGTTTTTATTTTGATATTTAAGCAAATTTATATTTAAGCAAATTGAGAACAAAAATAATTAATGTTGGTGATTATCTTATTCACCGCTGGTGAATTTAACTGTCTGTGGTAATTTCCAGCGTCAGTTAGGCCGTGACGGTGCGTTGCAAAAAAGGAAGTCGTCATAGATTGGTTAAAGGAAATGATCATTATGCTGCTATTTTGAGAACCTGCTCTAGTGGTGTATTTTGTGGCGAGAACAGTTCAAGGCTGACCCATCATGTATTTCGCGTGACTCCTTAAAGAACAATTTCCTGCATCATGTCTGAATGGTAAGAGAGCTGTTCAGGTATTGAATTACCTATTTTACTGCAATTTGGACCTTTTACTTTTCTTGCTTTCCTAATTTAGAATAGCGCTGCCGACCAACAAAATTATACAATATTTACTCATGATCAAATGTATGTTATACATGTATAACATAAGTTATATATAACATTTGTTTGTTATAGATGGAGATAATAACATTTAGCACATTTTTTATCTGCAGAATTATTGTTTTGGGGTGACCAGAATAGGGACAGGACTTACCTTAAACAAAGAGTAACTTATAGAAGCCAATAGTCAAAATTATGCTTAGCATATTTGTTATCTAAGTTTTTATTGAATAATTATATTATTATCGTAGATGGTGAATAAAATGTTATCTCTGATCATTTCGGATAGCTGTATGCTATGCTACTATCTAAGCTAACAAACAAAAAAACAAAATAACGAGTTCTGTTTAATTTCACAATTTCTGTTATATACTAGTATATGAAACATTTAAGTTAAAATACATTAATTGACGTTATAACGTAGTTTACATTTACATTTATTCATTTAGCTAATGCTTTTATCCAGAGCGACTTACAATTGCTATATATGTCAGAGGTCACACGCCTCTGGAGCAACTAGGGGTTAAGTGTCTTGCTCAGGGACACATTGGTGTCTCACAATGGATTCGAACCCGGGTCTCTCACACCAAAGGCATGTGTCTTATCCATTGCGCCACACCACCCCGTCTAAATGAGTTTAAATGACTCATATAATAAAGTGATGTCTGATTTGTAACCAGGCACTAAAGCGATTAACGTTACCCATATAAACTGGAGGCTTGTATAAAATTATCAATGATGCAAACAATTTTGATGTTCAATTTTGATGTAAAGCCGCTCTAAAAATAAAGTAGTGTTGTCTGCAGCTTCAATTTGGGAATGCAGGTTTGTGAATGTCTTCAAATGCAAATGTCAACAATCAACTTTTTTTTTTTTTTCACAGGGTTTTACATTGGAGCTATGAACGTGAACTTTAGCATACAAGTACAAATATTTATTTAACAAATTTTAAAAATTAAATCCTCTCTAGTTTTGCTTCTCAAGTTAGCTATCAGGCATCTGTTATTCACACATGTCTTTGTCAAAAAAAATTGTTTTGTTTTTTTACATTTGCTGTTAACTTTACTGTAGGACTGGACTGTCTCAAGACGTTGCTGCCCACATTGCAGAATTCCTCATGTCTTTAGGGCAGAAATTGTCAAGCCCTGTTTCAGAAGATGACGTTGATAGTGTACTGTACCAAATAGAGAATGTGATCAGTCTTCTTGGAAAATGTTCTGACCGTTCATCATTTGGAAACTTGGACAATATTTTGGAGAAGTTACAGGAGGCTTACGAGCAACGTGCATCAACAAGGGATACAACATGTCATGGTTACAAAGCTCCAGTTCTTAAACAAACTGGTGAGAAGGGATGGCCTGCCTTTAACATCACCATGGATCAGCTTGAATACCTCCTTGAGCTAGACTTTACTGTTCCTGAGATATCCCGTCTGTTGCATGTGAGTTTAACCCTCTGGGGTCTGAGGTGTTCTCTGGCCCTGGAGGTGTTCTGACATGCTCTGACATTTGTGCTTATTTCTGTTACTTGTGACATTTTCATGGCTAAAGTCTGATTACACTGTATTCAGCACAAACTCTGCTACAATAATATATCAACAGCATGTGTGTAAAAGTTTGTAGTTTTGAGATAATGACATTTATGCATGGTTTGTGAAAATAAAAAAATTGTCACTGAAATAAGGTCATGAAACCCATACTGATTATTTCTTCACAAGACCTTTGAAAATTGAATGATGTAGCCTAGAATATTTGCTCCAAAACTATGTGAAAATCACCCTGACTGCTCATTCAGATAACACAATATATTGATTTAAAAATTGTAAGACATGTTTTCTGTAAGAAAGCTTTATGCAAAGAGGCGTGAACATCATGAATATTTATTTTATTTCACACCTGAGAAAAACAAAGACCCTCCCCTAATGGCCCTATTAGGAGCTATTAGGCCCTTATCATTCTGAGCAACCTTGCACAACGAATGAGGAGATTTAAAAAAGAATGGCTTTTAGATTGTTTGGATTTATTTACAACACAACATAATCCAAAGATACACAACAAATGACAAAAAAAGCACATTATTGAAAACAATGATCCAAAGACAGAGACCTTTGTGCCATTCCTAAAAACATTGTACATACCTTTCATTTCCAAGGTGTTTGATTTTCACTTTACCATGTTCATGTACAGAGACTCATGTGAATGTTGAAGTCAGCAGGACTCATCCGTGGGGCATCTGGTCCCTGAAAAAAAAACAACAACAAAAAAAACCTGTGAACATACTGATATCAAGAGAAACTGGGCTGCATGATTTTGGGAATAGATTTTAGATTTTTCTGGTTAAAATTGCTTTTTAAAATTCACAGAATACACACACAAATGTTTCCAACAATGTATAATGATGCTGCATAAAATAATAATAACAATAGCCTATAGCAGCCTATAAATATTCCAAAAGATTTCAGTAACAACTAAGCTAGAGAAAAATATATTGATTATCTGTAACGAATGAGAAGAGGAAGCAAGATGCAAGTAAAAGCTCTTTATTGAGTGTAAGTATTTCAGAAGGACAAAGTTCAGGATCGACAGGTTAGTGGCGCAGGGACCTCGATGGTCAGATAAACCCGGTGCGTGGAAGTGCAGCAGTGCGGTGAGAAGAATCCAACGATGATAATAATCCAGAATAAATCCACAGGAACACGAACAGGAACAAGGAAGGCACAAGACTCGAGACGCAGACTGGAACACAACCGGGATACCACAAACAACGATCTGACAAAGGAGATGAGAAAGTGGTGAGCATATATAGGGTGATGAGATGAGCTGCAGCTGGTGACGGGAGTGATGAACTTGATTACTGATGAGTGCTAATGAGTCGGCACGCCCACACAGTCAGTACACACACACACACATAACAACAGAACACGAGACAAGAAAGAGACAACGGATTTATGAACCGTGACATTATCATATGTTACTTCAAATGTTTCCATTCGTTATGATGATATGAAATGAGATTATAGTAAAAACATGAAGCCTTTGTTTGGTGCGTTTTGCTTTTCAAACGCACAGCGCGCTCCAAAAAATGATACATTCAAAAGCACAGCGCGCTCCAAAATATGAAACATTATGGTTACCATATTATACATATCTACGTTTGAGCAGATATCCACAAACACAGTAACAGTAAACACAGGTCTAAATATTATAATATTCACCTTATATCTAGCAACAGTTCAACTGCAATGTGAAGTTTATGCAACAATAAGTAAGTACGAATTTCTTACCTTACATCTTTTTTTTGTCTTCAAATCGCGTTCTTCTTCTTCTGAGGTAAAGCCAATGTATGCTCACGGCCGTGTACCTCTTTCAAACTCGACGAAAAGCAGAGACTTGTGAAGTTTTTTGGTGCTTTGTTTTTGAGGTAACGAGCGCGTTCGTGTGAGGCGTGGATGATTTGCATGTGAATCTCTTTTGCGCGTGTGGGCATAGTCAAATTAAAACTAATGAGCAAGGGTTTGAGATACTGGACATCTTGTTGGTTTTATACATATTACTTAGAGAATATTTGTTTTCAGTTTGAATCCGATCATTTAAAAGTACACAGTTAAAGGTTTATAAAGGTGTATGGCTCATAAATGTGTGACAAGTATTCACTGAGTTATGTTTCAGTTTATAGACGTGCTCAAGAAAAAAAAGTTCACCGCGACGGATAGGCAGAAAGCACACCCTGTTTATTTTCTTTATTTTTCAAAAGCACAATGTTTTGATTTGATTGTAAGTGGACACATACAAAAGTAGAAATATCACAGATTCTTTTTTTATATTTCTTTTTTCTGTATGACCATAAATGATGGAGTAATTTAAGTTTATTGTGCTACAATGTGAAGAAAATCCAGCAAAACGCGGGGGCGCGTTTGCCGACCCCAGAGGGTTAAGCACTGTGAAGAGAAGATTGAAGGAATATGGGCTTTCTGTGAAGCAAACATACAGCCAGATTTCTGCTGAAGACTTGAGAAAAGTTGTTAGCGACTAAACGCTTAGCTGTAAACGGTGTCCAAATTCAGGATATGCCATGGTCTCTGGATATCTTAAGATTACAGGCATAAAGTAGGTAAGATATTCTCTGGTGTGTGTGTTTTCAGCTTTGATATATTGTACTAGATATATTTGGATAGTGTAGTTCTTTGTCCTTACAGCCATTATCATTATGCTCACAAATTATTAACATTTCCTAATGAATTAAGGCCAATTCACACCGCACAGACAGATGCCAACAAACAAGTTGACTGTTGGATTTAAAATTTTATGAAACATAACTGTCATGTTTACACTGCCCCAACAAACTTCGAGTCAGAGATCATCAAGTCTGACTGTGGGGAAATAATGGATGATCCTGTAACCAGAATCAAAATGTTACTGTTACTAATGTTGAGTAAAACGAAAGAGGCTGTGGGTTTCAGCACCTTCAGATGGTGACAAAAATCATTCAAAGGCAAAATACATGATACATATGTGATTTACTCACACTGAAGTCACCCTAGGTGTATATGATATTCTTCTTTCAGACACATACAATCAGAATTATATAAAAAAAATGTCCTGTTTCTTCCAAGGTTGATAATGGCAGTGAATGGCTGGATGACTTAGGAAGTCCATTAAAGTGCATCTATTCCAATGTTATGAATGTTCACATGTTAACTTAGACAGACCAAAAACTATTTTTACTTTCTCCCTATTGTTCCATGGACCCCTACCCTTCCCATTCCAGGCTGCAGTTTTTAAATTGGTTTAAGAGACTGTATAGACAACTGAAGCCTACAGAACAGTATACTTCATTATCCTGCCACATTTTGTTATTATTAAGAAGTGAAGGTAAAGATTAAATTACAGTACAAATTTGAAGTGCTGATGGTAACAGTTGTCCTCTCCACTCTTATATAGATTTACACAAGCTACAGTTCGAGAAACCCTGAAGGCTGTGGATCCAGTGGGCACACTACTGCGTGGATTGCACCTTAATTTTGTCCATAGAAGGGTATATTCAGTTCCATCACCTTTGTCTCTTTAGCACATTGATGGAAACCACAGGCTGATCAAGTAAGTAGACATTTTTACTAAATAAATAATTTCAACTGCGTGTTTATAGTGATTTACAGTCCCTTTGAACTTTGAATTTGGTGCCAGACATGTATATTTCATAATTGTACATAGAAAGTGTGCTCAACAGCTAAAACTGTGTTTCCAATAAGGTGGCGCATCGTAATACATGGGGGCATAGATGGATTCAGCAGGAAAATTATGTATTTGAAGGCTTCCACCAACAAACAGGCCGCGACAGTTTTGGAGTCCTTTTTGGAGGCTGTTGAGCAGTTTGGTTTGCCAAGTAGAGTGAGGAGTGACAAGGGCGGTGAGAATGTTGATGAGGTGAGATATATGTTGGAGCATACTCTTCGTGGACCAGGTAACTTGCATTTTGCCACACTCAACTTATACCGCCTCCCTGATTAATAACTGGTTCTATATGCTTTTGTTAGGATGTGTTGCGCTGCTAGTGTTGTCACGATCAATGAAACGGAAGCAAGGATGCAAGTAAAACTCTTTATTTGTAATATTGATGAATGAACAGATCCTCAGGCAGGCTGGTGACGCAGGGATTAGATGGCCAGCGTCCGGTGGTGAAGTGATGAGACGGTGATGTCAGTGAGCGGTGAAGTAATCCAGATAATGAATGACAGTCCGATGAAACAGGAACAGGAACAGGAACAAGAGCACGAAACAAAACCGCCGACAAGAACAGGACCAACACACACACGAAGGACATCAAACAATGATCTGACAAAGAGAGGAGAGTGCAATGAGTATTTAAGGATGAGTGAATCGGCTGCAGCTGCTGAGAAGAGTGAGATCAGCTGGATCGTTGATCAACTGGGATGAGCGGTAACGCCCCCATGCACACACCCACACACACACACACAAAACAACAGCAACACGAGACAAGAAGAAAACAGTGAATTCATGAACCGTGACAAGTGTCTGATGTAGACGGGTGTAAAACCTGCCAGTTTACACCAGTCCGACTAGATGAGATGATCTATTGCTTTGATGGCAACTTCTCTTTACGTCATAGCTTGTGTTATTTGTCTGCAGCACAGCTGTGACTTTCAATGAAAGTAGCTTCATACAGACACAATATCAAAAACTGATATTGTTAAACTAAACAGACATTTTAGATAAATTCTGCATTTTTTGTTCTTGTTTGCCATTGGATTAATTAATAAAGAAATATTCTTGGTTTTTCATTGACTGGTGTTTCTGATAGACCCACTAATTAATGTTTGGATAATGGAAAGGGAGAAGCTGGCCCCCAAAAAAGGCTGAGAACCACTGAGAAAAGTTTACAATCACATTGGAAGAAATTTTTATAGCCAAATGTTCGTCTGGTAGTGTGCATATTTCTACACACTATTAGACCATTTCTAGTTGTAATATGGACTGTTTGTTTTCTTTATTCCTTCTATGTTTACAACTTAGAGAAGACCAGCTATATTACTGGAAGAAGTGTCCACAACCAAAGAATTGAGCGTCTGTGACGGGATGTCTGGTGTGCGGTCACATCGAATTATTATGCAGCTTTCCAGTATCTGCAGGATTTTGGAGCGCTGGACCCAGACAATGAAAAACACCTAATCTGTCTACACTATGTCATGGTGCCTAGACTGAATAGGGACCTTGACCTGTTCAGACAGGTGTGTATGGGGTCAGAATTGTTGAAATATTCCAAATAAATAGATTAAGATTCACAAATAAATGTAAAGAGTTACACAAAAATTGAATCATATTCACAAATAAATAAAATGTGATTTATTAGGCCATTAAATTGGTACAGAAAAAGATGTTTGGATTTCGTTTGGAGTTAGACCATTAGCATACCTGCAAACTTGTCGCTTTTCGGCGACAATCGCCGTTTTCTTGGTCAATTGGGTCATTTACGTGAATCGCGTAGAACCGGAGAGTTTTTTTTCCGAGGGGGGGGGGGGGGGGGGTATATTGTTTCTCACAGTAACTGCCATGCAGGCTAGAATTGCGAAACATTATTGGATAATTCTTATAATTGACATTTCTCTGGGCCAATCGGAATCTTAGCACTTTTTCTCTTGGCCAATTGGAATCTTAGGACTTGCGTCAGAATCTTGAAGCACACAGCGTCAACTGAGCTGAGCTCGCCATTTGATGAGACGGCTGGCTACCGTGCGAGTCTAATGGAAACTCGCGCATGAATTTTCCTGCATTTTAGCGCCCACCAAAATGATTTTTTGTCCCGCCAAAGTCTTATTTGATCGGTGAGTAATGTAGATGAACGGCTGCGTTTGTGACAGGGTGTATGTTTAACTGAAAGAACGAGCAGAGAGAGAGAGAGCCGGTGTAGCAGTCGATTCTGTTCCCTTTCGGAATTCCTGTTCCCTTTACGGAATCATACTACAAATCATGTGTAGTTGCCGCGTTACCATACGTACCATCAGAATTGAATACGACAAGAAGCACAACTGGATGGACGGGAAGCCAAAAGGTTAAAAAAGTATTTTTAAATAAAAAAATTATTATAAGCGAGTTTTTCCTGCTCTGTCATTTCAATCTAGCTTTTTTATTTATTTATTTATTTATTTATTTTTTAAACCGTTATTAGCGATTTCAATGTAATGTTTATTAAGGCTTTGATTATTAGCCTATACTTGTTAGCAGAAGATTATTTGAACCACAATTTCACTTCACAATTTAATATCACACTTTATAAAATAAATACTTGTTTTGAAAGACTGATTTTCAAGTAGGCCTAGGTTTAACCAAAGGGAAAATGAAGGGAAAAAATAACTCCAAAAAACAATGGTTTCATATTTAGTTATTTATTGCAAGAAGCACATTTGTATTCATCTTCCGTGGATGGATTGCCAACACACTTTAAGTGGAACCATCGCCCACAGTCATCACATGCAATCTATAAAAATAAAAATATAAGATTAACAATTTTTTTTTTTTAAAGGGAGTTTAAAGCATTGGTCCATTCATGATTACTTTGAGTATGCTACACCAACCAAAAATGCTTAGCCATATTTACCCAAAGAACATCTGCACTGCAATCATCTGCATATGCAGTCAATGTTTCTGCCTCTCCTTCAGATTCAGAATCAAAAGTGTCTGCCTCTCCACAAAAATGGCACAGGTCACTTAGGTCATCTATGAGGTACAGTACAACACTGATGAAAGTGATGCACATCAAAAAGCACGTCAATAACATTCATGAGTTTATAAAGCCATACCAGATTGGCGGAGCAGAGTTAAAGAAATCTCCATTCTGAATCGTGTTAAATATTGTAGATCACTGGAGAAGTTTATTGTGGTATTTTGCAGAATGTGTTCTGCAAACTGAGGAAGTAACAAGAAATATGAACTTAAGCATCATCCCATTTTAATGAACACTTAATATTTGCTACAATACTATAGTCACACACCTTCAAAGCGAACACACCACATGATATTGCATCCCTCTGAAGTGGGTGAGGCAAGCTTTCACACACCCAGTTTGAAACCGAAATACCCTTTGCCATCATCAGGGCTCTACAAACAAGATAGTATTATTTCAAGCATACAGTACATATTACACAATAACACTACATATGGTGCATGAAAAATACCTTGTTGTCTCCAAACACTTTTTCTTCTTGATATCTGACTCTCCAATTGAGTCAAGCAGAATGGTTTGTTGGGATGGGTATATAGCCTAAGTAACATGCAAAAAGACAACTTGATAGGGGTATATAATTGCTAATCAGGATTAAATGAAAAAGGGAAAACTTAAGTGAAACTGTTTTATACCACAAATACTTACAACTAGGAACCAGTGGTGGCCCTCATTTACAATACCCACTATGACATCATAGTTTGCTGGGTTCAACTAAAAAAAAAAAAAAAAACATACATGTTCTATCATTTAAACTTTGCGAATGTACACAAAGCCCTGAACAAAATGGGCATTAGCACAAGTAAAAAAAAAAAAAATAATAATAATTGCACTTTTGCAGGACACCTTGAGCCTTTCATGTTTTCCGTTCCACATATCTGTCATGGCAAATGTGTCCATGTGGAATGCCTTGCCTGGTGAAGTCAAGTTGTGCTCCCTCACTTTCAGGGACAGATATGCATTTATAACCTTGACAAAAATGGCAAAACATTAATACAAAATATTAGCATAGCAGATGAAAGGCTTATCTGTAAAAATCAATGAAATGTGTACCTCACTCTCCAACTCCCTTCCAGGGCCGATCCGCAAGTCTTTGTAAAATAATGTATAGGGTCCCACTCTGGACAGCAGTACATAACTGTCGTTTCCTGCCCAGGCACTTTTGATATCTACAGAGGATAACCAAAAACAGCATTGCACTTACCACCTCACAAATATATTAGAAATCAGACTAATATTGATCTATTATAAGATCTGACTGTGCATCAACACTTACAGCGATGCACTGCGTCTGTGGTGTCGGCTGGTACCTCTGCAATCATTGTAGGGGTGTGGGACACAGGAGAGGAAAGTGGCTTTTTGGTTGAAAAGTTCAACGGAGACAGGGGAGAGGATCTTGTAGATTTAGATCTAGTAGACAAGTCAATTGGTGAGGATGGAGGTGATGGTGGGGGCTGGTGTTCATGTGACTTGGTGATGGTGAGGTCTACAGGTGTAAGTGAAGGGTATAACGTTTCTTGATGTGCTCTTTTATGTTGTGGTTCTTGGGTAATTCTATGGGGTATCCGGGGTGTGTCTTCTTTAAAGGGTTTGAGGTGGTCGGTGTTGATTTTGGGGAATATCTTGCCATTTTCATCCCTTAAATCTGCGCTTTTTTCTTGCAAATAAACAACTTCATATGGTCCCAACCAGCTGCGCTCAAGCTTGCCCCCTTTCCTCTGTTGGGTCCGTATGTTTTTTCTTAAGACCTTCTGCCCTACAAAAAGTGGTGCCTGATTTGCCACCGCAGCCACCCTCTGTCTCCTGTCCTGTTTTTTTCTTACATTTTTTTTTTACAATGTTGTCCAATTTCTCCTTCAAAGAAATGGCCTTTGAAATGGTGTCCTCTGCTATCACAGATTCCACTGTGCTGTTGACCTTTAGAAACATTGAAGATTGAAATTATTTCACTAAATTGATGCATGATATTTATATGGAACAATGTAAATGATCACATACCTCATATATCTCCGGCACCTCAAAAGGATATCGTGCCTCCATACCGAACATCAAAAAGAATGGTGAGAACCTAGTTGTCAGCTGTGTCTTGGTTCTGAGACCAAACATTACCGCATCTAGGTACTCATCCCATTTTTCTGGTCTTGTATCCACCAGTTTGCACAAGGCTCTGGAGTCATAACCAAAATGAGTTAAAAATTATGAGTAACCAATTTTCAAAGACAAATATTTCCCTGAATATTGCATTCCCACAAAGCAACCCACAAATGAAGGTTCACCTCTGAATGGTTCCATTTAATTTTTCCACGAGCCCGTTTGTTTGTGGATGGTATGGGGCACAGAGGCTTCTCTCCACATTGAGGAAGGTACAGAGCTCTTCATTGATCTGTTTCCAAAACATACATTAACATTAATCTACATAAACAAAAACAAATGTGTGAAACCATTAAATTCTCATGCATATTGAATTTAGTTCATTTAACAAACTACAAACCTGGTTTACAAACTCAGTCCCTTGGTCAGTTAGAATTCTCTTTGGTGCCCCAAACCTGTAGAAAAAAATTATAATGCAGCGCGAGACAACTGCTGCAGATTTATTTGGGATTGGATATGCCTCGGACCATTTAGTATAGTAGTCAACGAGGACACAAATGTACTCATTTCCCTGGTTGGTTTTGGTGACTTTCCCCACTAAATCCATGCCTAGCAGTTCCAGAGGCTTATCCACCTTAAAATTAAAATAAATACATTTAAATTATGTGCACCAGTCTCAAATCCCATGCACATCTGTGGACAAGCTTACACATATTGGGATGTACTTGGGCTCCTGCTTGATGGACAGTCTGCTAAATTGGCACTGGGCACACTGCAAAACCTGATGTTCAGAAATAAGCACATGAGAAATGCATTCCAAAACATAATACATTCGTATGTTTCACAGCAAAGTTAGAAAGGAATAATTTAGTATTTACCCATTTATCAATGTCCACCCCCATTCCAGGCCAGTAGAACCTCGCTGAAATGGCAAGCTTGGTTTTTTCTGTTCCACAGTGTGCTCCATAGGGGTTGGCATGGAATTCCGTGAATATTTGGTTGGCCTCTTTTTGTCCAATGACCACTTTTTTCCTCAAACCCATACAGTTTTTTGAGGAGATGTAGTAAAGTTGACCATCTATTGAAATTGCTTTATTGTTAGTAAAGTCTAAACAATAACCTGCACGGAGGTTCTGAGTGCCTGCAGGATAGGTAATTTTTTTATGTTCTATTTGCCAAGAAGGCTATAGTCCATGGACAAGTATGGGTTTTTTGTTTCTATCAAGTCTTGGTGTATTACTATACCTCACTCCTGTCTGTGGAGTTATGTTATCTTCACTTTCAAAAAATAATTATAATTTAGAATAGATTACTTACCATGAATTTGGAAATTGGAGCAACGTCTGCGAATCACATATTTATGGTCTTTTTTTATACCAAATGGATATGTGCCTTGAGTTTTATAGCTCATGATTTCCTCATACATTTTTGGATCCATTTTTGGAATGTGCCAGCAAGAATAGAAATTCAGGTGACAATGTTGTGTGGTCATCTCCCCAATTTATAACACCATTGATTAACTTGATTAATTAAAGCTAATTAGTGCCCTCAGAAATTGTTAATTAATTACTTGAATGTCATGTTGCACTCTCATGTATCTTGCATGTGAAAAATATTAAAGAAAAAAGCAATATGGTTTTATTCATATTTATTTATTTATTTATTTATTTATTTTCATAAACCTTTTGACAATAATATGATGAACTCTTTTTTCATGTGTATTTTGGTGACATTTAACATAATACATTTTATATACTGTTTACAAAGTTGTATTTCATAAACCTGTCATCTCTGACGTTTTGCAATCTTTATAAATAATACAGACATAATAATATAAAGACAATAATAAGGCATTGAGTTTGTTTTGTTTTGACAGAAATATTACTGGAGTGTGAGAACCATTTTATTATGCTGACAATTGAATGTTGCGCCAATGCTTTTGGCCTTTTTCGCTTTCCGTACTTCCAGTTGTGCTTTGATGCATTTGCTACGCATGCGCAGACATGCCTCTTTGAGGGGGAACACAAATTCCTGTAGGGAACAGAATCGACTGCTACACCGGTCGCGCGCGCGCACTCTCTGTGTAAACGACTTCACCGTCTCCAAACTAGGCGCTGTGTTGCTCTCTCTCCCTCGCACGCACATATTAATCAAAAATAAATCGACACGGTGGTAAAAGGTCGAAAGACCTTTTTTTTCCTGAATTACTGCTGGGTGTGAATTTTGCTAAATAAGTTTCCTTATCTTCTCTGAAAAGCGTTCTGGACATTCAGCTGACTTAAACAACACTTTAATTAAACGAAATAAAACTATACAGTGATGAAATGTTTTTATGTTGACACAAATCTTGGATGTCAGTGTCCTAACTGCTGGCATAATCACACAACGCGCACGACACGTCCAATTCGCGAACTAATGACTCCTTTGAACCGATTCATTTTAATGAATGGATAAAACAACTGATCTTTCCAACAGTGAACTGAGGTGACGTCTGAATCGGTGTAACTAATCAGTAACACTTTACAATAAGGTTATATTTATTACATAAATTATATAAAAAAGTACAGTTTGCTAACTCAAGCTTAAACTTCAAAATAAAGAAAACCACTTGTTTTTTTAAAAAAAAGCATATGACTACATTTTTCCACACAGTGCTATCAAGAATCGATAAGAGAATCGATAAAGAATTGGATCGATAATCAGAATCGTCAGTGGCATTATTATTGATAAAATCTTATCAATTCCCATCCCTATGTGAAGACCGTAAAATTATAATCAAACATTAAAGAACATACATGTTTTTTTTAAGAGTTTTTTTTTTTTAAGAGTTAAAAGATTAAAACATTTTGCTAACATGAGGTCTTATTGTGTCACTGTCAGTCTTTTTACATCAGTGCAAAACTAGGGTATGCAGATTAATTATTATTATTATTATTATACATTGTTCATCAGCATGCATTGATTAATCCCATGGCATGTAGCAAAAAAAAAAACATCAGATGGTACATCACACTTATTACATTATTTGTACAGAAAAAACTAAGAAATTCAAAGAGACTATATGTATTACCATTCATAAAGACTATCCGTACGTCAAGACAAAACACATAGAGAATCAACAAGCATTATTGCAAAATCCCTATTAAGGTAAAAGTCAGATGGGGATTCGGACAATTTTCAAATTTGATCAGACAAGTAAAAAAGCATCTGTTATAAACACAGCATTTCATTATATATATACAGAGGACCAAGTTATTCAAAGAGACTATACCTATAAATCAAGAGACTGTAGAAAAAATAGAGAAAATAGCAAAATAGAGAATCAAAGAACCATATTGTTATTTAAATCATCCATTAATTTAGAAAAGGTCTAATATCAAAATCCTCATTGAGGCCTCTGGGAGCTAAAGTGTTTAATGTGTAAATCCAGAACAGTTCCCTTTTTAAAAGCAAATTATCCACATTACCACCCCTTCTAGGACATTTGATATTCTCAATTCCCACATATTTTAAACTAGATACATTGTGTTTGGCTTTCATGAAGTGTACAGCCACAGGGCTAGATGTCACACCATTTCTAATCGCACTACGATGTTCTGAGATTCTAGTTTTTAATGCTCTAGTGGTCTTGCCTATGTATGATAGTCCACAAGGGCATGTCAACATATAAATTACATTCATAGTGGAGCATGTGATAATCTCTTTTATCTTGTATTTAATGCCATTATGCGGATGGTTAAATGTATTAGTTTTGTAAGTAAAGTGGCATTGTTGGCATCTTCCACAAGGGTAGTTACCTGTAGGTAAATCGTTTAAGAAATGAGGTGTAATCAAAGAAGGTACATCAGCTCGTACTAATCTATTACGTAGATTAGCTGTTTTTTTGAAAACCACTCGAGGAGGATATTGAAAACAGGATTGTAATGCTGGATCTGTATTAAGAATGTGCCAATGTTGTTTTAATGAACCCTCTATAGCTTTAGCTACCGGTGAGTACTGAATGGCACAAACTATTCTATTCTCATCCCTCCTGATCTTTTTCTTTTTTAAACAATCTGATTGTGATACATTTTCAAAACGTGTTGATGCCTCATCTATCCAGGATTCTTTATATCCCCTTTCTGTAAAACGTTTTTTTAAAATCGATCCTTGACGCATAAAGTCATCATCAGAACTACAGATTCGTCTGATCCTATTAAATTGAGAAATAGGTCAATTTCTTTTTAGGTGAATAGGATGGTATGACTCACCATGTAAGATGGAATTTCTGTCTGTGGGTTTACAATAGAGATCAGTTTTCAACCTGTTATTCTCCTTAACAATCAAAATGTCCAGAAAGTTCATTTTTTCTTTATCCGATGCAATAGTGAATTTCAAATGTTCATTCTTGGAATTGACAAAGGAAAAAAATTCTTCTAACAGTTTTTCAGATCCTGTCCACAAGAAAAATATATCGTCGAGGTACCTCCTCCAGACTGATATGTGGTCCAGGTAAGGAATTACTTGAGCGTTGTAGATACTCTCCTGTTCAAACAGTCCAACATATAAAGAAGCAAAACTGGGTGACATTTTTGACCCCATCGCGACACCCGAGATCTGAAGAAAAAAATCATTGTCATATAGAAAGGCATTAGATGTCAGTACCTCTTTAGTCAACTCCAACAAACATTGGGTACTAGGAATAGTCTCAGATCTGGAATTTAAAAAGGTCTGTGTAGCACGTAATCCCTCTTCAAAAGGCACATTGGTATACAAGGATTCGATATCCATTGTCACCAGTAGATCGGATTCAGCAACTTTTTCGATTGACTTGATAACTTTTAAAAAATCCATAGAGTCTCTTGTATAAGAGGGTAATGTCATAACCAAAGGTTGTAGAGAATGGTCAATGAAGGCAGATATCTTTTCTGTCAGTGAGCCCATAGCTGATATAATAGGTCTACCTGGAGGTATATCTGTGAATGTTTTATGAATTTTTGGTAGAATATAGAGCACTGGCATAATCGGAAATTCAACCTTCATGAAAGCATGTTCCTGTTTGGTAATCATGTCCCTTTTTAAACAGCTGTCCAGGAGATTATGGATTCGTTTTTTAAATTCATTAGTTGGATTAGAGTTCAATTGTTGATAAAAAGTTGTATTAGCCAGTTGTCTTCGTATTTCCTGATCATATGTATTCCGATCCAGTACAACAATTGCCCCTCCTTTATCAGCACTTTGAATCACCACAGATTTGTCATCTTGTAATATTTTAAGTGCATCTCTTTGTTCTTTATTTAAATTATCTGCTACTTTATATTCTCTTTTGTTCTTTAAAATTGTAGCAACATCCCTTTCCACCAACCTACAATAGGTGTCTAGTGAAGAATTCCTGTATTTTGGTGGAATAAAGGTCGATTTACCTCTAAGACGGTAGGTTTTCCCAGAGGCAAACGTCTCGGGGATGTGTTCAACACAATCAAGTGTGGGGTCCGTCTCCATATTTCGCACATTCACCTCCGGTATTGATGGACTTTTAAACCATTCTTTCAGTCTTAAGTTACGGTAAAATTTCTGTAGATCAATAACAGTGTTAAATTCATTCACTCCAGTGGTTGGTACAAAAGAAAGACCTCTACTCAATGCTATATATGTGGTAGGAGATAAGGGCTTGCTGGATAAATTAATCACATTTTGTACCTGGGGTTCCGTCTGCTTCTCAGGAGCCGGCTTCCGTATTCCACGTCTGCACCTCCTCTTGTATTCTTTTTTCTTATATGTGTTTCGTTCGTGCCTCCTAAAAAACTCTCCGAGTTCGTGCTTGTGTAATCCGTCTCCAATGATGATGAACTAGCATACGTTCGATCTTGTTTATGATAGCGTTGTCGCCATGACAGTTTTGGTCTCGTTTCCGGCTGGTCTGTCGCAGGTGATCGCCATCTATAGACAGTTCCCCTCTGGTAATCTCCCATATCTCTCTCAAATTTTTTCTTTTTAAATTCTTTAATCTCCTTCTCCAATGTCTGTCTCATATTTTCACATTCGTTCAGCATTTGCTTCCGTCTTTCTTCATTTGTGACTTTCTCCTCTAGATCAAGTTTAAAACATTGTATCTCCTCTTTTATCTTCTGTAGTTGGAGGGAGGTTTCTTGTATCGTTAAAGCCATCAAATCCAAAGAACATTTGTTTAAGATTTCACACCAACGGTCACAGAAAGTCTCATTTTCCTTACCCAGCATCGGAGTTTTAATGATCCGTAATCCTCTCGGAATTTTTTTCAGTCTCAGGTAATCACTCAGTGTAACCGCGTGTAGATGTAAGCGGGTTTCTTTTTCTTGTAGTTTTTTCAGTGTGATAAGCGAAACTCCGTCCGTTCGGAGGTTAGGCGAGTCATTGAACAGAGATTCCATCAACATGATGCGGGTGTAACAGTGGGAATCAATATGTAAATATGTTAATATATAATTCTTAATCCTTGTTGGACACGATGTATAAATATGTAAATATCAATGTATGTTGATGGATGTATCCAATTTGTGTGATGGTGGGGTCACGTGATACAGACTTTAAAAAAAAGGGGTAACTGTTTTGTACACTTCCTGTTAGTCTGAGGAAGGGCCATGTGAGGCCCGAAACGTCACTAATAAAAGTTTTTTGAATGGGAGCTTATTCGGTGTGCGGATCTGTTGCTTACTACTGCATGGATTGTACTGGTGGTCCAGCACCCGTAGTGAAAATAAGATGTGCGTGATTTACTCCTGTGGATGCAACATATATCTCTACATATATTTGACTTATCTGAGAACACAATATATGACTGCAACATATATCTATACATATATTTGACTTATCTGAGAACACAATATATGCCTGCAACATATATCTATACATATATTTGACTTATCTGAGAACACAATATATGCCTGCAACATATATCTATACATATATTTGACTTATCTGAGAACACAATATATGCCTGCAACATATATCTCTACATATATTTGACTTATCTGAGAACACAATATATACCTGCAACATATACATATATTTGACTTATCTGAGAACACAATATATACCTGCAACATATATCTATACATATATTTGACTTATCTGAGAACACAATATATACCTGCAACATATATCTATACATATATTTGACTTATAGGAGAACACAATATATGCCTGCAACATATATCTATACATATATTTGACTTATCTGAGAACACAATATATGACTGCAACATATATCTATACATATATTTGACTTATCTGAGAACACAATATATGCCTGCAACATATATCTATACATATATTTGACTTATCTGAGAACACAATATATGACTGCAACATATATCTACATATATTTGACTTATCTGAGAACACAATATATGACTGCAACATATATCTATGCATATATTTGACTTATCTGAGAACACAATATATGCCTGCAACATATATCTACATATATTTGACTTATCTGAGAACACAATATATGCCTGCAACAAATATCTACATATATTTGACTTATCTGAGAACACAATATATGCCTGCAACATATATCTACATATATTTGACTTATCTGAGAACACAATATATGACTGCAACATATATCTATGCATATATTTGACTTATCTGAGAACACAATATATGCCTGCAACATATATCTACATATATTTGACTTATCTGAGAACACAATATATGACTGCAACATATATCTATGCATATATTTGACTTATCTGAGAACACAATATATGCCTGCAACATATATCTCTACATATATTTGACTTATCTGAGAACACAATATATGCCTGCAACATATATCTATACATATATTTGACTTATCTGAGAACACAATATATGACTGCAACATATATCTATGCATATATTTGACTTATCTGAGAACACAATATATGCCTGCAACATATATCTACATATATTTGACTTATCTGAGAACACAATATATGCCTGCAACATATATGAACATTTATGTGTCCAAACATGTGAAGAAAATATTTGAGTTCATCCATATATGATACCATATATATGCATATATTACAGTATAGTATTGGTTTCTCGCATATATGGACAACATTAATTATAAATATGTGACATACATATTTGTTTTCAACATATTTAATAAATGTATGTAAACATACACTGTAACCCTTTACTGTAAATTTACAATGAATTTCTTACAGAATTGTACTGTATTTCCATAATACAGTATCAAGATGTATCTTTTACAGAACAGCTGTAAATATACAGCACATTTCTGTTTTCGTCCTGATAAATTCGTTACCATCATACTGACTGAAAAGGCATTGCATTGTGGGATTGATTTCTTTCGCGCTCAATTCAGTTCAAATGTGACGCGTCATGCGAGCAGCAGCAGACAGTAACGTTAGGCAGCTACAACAGGCAAACTCGTTTTGTCAGCGGGATTCAACTGAACAAATAATCGTTCCTGTTATCAAGATAAACAATGTCTGCGAATCTGTGAGCAATTTTAAAGCTTTTTTGAGGTTCGGTTCGTGTTTCAAACATTAGTTGCCTGTGACGCAGCAGAAAATGGACGACGTTAACGGTCGCAGCTACCTGAAGACGGATGGAAGAATTTGTCATTGAATAATCTAACCTGCGCGTGACGATAAGTGGGATTTAGAGTTTGAGAAGATGGAGAATTGTTCAACTGAGTGATACGGTAAGCCAATATATATGTTTTTTTTTTTTTTTTTTTTTGCGTTTCTACATTGTTTTCACGTATTTGGTTTGATTTTGCGAACGCGGTTTACTAACTTACCGTGGCCGCGCAAGCAATTTACTGACTCTGTTCCACCTGTTTACCAAGTAACGTTAACTTCGACATTTCATATAATAGGCAACCTTTACCATGCTATTTGCATGACGTGCATTTGATATATATTTTTTTCGTTTTAGGCTTTGTAATCTGATGGCCATTGTTAATGTAAGTGCTTTTAAGTAGTGTTACAGTTATAGTCTAGCCTATGTGGTAAAAAAAAAAATGCTGTCAAATTCTGTCAGTTCTGTGATCGTGCTTTTGAATCGTTGTCAGAATTTTGCTAGCACATGAAAATCCATGTTCCTAATGCTGTTTTCAAATGTAGTAGGCCTATTCCTGATTGCCATCCCATGGTCCTACAACTACTCCCTAATTCAAAGAAGTTAGACGGTGTTATCCTTCAAGCAGATAAGTAACGTTAGAGATTATTCAGCAAATCTCATTAATTTGTAATATGTTTTATGTTTTGGTTCTGTTGATCAAGGTTGTGCTGTCCTTTTTAAAAATTGTTTCAGGAATTTGCATCGCTGATGTCCAGCAATCTACATTTGCCAGAAAGTCCACGACTTATTTCCTGCCTGCCTGTGTGAGTCTTGAAGCTGATGAAACTGCAAACTATCTTCAGTAAATCTTTTCTTTAATTTATTATAATTCTGACTCCGGGTCCGCAGGGCTCCAGACTAACTTTTTTCACCTCCGTCCTGGAACCGTCCTGAAACCGTCCTGAAAAATGATTTGAACCGTCCTAAAGTTAATGTCAACCGTCCCAAAATAAACATGTTGTTTCTGTACTTTGTTATTATCATCTATAGTTGTTAGCTGTTAGTCACATAATAAAAACACCATTAAAATGTTTATGATATATATTACTATATTTATTTAGCTCCATTCAAAGTAGTTATCTGTAAACAGGTAAAAACCAGATTTAATAAAAAAATAACAGGAGTTAAATGCTTTTTTGTATTCATGCAGAACAAATCTTATTTTTTTCTTTTTTTTTTTACATATACGAAAATTAAGATAAAAATACATACAGCTCAAAACGTTTTTGAGTTGGTTGGATTAAAAAAATAACAAATAAATACTGGTGACTAGCCTACATATCTCAAAAATATCATCATTCTTTATTCTTTCAAGCAGCAGACATTTATTTGTATGAATTAAATATAATGAATCATTATTAAAGCTATTAACGAGCAGTGAATGCTTTTCTCTTTTTCTTTTGTTGCTTGATCAATATTAAGGACACAGACCGCATTAGGTTTATTACCCACTGTCACTTTAAGACATCGGATCATGTCCAATGACATGCGGATCCAATTGCACTGATGCACATCCGATACACTCAAAACTGTTTAAGACATAACCAACATAGTTTACGTGAATACTCTCCAAAACGGACATTTCGACATAATGTTGTGTGTATTTGTCCATTCAGACACGAAAGAGAACTCAATTCAGTACTCGCGCGCTGTATACAGTAACGTTAGGTGTCTATGTGCATGGTTGCACGCTTCGGGTCGGGTGTGTGCGCACAGAAAACCCTACCGAATAGAGCTCTTTTTTGCATCGTCACTCTTATTCAGATCTATATGTCTGCTCTACTCATTCTCCCAGATGTTTATTTTTTTTTAACGTTTTATGAGACATGCAGCGCATGCCAACTCGTGTGCCGCTGGGTAGATCAGCACGTTACAGTACAAATGTGCACATCTACCACAAACGCAGGACATCAGTTCTGACTGGATCGCTTCCCAAATCGTCACTATCTAACATTTTTATCTAGTTTTTATTCGTTGACGAAAATGTCAATAGATTTTCGTCATGGTTTTTGTCATTCAAAACTAGTTTTTATTTAGTTATCGTCTCGTTTTCGTCTGTGAAAATAAGCCATGTGATAGATGTACCGCGAAACAAGTCTCCGGGTGAGTAGCCGGCCAGTGATAGTAACGGCGCTGATCCACTTGTCCGTGCGACACTTCTGTCGCGCCGCGCTCCACTATATTCCTATGGATGACGTCAAGCGACTTTGTCGCGCCCGCAAAGCATTCCGGCAAGGCGGCGCTTCATTTGAAAAAATGCTGCGCGTCAAAAAGCTGGCCGATGCCCATCTTTATGCAAATGAATTCCGTTAGACGCGACGCGTCTATCCAATAGAAGTAGAGCATATGGAAACGGGGGGAAGTCTCTCGCAGGTCACATCCTACTACAAAAATGCGCAGGAAACTTTAGTTCTGAGTACAAAATGGAGGAGAAATTGATTGTGGCGGTTGCTGGTTTCCCGAATTTATATGATCCAACTTTATTATCATATAGGGACAACGAACAACGCAATTCCGCCTGGAGAAGGGTGGCAGATGTCGTTGGAGTCCCTGGTGGGTTTTATGAGTTTGTACTGTGTTAAATAAAATGTTGATTTAACCGATGAGTTATAATGGTAGCAGACAGCACATGTGCATCTGCAGAAACGGGTTCATATGCTAGTAGTATTTATGATAGCAGGTAGGTTGGTAGGTAGAGAGATTTTGATGGACTTTTACATAAATAAATAAATACATAACTCATGACAGATCTAACCATTTGAAATGGGCATATCAATTTGCAGCTTAAAGCAAGATTAAAATAATAGCTTAATACCAAAAATTAGCATTAGATGCACAGACAGATTCATAGCCTGTAATTTTCTCATACATATATTTTTATTATTATTAGAGGATGTGTGTCACCGGTGCAGGCCGGGGCGGACTTGGATGACCAGCCGCCCCTGACTCCAGACACCACCGTGAGGAGCCGACACCACAGGCACGCGACAGACGGACAAAAGAGGAGGCAAGTAATTTAGTTCACAAGTAACAATCTTTATTGAATAATAATCAACTTGAGGAAAGAATGAGCAACTCTTGTCTTCTAAGGCTATTCGGCCGGAGTAGCCGCTGGATCGATTATTCACTGTCTTCGAGACCCAATGGTGTAATAGTGGCTGGGAAGGCTTACTCCACAGCGTTGCTGCACATCTGCAGGATTCAGACGGTAGGTAACAGGTAAGGTTTCTTCTCTTAACAGCAGCTTCTCTTATCAGGACGTGAGAGGGAAATTGTGACTTTAAAACTCACTTCACAGCGTTGCTGCACATCTGCAGGACTCAGACGGTAGGTAACAGGTGGGCTTTTCTTCTCTTAACAGCAGCTTCTCTTATCAGGACGTGAGAGGGAAATTGTGACTTTAAAACTCACTTCACAGCATTGCTGCACATCTACAGAACTCAGACGGTAGGTAACAGGTAAGCTTTCTCCTCTTAGCAGCAGCTTCTCTTATCAGGACGTGAGATTGAAATTGTGACTTTAAAACTCACTTCACAGCATTGCTGCACATCTACAGAACTCAGACGGTAGGTAACAGGTAAGCTTTCTCCTCTTAGCAGCAGCTTCTCTTATCAGGACGTGAGAGGGAAATTGTGACTTTAAAACTCACTTCACAGCGTTGCTGTACATCTGCAGGTCTCAGACGGTAAGTGACAAGTAATGTTTCTTCACCCAACAGCAGATTATCTTATCAGGTCATAAAAATGGAAATTGTGACTTTAAAACTTACTTCACAGCGTTGCTGCACATCTGCAGGACTCAGACGGTAGGTAACAGGTAAGGTTTCTTCTCTTAACAGCAGCTTCTCTTATCAGGACGTGAGAGGGAAATTGTGACTTTAAAACTCACTTCACAGCGTTGCTGCACATCTGCAGGACTCAGACGGTAGGTAACAGGTGGGCTTTTCTTCTCTTAACAGCAGCTTCTCATATCAGGTCGTGAGAGGGAAATCATAACTTTAAAACTCACTTCACAGCGTTGCTGTACATCTGCAGGACTCAGACGGTAGGTAACAGGTAAGCTTTCTTCTCTTAACAGCAGCTTCTCTTATCAGACATTAGCGAGGGACTCGATAGGCAGCTTTACCAGCGATGTTGTACCCCTTCAGAGTTCGGTCAGTAAGTATAACGATTCAGACTTTTCCACAGCCATACGGTTCTTCACGAGACTTGTACTTTCAGAGAGAGGAAGAGGATTAACAGGAGCCTTCAATACCAGATACCAACTAAAAAAAGACAGGCACCACTACCACCAAAGCCTGCGGGCACAGCTCGCCCTCCCCCTCCTCCTGTGAGAGCTCTTCGGCCTCTGCCACAACGCCAGGGCCCACACCCTCCTCCTTCTGCTCGAGGTGAACCAAAAACAACTGATACCAGCTCTCAGTGATATGTGTCGGGTCCCCGTTTTGATAACAGTAACTTTCTCAAATGTTTACAAAACAAGCGGGAACCCAGTGTGCCTGTATCTTTCTCTATTGCTGTTCTATTACAAGATAGAAAGTCTAAGGCCTTCAATAGCCGTACAGCAAACCCAACTAATCTGGTGCCTATTACACGTCAAACTAAGATTGCTGTGGGGAAAAGTAAGTCTGTTAAGTTAGCTCTTTTAAACATTCGCTCACTTAAAAATAAATCACTTCTAGTCAACGACTTAATAACCACAAACAACCTGGATTTTATGCTTCTAAATGAAACCTGGCTAGAAGACAGCTACAGTGCAACAATCCTCAATGAAGCAGCCCCTCCTAACTTTACTGTTATGAGTGTCTGCAGAGCTGTTAAGAGAGGTGGGGGTCTAGCTGCTCTTTTTAAAGATATCTATCAATGTAAGCAAATATCATTTGGGAATTACTTGTCTTTCGAATATCTGGGTATTGTGTAAAAAGGTGCTCCACGCATTTTACTTTTCATTATTTACAGGCCTCCAAAATACTCTCCAGCCTTTGCTGAGGACTTTACAGAACTGTTATCAACAATTACCTCAGAGTTTGACTGTTTTGCCATTACTGGAGATTTTAACATCCATATAGATAATGCAGAGAACAATATGGCAAAAGAAATCAAAACTGTTTTAAAAACTTTTGATCTGACTCAGCATGTACATGGACCCACACACAATCGTGGACACACTTTAGATTTACTTATCAGTAAGGGTCTAAACATTTCATCGATTGTTATTAAGGATGTAGCACTGTCTGATCATTTCTGTATTTTCTTTGATATATTGATCTCTCCTGCCACTGAAGCGAGATCTGTGTCTGTCAAGAAGAGATGCTTAAATGAGAACACTAGTGTCCTATTTATGAAGGCTATATCCTTAACACCAAGCATATCTGCTGACTCTGTTGATTTTCTCCTTGATTCTTTTAACTCAAAAGTTAAAGGTGTAATTGATGATATTGCTCCTGTTAAAGTCAGGAAGAAGAGTGGCAGACAAAAGGCACCTTGGAGAAACTCAACAGCAGTGCAAAATATGAAAAGACAATGCAGAAAAGCAGAGCGCATGTGGCGGAAGACAAAACTTGTAGTCCATTATAACATCTACAAAGACAGCCTTCATGTTTTCAATATGGAGCTAGGCAAAGCTAGACAGACTTTCCTCTCAAATATTATAAACAGCAATTTAAACAACACACGCACTCTTTTTGCTACTGTAGAGAGACTGACAAACCCCCCAAGCCAGATTCCCAGTGAAATGCTCTCAGACAGCAAGTGCAGTGAGTTTGCTTCTTTCTTCTCTGAGAAAATCAATAATATCAGAAAGGTGATCAGCACATCCTTGACTTGCGCTGGGGTCAGACAGATCAAACCACCTGAGAAAGTAGTTACTATGTCTGATTTCAAAGAAATTGATGGCAAAATTTTGGAAGAAACCGTACAGCACCTTAAAACATCAACATGTGCTCTTGACACACTTCCCACATCATTTTTCAAAAGTGTGTTAAACAGTTTAGAAGCAGATCTTCTAGAAGTGGTAAATGCTTCACTTCTCTCTGGGAGTTTTCCAAACTCCCTGAAAACTGCAGTTGTCAAGCCCCTCTTGAAAAAGAGCAATCTGGATAAGACCATATTAAGCAACTATAGACCGATCTCAAATCTTCCTTTCATAGGTAAGATCATTGAAAAAGTTGTCTTCAATCAGCTGAACAAATTCTTATGCTCGAATGGATACTTTGACAATTTTCAATCTGGTTTCCGACCGCACCACAGCACAGAGACAGCGCTCATAAAGATAATAAACGATATTCGCTTAAATACTGACTCAGGCAAATTATCAGTGCTGGTACTACTCGACCTCAGTGCTGCATTTGACACTGTCGATCACAACATACTTCTGGACAGGCTGGAAAACTGGGTGGGGCTTTCTGGGATAGTCCTAAAATGGTTCAGGTCATACTTAGATGGGAGAGGTTATTATGTGAGTATAGGAGACCATAAGTGTGAGTGGACATCCATGACATGCGGAGTCCCTCAAGGCTCAATTCTTGCGCCACTCCTGTTCAACCTGTATATGCTCCCAATGAACCAAATAATGAGAAAGAACCAAATTGCTTACCACAGCTATGCAGACGACACACAGCTCTACTTAGCCCTATCGCCTAACGATTACAGCCCCATTGACTCCCTGTGCCAATGCATTGATGAAGTTAACAGTTGGATGTGTCAAAACTTTCTTCAATTAAACAAAGACAAAACTGAAGTCATTGCGTTTGGAAACAAAGATGAAGTTCTCAAGGTGAACGCATACCTTCACTCTAGGGGTCAAACAACTAAACATCAAGTCAGGAATCTTGGTGTGACATTAGAGTCAGACCTTAGTTTCAGTAGTCATGTCAAAGCAATAACTAAATCAGCATACTATCATCTGAAAAATATAGCAAGAATAAGATGCTTTGTTTCCAGACAAGACTTAGAGAAACTTGTTCATGCTTTCATCACCAGCAGGGTGGATTACTGTAATGGACTCCTCACTGGCCTTCCCAAAAAGACCATAAGACAGTTGCAGCTCATACAGAACGCTGCCGCCAGGATTCTGAGCAGAACCAGAAAATATGAACATATCACACCAGTCCTCAGGTCTTTACACTGGCTCCCAGTTAAATTTAGGATTGATTTTAAAGTATTATTACTGGTATATAAATCATTCAATGGCCTAGGACCTCAATACATTGCAGATATGCTCACTGAATATAAACCCAACAGATCACTCAGATCATTAGGATCATATCAGCTAGAAATACCAAGGGTTCACTCTAAGCATGGTGAGTCTGCTTTTAGCTATTATGCCAGCCGCAGCTGGAACCAGCTTCCAGAGGAGATCAGACGTGCTCCTACTGTAGTCACATTCAAATCCAGACTCAAAACACATCTGTTTAGCTATGCATTTACTGAATGAGCACTGTGCCAATGTTCGTCCGACTGTTTGTACTGTATTTTATTTTGTATTCTTCTAAACTGTTTTAATTATTCTTATTTCTTTTTATTATTTTAATTTCTTCTATGTAAAGCACTTTGAATTGCCATTATGTATGAAATGTGCTATATAAATAAACTTGCCTTGCCTTGCCTTGCCTTCAATGAGGAATTACTTCACGACAATATTCAGTGGAAGAGAGGAAAATACAAAGCATTACTTTACCAGTTCAGTTGTATCGTTCTGGGATTTAGATGGAGACCAGTAGATCATCTCACAAGAATGAAAGCAGGCGTTGGAAGACTCTTCTCAGCATAGCACACAGCACTCGTGTTCACTACAAATCCACAGCATTAATTCGACGTGCATCAGGTAAGGCAAAACAACTGCAAATCACTCACACAGTAGGGCTGATCAGAAGCCTCGCTTCATCCATGCATTTCATTGGGAATATTCAACTCTCAGTTCTTCTCCAGTATATCTGAAACAGATGTCCTCTTCAATAGTAAGTTTCACATTCACAGTCTTTTCTTCAAGCTTTACATTTGATTCAATGATGTAATTAATTCACTTATCTTTCTCTCTTCCAGCGCAGATCCAAGCAGCAGTTCAATCCAGTAATATTCCACAAGCAGTTCTAAACGACAGACTCCAATGGCAGTTCTTCACTTACACGAATTTCCAGGATTACAGCGTCCAATATAAGTACTCAAACAGGAGATCTTCTACCCCAAGTAGTGATGTTACGTCTGACACCGACGCTCCGAAGCTTGCTTCAAACTCGAACGGTCCTTGCAATGAACCACTGCTTCGGAGCTTGTATCATTACGTCACTAGTCACGTGAAAATGACTTCTGAAGCAAACACACTGGTTCACTCCTGTAGTAAACCACCTGACTGCTTTGACAGCCCAATCCAGTGTTGACAGGTTTGAAACCTGGCGGCTGTATTTCTTATAAAAGTGAAGGTAAAAAAAAACTATAGAAACCATTACAGAAATTCTATTGGATTTAATGGTTTTCATGGGAATTTTATTGGTTGTAATGGGAATTATAGTGGTCTCTGTGGGTCTACTGATATGTGTTGGGTTGTATTGGTGGGGGCATTAAATCCTAATGGAATATGTCCCTAACACACTACAAAAAAGAATAATGTAGTGGTTTAAATGGTAAAAGCCAATGGTTCCTATTTTAATATAAACCATTAGAATTTCTGTGATGGTTTCCAACTTTTTTTTAAGCTGGTCTGATCTTCTGTCCTTGTCTAAAGAAATAATTACACACACACATCATGTTTTATTATCAAGGTGAACACATGAAATTCATCAGTATCTGTAAAATTCACCTACATAACTGAGTTTCACAGCACTAACACTGTTTCAGCTTTGATCGCCTCGGTAAAAACACGTAATAAACGGGGCGTTACTTGCATTTTATGGTTGTCAGCTTTGTTGCATTACATTTACTTCACCAGGAGATGGTGCTGCAATTTCTATCTGAATGAAGCTTCGAGTAATGAACCATTTTCGACACAATTGTATCAGAAAGCAATAATGCTTCGAAACGCTTCATTTGGCCATCACTAACCCCAAGACACAACGACAGAGACCCAGCCAAACAACTGATCAACTGAACACCGATTGACTTTTACCAGTTCCAACCTCGACCTCAACTCGACTTCGAATGGCTCTTTTATCCTTCTCTTTTGAAGCGGAAAGCCTGTGCAAACACCGCTCCTCTCTCCCTCACACCTGTCGTGCATCAGCGGTAATTAGTTTGGACAATATCTCCGCTACACCCGGAACCGGAGTGAGGCGTTACACCAAAATAATTCCCCTCGGGGAACATGGAAAGAAAACAAAGGTTCCGCTTTTCCCAGCATTTTGTCACCCGTGACATGTGTGTCGGTCAAGGTGGAAGAGCTTGAGGGACCAGTACACCAGGGAAAAGAGGAAGGAGAGGGAGAGGAGCAGGAGTGGGGCTGGGGCCTCATCTGCTCGGCCATGGAAATATATGGCTGTGATGGGGTTCCTGGCCCCATTCATGGAGTGTAGGCCGACCACTTCCAATCTGTCCCACCAAGCTACCCCTGCCACACTCCCCCCAGCTGCACCCATTGCTATGGTCTACTCCCCTCCAGCTTCACCCACCCCGCTACCCCCAGCTGCACCCAGGCCCCCACCTGCACCCAGCCCCCCACCTGCACCCACTCCACCTCTCACAGAGGTGGGGGCAGACCTGGAGGAGGCAGGCCCTTCCACCTCTCATTTCAGGCCACAGATGAGGAAGAAGAGAGGGCCAACCATGTCTGTGTTTGAGCGGGAGCTCTTAAGTACACTCCAGGAGGCTCATAATATGGAGCCGACACCACCTCCTCCTCCTCAAGTAGGTTTGTCTGCAGCTGATGAGGATGAGATTTTTTTTTTGAGCCTCTTGCCCACCATCCAACGAATGACCCTGGCCAAGAGGGCTGAGGTTAAATTTAAAATATATTCCTTGGTGTACGAGGCAGATATGGACGGAAGGGAGTAAATTTAAAATGTTCTTATGTTCATGTTTGTGTTTATACATTTTTTATGTTTCATATTTGTAGTTTATTTTGTTAAAAAAGTTCATATTTATATTTATTAAGGTAATATTTTTGTTCAAAGTGTTAATATTTATATTTATTTTAAATTTATTTTGTTCAAAATGTTTATATTTATATTTAAGTTAATATTTTGTTCAATGAGTTTATATTTATTGTTTTAAGTTGTAATCTTATTTTGTTCAATAAGTTCACATGTTGATAAGTTTATATTTTGTTCAATTTAGCAAAATTTTGTTCAATAAATAATAAATATATATTTTTAAATGGTGTTCATGACTATCGTTCTCATCAGTGTTCATTATTCTGTAGTGTTTATACTTGGTGTACACATTTGCTAAGCCAATATAGATAGTTACTGTAGATATATAGATTCATTGCAACTGTACAAGTACAATAGAATGTTGTTTGGATGAATCCTGTTGATACCCACATAAAAATAAAAATAAACTCCAGAGGTACAACTAATAACTAAAACATAAAATCAAAATTAACTTTATTTTATTTAGTTAATAAAATAACTAAACTAAAATCTGGTTCTGATGTTTAGTTAATAACTAAACTAAATCTTTAGTTACCTAGTTTTAGTAACTAGATCTACCATTTATTAGTAGATAAATGATTATTTATCTACTAATAAATAACCATTAATAACTAATGGTTATTAACTAAATAATAATAATCGTTTTTTTAATGAAAAAAGATAACTGACGATATATGTATTATATATACACAGAATGAAGAGTTTAATGACAAGGTTGAGTTAGAACAGGTGAGTTGTCACAAAGGGTCTAGTACTGTAACATCCCTGTGAAGTTTATTTAGTGTGGTTGTTCAGGCTAAAAGGGCTCTATGTTTTTCATAACAGTGGGGTGAAAATGCTGTGTGAAGGGGGAAGTCAGGTGTATCACATATATCTATACATATATCATTATTGAATTGCATATCTATACATATATCATATCCATGTGTTATACTTATGGAACATGGACCTTTGCTTTTAAAGAGCAATGTATGTATAATGCTTGTGCTACTTTGGAAATATGCCTTTAAAGGACAATGTGGGTGGCTCTTAAAAGAGCCGTTGTGTTATGCAGCTGCTGGGTCGTTTTATGGCTGGACCTGCCAAGGAACAGCGCCCTCTTCACTGAAATAAGAGGCGAAGTTGCCTCTCACTCTTAAGGCCTCCCGTGTGGCGTTGTTGGCAGACATCCTGGATACTCCCCGGAGACAACTACCATCACCAGGCCTACGGTAACTACCTGCCCTGTGCCTTCTCCTCAGGGTCATGACACGCAGGTAGCTGTGGAGAACGCAAGTGGCTCTGACACACGTCTCAGCAGTAGTGGGGCTGACAGCCATCACTCTTCTGTACATTCTCCACTGTGAAGACAGAATGCCAAAAGCACACTCAACTACAAGCCTGGCACGACTGAGACGGTAGTTGTACACCCTCTGCTCTCCAGGGACATGGGGGCCAGGGAAAGGGCGCATGAGGTTCCGGCGGAGGGGAAATGCCTCATCTCCTACAAACACAAATGGCATTGCACCACGATGCTCAGACCCAGGGATGACCGCAGAATCAGGGAGGTCCAGGGTGCCATCTCGGAGGCCCTCACCAAAGGCAGAGTTGTATAGGGATCCGCCATCACTCGTCCTGCCATATCCACCAACGTCAACTACCCTGAAGAGGTAGTCAGCATCGACCACTGCCAACAGCACGATGGAATATGTGCCCTTGTAATTATAGTACAGGGAGCCGGAGTTGTCTGGGGCCTGGATGACGACGTGCTTCCCATCCACCGAACCAAGACAGGTATCTGAGGTATAGACAGGTATAAGAGAGGTATCTGTGAAGATATGAAGATATATTAATTTACAGTTGCATGTAGACAGGAAATGGAAATTAACGGTGGGACGCATTATTTCTACACACACACACACATTACGTAACAATCTGCATGTATTTAAAAAAAAACCATAATTTAACATTAATTATGAATTATTTAACATATTAATAACACTTCTAAATTAATCCTTTTAAAGTGTTTATTACAAATAAATGACTAAATTCTATAAATGTTAATGAACTAATTAATGAACTAATAAATGTAGTATATTCAGGTAGTAAACATTAACCAGTATATGTAATCACTGTTTTAGATATCACACGTTAACCTATTACCCTCATAAGAAAATGTGAAAAATGAAATGTGGTGGTCCTCGTTGAAATACCCAATTGACGTTGAGTATCTAGTAATTAAACAATGTTGCTTTAAAGGACAATTCCGGTGAAAAAATGAACCTAGGGGTAATTAACACATGGTTACCCGAGTCGATCGTTTTTCACCAAAAAAAAAAAAAAAATGAATATTGAAAATAAAGTTCTGTATTCCGATAGTAAATCAGTGGCGGCTGGTCTATTATGGGCGCTGGGGCGCCGCCCCTCCTCCTCCTAAGTTTAAAAAATAAAATAAAAAAACTTTTTTCTTTTTTTTTGACAAAAACATGACTTTCGGCTGTCCATGTGTACGTGTTTTACACACTAGAAGGAGAGGGAGGGGGCGTGGGGGTCTTTTTGTCTGCCAGCTTCATTGTGTGCTGTGTAGTTTTATGCTCGGGGCGCCGAGAAAGGGCGCCCTCGCTATCTAACCAATGGAGCTCTGATATGCTATAAAACATCACTAAATATGATCAATTCAACCAATCAGTGACGCGCAGTAATAATTCTCCGATGGCCATCGGAGAATAACATGGACTTTTACTCTACTTGGTGTGGTCACGGTGGCAGTGAGATTCGGTGGGCGGAGCCAGTCTTTCTTTACAAGTTGACAATGGCGGCGCGGGCGACACACGAGAAAGATTTTCAGCCGCCACTGAAATCAACCTGACATAATCATTTGATAACTGTATTATCTGAAGTAGCCTACCGTAGACAAATAGCAAGGCGCTGAGCAGGACCAATTGCCTGACGAAAAAAGGTGTTCGTCTTGGCAATCCGGGGTCCCACTCGCGCCAGCAGGGAGATGGGTCTGTCTGCGGACTGCAAGACTGGGGGTGTAACTTGAAAGGGGCGTAACTTGAAGGAGGCGTAACTTGAAGTTGTCCAAATCACAACCGAATCACACGAGATGTCAGTAGAACGAGATTTTGTTGGCAAGATGGCAGCTCGTTCAGAGACCACGGTAAGAATATTTTCCACAGATAACTGTTTAAATTGAACTGTATAAGAAATGTTCATACAGTAACACATTTTTGTACTGTTTCTGGAGTTGATAATCTATTAAAAGTTTTTATTTATTTAAAACTAATCCGTCATCGCTTGGCGTTGTTAAGTATTTTACTGGCTGGCGTGGTAATAATAATGCTGCCTTGCTCTCGGAATTGGCGTAAAACGACTTTCCTTGGTATAAAATGTACATGAATACCCTCCAATTTCGAACTTGAATGCAATGAGCTCGAGATCACGATTTCAAAAGTTGTAAATATCACATTTCTGATAGCATGTGAAAGCAACATAACTATTGGCGGGCAATAAGAATAAGCTAGCTAGTCAGGGTAAACATTAGGGTAATTTGGGAGCTCACTCTATAACATGCAACGTGTAATGTTATTTATTTCCCCTCACACATCGCTGCATTCAGAATAATGCACGTTTCTTAGTGGTGATTACTTGAGTGCCACTTGTCCATCTGTGTCCTGAAGATGCCAGCAACACAACACATAAGATGGACCCTGGAGTGGTCACTTGCCATTATTAAAATGTAAATGCATGTTGTACAAAGATGTTTCCTAATTTATTATTTTCTGTATAAGTATATGACTGTTTCCTCTGTGATTTGTGTGCAGCTGTTGTGCTTTTGAGTGACGATTCTACATTTGTGTGGGCCACAGTTATGAGTCAAGTCAAGGTTCTAGTGCTAAAATTATTTTAATCATCATAATATAACATTCACTTCTACATTAGACTAATGCTTTTTGTTTTAGGCAATAAGTGTTTCTTTTTATTTCTGAATTGTCTTGTTGTGGGGTGGCACACCACTACTAAAATTAATATTGAGGAAAAAGTTCATATTAAAAAAAAGAAAGAAATGCAAACATGTTTTACACTTAAACCTTTCTTTTCTTTTGTCAACAGGTGTGGTAAACTGGAACTCCTTTTCAGAGGAGTATAAAAGGACCTACCGCATTCCCTATCTGGGGCCTGTTTCAGAAAGGAGGTTAAGTGAAAACTGTTAACCCTGAAATGAGGGAAACTCTGAGTTTTCTGTTTCAGAATGGGAGGTATGTCAAACCTGAGAAAGCAGAGTAAGTCAAGCCCGTTTCTGAAAGAGAGGTAACTTATACACAGAGTCAGTTACCATGGCAACTTACTCTGTGAACCTAACCTGGTCGGGAGCAGGTTTTCTTCAGTAAACCCAGAGTTTATTTCGGTCTCCTCCCCTTTTTTAAAGAGGAAGTGGTGTTTAAACACCTCATTCATTCTTTCAGTACATTTTTATTAATAAAATTAATCTTTTATTAATAAATAAAATGTTGCTATTTTTACTGCTGTTTTAAAAAAATAAATAAGATGAAGTCTATATAACTCCTTAACTGGCAACTGAAAATACAGTAGTAGATTATTTACATTCTAAACAAATAAGAATACCTGTTTATACTTAGATTTAAACTTTGATTATATCGGCTACTCCACATAAAAATGTGAAATAATCAGAATGTGTAGATTGTTTGATGTGTAGACACATAACATTATATATTAATATAGACTTGTATTTGTCACATGATTTCTTGGGTGTGCCTGATTAAGGTGATCACCTGTATCTATTTAAAGTTGACTTCACTATTACATTAACATTGAGCCTGATGAAGACCTGAGGGTCGAAACGTTGCTTGAGCTTGAATAGCTTGAATAAACTCTTTTGGAGCAGTAATTTTCAGTGTGCGGACTTCACACTTCTTTATTTTGTTTATATCATTTAGTTGTCCTGCACCTGCGCCCAATTTGGGTGTTTGGGATGTGCACACCATCTTTGTATTTTACATTAAAAATATACCTTTTAAAAATGTGTGTTAAATATACAGAATTGTTCTATAGTCTAATGCAATTACATCAGATTTTACTTTAAATTACAGAAGAATTAAGAGTAATCCCTTTCATTAAATTACAGTATTAATGTTCTAATACTGTAAAATTACAGTAATAATGTTTGTACTGGTGAGAAATATGAAGACCTCTTTTTGTCTGGCGCTGTTGCCATGGTGACTCATAATATCTGCGCTCCATTGATAATGGCTTTTTATAGTTGTGGTGCACGCGCTTAACTCAGAGTAGGTCAACTCAGAGTTGATTGAACTAACTAATTTCAGCTGTTCTGTAACCGAAAACTCAGAGTTTCTCATCTCAGGGTAAGTCAACTCAGAGTTTAAGTTTTGACTCAGAGTTGGTTGAACCTCCTTTCTGGAACAGGCCCCTGATCTCCCGTTGTATTCAATGCGATGATTTGTACAAAGACTGTGAAGGATACTGGGCAAGTGGACAAAGAGGAAAACTTCAAGGGTTCTACTCTGAAAATGATTTTGCTGGATACTGCTGCATGGACTGTTTTTATGTGGCTGGAGGCACAATATGATTTTCTATGACAATATTAGTGCCAGAAATTGTGGATTGCCACAATTGTGTTGCCTTTCAATAAAAAAAAAATTTGTGATAAGTTTGCTTGTAGTTAATTTGTCTCAAAGTATCATAAGATATTTGACAGTAGTGCATTTAGCGGTTTATTAGTGTTGTCAAAAATTCATTTGTCAGCACATCAGGCAATATGACATGAACAGATGTTTAAAATTATTTATTTAAAACATGAAAAGATGTTTAACAATATTTATATAAAAAAAATGTTTTAGACAAAGCACAATTTCAAAAGAATAGCTATATTAGTACTTGCTCCACAGTAGTTGAGGTGGGACAATTAGAAAAAAACAATACATTGCAATATGTTTTCTAGCAATACATTATCAATACCTTGGCATTAATGCATATTATTGAAACTTGCTTTACTGAATACAGACAAAAACAGGCATTTTGAAGATGTCATCTCAATGGTTTATGTTCATGAACAGGTAAGAGTCAGTTTAGTTTATTTGAATATGTTCAGTTAAACTTGTGCGAGATCAATTAAAAAGCATACGGAACTAATCGCATACTTTAATCAATCTCGCGGTCATTTGATGTCATCTCGTCATATCGCGGAAGTGGGCGTAACTTGAAGTGACGTGACGTAACTTGAAGGGGCGTGGCTTGTGGCGTGACGTAACTTGAAGGGGCGTAATTTGAAGTGACGTAACTTGAAGTGGCATAACTTGAAGTGGGCGTAACTTGAAGTCTTGCGGGGTGCAGACAGAATCTATTGTCACAAGCAGCTCTTCCACAAGAAAGTTGACGCTAATATATTGAAGCTGCACAGTGTCATTCACACAGACATTAAACACCATCATGGCAACACACATGAAATTTTAAAAATGCAATAAACATTCATTTAACAACATTAAATGTAACATAAAACCCTAATGTACATAACTGATTATAAAAAATGAAGAAAACTATGAAGAAACATAGTAATTTCAACAAAAATACATCAAATGTGAAGTGTCACGCAGGGAATTGTGGGAATGTCAATTTACGGTTTTTCACTGTAAATTATACGAGTTGTTCTTTTTCACTTTCAAAAACGAGAAGCACCTGGCTGCAGCCTGCAGATTTGGGCGGGGGTGCACCTGGGGCGCCCACAATGCTTCTCATTGGTTAGTGGCAAAGTGATGACGTCGATCGAGGCGGGGCCGCACCTGGGGCGGGGCTGCACGTCTCCTCCCGCCAACATCTCCCAACATCTTTTCTCATTGGTTAGTGGCGTCATGACGTCGATTCTGGCATGTTTTCATTTCCGCTGTTCATCGCTGCATGGTGAGTACACTCAGAGAATGTCTAATAAGGTGAGAAGTTTCACTCTCAGTACACTTCCGGCTTCTGAACTGGTTGCAGTTCCACTTTGATTCCATATGAGGGCGCTCACAGGACGAGTGCAAAATGAATGGAGGTCTATGGCAGTATACCCCTCAAAATCCACTTTTCTCAGGATATAATTTTTTGTCTAGTAATTTGAATATTGTATTCGAAAGGAGATGCAAAGAAAGTACACATTGCTGGGTGTTAGATTTTTTAGAGTCACTTATTTGCTTTAAAAAGTCTTTTTAAGTGTCAATGACGTCATACACATCGTACGACCAGAGATACTGCTTTACGGCAATCCTTCAGTCACTTTGGTGCTTTCGCGCTCTGCACTTTCTTTTCTCTCGAGGCATCGACAACACAGCTGACACAGGTAAATACACGTGCTAGAAGAGTTTTTGTTTTGTTTGTTTCTGATCCCGCTTCGGATGCCACGATGCCATCAAGCGGTATCTCTGGTCGTAATCAGTCCTTCACTGACCAATCAGCGTTCATTAGCTAGCGTGTTATGGGCAACAACAACTCAGCCTGTAAGAAATCGAAAGGACATAAGTACTCGTTCATTCAACTTTCGACCTATAACCCATGTTGAACTTGCAAAATCTACTATCGAATCTGAGATTTCTCAACGGCAATCGGGTGAAAGAGACACATTTAGCCGTCTAGCCCCATAGACTCCCATTCATTCTGCACTCATGGACGATCGCCCCCAGTGGAAGTCTGGTGGAACTACAACCAAAATTCGGTACAATAGGACTTAATAGGGAGTGGGCAGGCTCTCCGTAGACGGGCTCTGGTACACTACAGGCAAGCTACTCGTTTTTTTTTTTTTTTTTTACTAATTTTATTTTACCATTTTAATTCTGAAGTGGCGTTTAGTGTGATGTTAAAATGCGCGTGTGTGTAGTGTGTGTGTGTATAGTGTGTGTGTGTGTGTGTGTGTGTGTGTGTGTGTATAGTGTGTATAGTGTGTGTGTGTGTGTGTGTGTGTGTGTGTGTGTGTGTGTGTGTGTGTATAGTGTGTGTGTATAGTGTGTGTGTGTGTATAGTGTGTGTATAGTGTGTGTGTGTGTGTGTGTGTGTGTGTGTGTGTGTGTGTGTGTGATGTGTGCCCTTGTTTATATTACATTGTGGGGACCAAATGTCCCCATAAGAATAGTAAAACCTGAGATCACCTACATTGTGGGGATCAGCCAGCGGTCCCCACTTTTCAAAAGGCTTATAAATCTCACAGGATGAGTTGTTTTGAGAAAGTAAAAATGCAGAATGTTTCCTGTGATGGGTAGGGTTAGGGGTAGGGTTAGTGTAAGGGGACAGAATATACAGTTTGTACGGTATAAAAACCATTACGTCTATGGAGAGTCCCCACAAAGATAGTGAACCAGACATGTGTGTGTGTGTGTGTGTTTGCTTTTGGTGGGATTAGGATATAGTGTTAAAAAAAGGCCATTAAAAAGAAATACATTGGCAAACCTGAACCAGGAGAAGAAATCTAGGATTTAAGAGTTAATAGTAACAATATACAAAGTTATATTGTAGGACTTTTTTTTTCTATGAATAAATTGATTAAATGTATTTTGATATTATTGTTATTAATAAGTATACATTTATTTAATTGAACATGAAACTACATTCAATGGTAATACAAATTCAACAAAACTCCTTGAAAGTAGGGCTTGTTTTATATATTGCATACTGTTACTTATACTGCTATACAGTATATGCACTGTCCAATCCTGCTGCTGGAGGGCAACTGTCCTGTAGAGTTTAGCTCTAACCCCAGTTAAACACACTTGAACCAGCCAATCAAGGTCCTACTAGACATACTAAAAACTTCCAGGCAGGTGTGTGGAGTCAATTTGGATATATACTCTGCAGGACAGTGGCCCTCCAGGAGTGACTTTGGACACCCCTGCACTAAAGTAATAAAATAATAAAACATTTTATGCTAATTCTGATGCTCTATACTTCCTTCACTTTGCAGATCCTTGGCATTGTCATCCCCATTTATATTCCCTGTGTACCACTTTTGCTATTTTACTTTATATTATTTTTTAACTCTTACTAGTTCTCCATCTCTCTCACCTATTTTTGTTGTTGTTTATTTTATAACTCAAAGGCTCTTTTAAGAGCCATTCCCCCCTGCAAAAATGCACACAACTGTGTTAAGCAAGGGGGAGTGTGAGCAGTATTTAAAGGGGACATATCATGCTAAATCCACTTTTTTAGCCCTTAAATGCATTTTGTTGTATATTTGGAGTGTTTAGAAGTACAGAAAAGTTTAAATTATTCTCTTCAGGTGCTTCGTTGATATCTTTATATTCTGTTTTGGTCATATTTTTCAACCTGTTCCGATTTTTCTGTTATCTATGACGTTTTTTGAACTATTACGTCACAGTATTTGCAGCGGAACTGCCAAATAAGGACATCGACTTCCGGCCCAACACTTCGAGCAATCCGCCATTTTTATTTCTCGCTGCAATTTTGTAGTCCAAGCTAAAAGATGCAGAAGTTACGAGAGGGTAAGTTAAAATGTTCGGTTGTTGGATGTAGTAACCCACACGCTTCATTACACCATCTAATGTAGATAAACTGCCGCGCTTGTGACAGGGCGCATGTTTAACTGAAAGAACGAGCAGAGAGAGAGACCCGGTCGTGCGCACGCGCACGCGCACACTCTCTCTTCGGAGCCAGGCGAAAGTGTAAACAAGACTTCCCCGTCTCCAAACTAGACGCTGTCTTGCTCTCTCTCCCTCGCACATATTAATCAAAATAAAACAACACGGTGGTAAAAGGTCGGAAGACCAAAGTTTCATGTGTAAATACAGTAACACACCATTGCGATACATCCATATGAAGACGTTGCTCTGCAGGTTCGTCGTCTTCATTTCCATCTCGCTCCGGCTCCGACTCTGGCTCAAACATGTAAGGCTGGCTGGACAAGTCTTCCGTTGTTGACATTTTGTTAATACCGTGTGAATAAAAAGTTTCTGTGCTGCTAGATAATCGTATCTCTGTTATCAAACTACAAAAAAGGCCGAACGGGGTGGAGTTGAACCTGCAACCTGGAGAGGGGGCAGGGTATGAAGTGTCTCAATTGTATTTAAAGAGACCGCACCAAAATGAGTTGCTCTCAGACGCACATCAGAAAAGGGGTAGAAAAGGGGCCTGTGGAGCTATAATAATGAAGAATTCAGACCCAAGCACTGCAGTTCCGCTTTATATAGACTACAAATGTGTGATTTATATGTAAAAAGGAACAATTTAAAAGCATGATATGTCTCCTTTAAAAGACTGCAGTAGTAAGTGCCCATTCTGCCAGTATACCTGCATGCCACAGCTGATGTATTACCACATCAAAAATCACTTTCAGTGGGCAGTGCAACATCATGGTGAGTTTAACAGTGTTGCTTATGTCACTTTATTTAGTTTAAGTATACTATAGTGACAAACCAGCCAATAATGCACTGTGCATGCTTCTGATTTCATTGCTTTTAAATTTGTAATATAGTGTTTAATTTTAAGGCTCAGGTAAACTTCATTTTCTGCATTCTGCACAGTCACAGTTTGAGTGTGCAAACATCCAAAAGCATATTCCATTTACCATGGGTCTTTGTTGCTCAAATCACAAAAAACATGCTTGCACATGGACTGTCCACCGTCCAGAGCAAAATGCAAACAAGTTAAGTTTAATTTCATCAAACCTTTTTCCCCCCTCTTTCAGATTTACCATTATAAAATGCAGTTTAAAATGTCGGGCAAAGTCCCACTTTCACTGCTGCTATTGTTCAGCGACTGTGATAACTAGGGGAAATTTGCTGAAGCACATTGCCAGCCATCCTTCACCACCAACCTCAGTCAGGCCTCAGTCTTCCTCCTCTGTCCAGCAGCCTCAACCTCAACCTCAGTCTTCCTCCTCTGTCCAGCAGCCTCAGCCTCAACCTCAGTCTTCCTCCTCTGTCCAGCAGTCACAACCTCAACCTCAGTCTTCCTCCTCTGTCCAGCAGTCACAACCTCAACCTCAGTCTTCCTCCTCTGTCCAGCAGCCTCAACCTCAACCTCAGTCTTCCTCCTCTGTCCAGCAGTCACAACCTCAACCTCAGTCTTCCTCCTCTGTCCAGCAGCCTCAGCCTCAACCTCAGTCTTCCTCCTCTGTCCAGCAGCCTCAGCCTCAACCTCAGTCTTCCTCCTCTGTCCAGCAGCCTCAACCTCAACCTCAGTCTTCCTCCTCTGTCCAGCAGCCTCAACCTCAACCTCAGTCTTCCTCCTCTGTCCAGCAGCCTCAACCTCAGTCTTCCTCCTCTGTCCAGCAGCCTCAACCTCAGTCTTCCTCCTCTGTCCAGCAGCCTCAACCTCAACCTCAGTCTTCCTCCTCTGTCCAGCAGCCTCAACCTCAACCTCAGTCTTCCTCCTCTGTCCAGCAGCCTCAGCCTCAACCTCAGTCTTCCTCCTCTGTCCAGCAGCCTCAACCTCAACCTCAGTCTTCCTCCTCTGTCCAGCAGCCTCAACCTCAACCTCAGTCTTCCTCCTCTGTCCAGCAGCCTCAACCTCAGTCTTCCTCCTCTGTCCAGCAGCCTCAACCTCAGTCTTCCTCCTCTGTCCAGCAGCCTCAGCCTCAACCTCAGTCTTCCTCCTCTGTCCAGCAGCCTCAGCCTCAACCTCAGTCTTCCTCCTCTGTCCAGCAGCCTCAACCTCAACCTCAGTCTTCCTCCTCTGTCCAGCAGCCTCAGCCTCAACCTCAGTCTTCCTCCTCTGTCCAGCAGCCTCAACCTCAACCTCAGTCTTCCTCCTCTGTCCAGCAGCCTCAACCTCAACCTCAGTCTTCCTCCTCTGTCCAGCAGCCTCAGCCTCAACCTCAGTCTTCCTCCTCTGTCCAGCAGCCTCAACCTCAGTCTTCCTCCTCTGTCCAGCAGCCTCAACCTCAGTCTTCCTCCTCTGTCCAGCAGCCTCAGCCTCAACCTCAGTCTTCCTCCTCTGTCCAGCAGCCTCAGCCTCAACCTCAGTCTTCCTCCTCTGTCCAGCAGCCTCAACCTCAACCTCAACCTCAGTCTTCCTCCTCTGTCCAGCAGCCTCAGCCTCAACCTCAGTCTTCCTCCTCTGTCCAGCAGCCTCAACCTCAACCTCAGTCTTCCTCCTCTGTCCAGCAGCCTCAGCCTCAACCTCAGTCTTCCTCCTCTGTCCAGCAGCCTCAACCTCAACCTCAGTCTTCCTCCTCTGTCCAGCAGCCTCAGCCTCAACCTCAGTCTTCCTCCTCTGTCCAGCAGCCTCAACCTCAACCTCAGTCTTCCTCCTCTGTCCAGCAGCCTCAGCCTCAACCTCAGTCTTCCTCCTCTGTCCAGCAGCCTCAGCCTCAACCTCAGTCTTCCTCCTCTGTCCAGCAGTCACAACCTCAACCTGTCTTCCTCCTCTGTCCAGCAGCCTCAACCTCAGTCTTCCTCCTCTGTCCAGCAGCCTCAGCCTCAACCTCAGTCTTCCTCCTCTGTCCAGCAGCCTCAACCTCAACCTCAGTCTTCCTCCTCTGTCCAGCAGCCTCAGCCTCAACCTCAGTCTTCCTCCTCTGTCCAGCAGCCTCAACCTCAGTCTTCCTCCTCTGTCCAGCAGCCTCAACCTCAGTCTTCCTCCTCTGTCCAGCAGCCTCAACCTCAGTCTTCCTCCTCTGTCCAGCAGCCTCAACCTCAGTCTTCCTCCTCTGTCCAGCAGCCTCAACCTCAGTCTTCCTCCTCTGTCCAGCAGCCTCAGCCTCAGTCTTCCTCCTCTGTCCAGCAGCCTCAACCTCAGTCTTCCTCCTCTGTCCAGCAGCCTCAGCCTCAGTCGCAGCCACCTGCCATCCTCCCAAAATGCTCAGTAAAGAGGACTGTAACTTGCAGCCAATGTGATTTGACCTTGCTTGCCAAAAATCTACGAACTCACATTAGAAGGCAACACACTGAGAAGGAAAATGCAATTAGTCCTGAGAGGCACTTTCAATCTGAGTGCATTGATGAAAATCTTTGCATATTTGCCGTTGAAAAGGCTTTTCATGGTCAAAGCAACACCCATACATGTAATAAAAAATACTTGGGGCCCAAACTATCGCTCAGCATGTGAACTTGACCAGTGTATTTTGAATCCAGAGTTTGCCCATAACACTGGAATACTGCCTTTTGAGTGTTGCCATGTCAAATCACTGTCTTTTTGTAAACAAGTTGCCAACCTCAATGATGCACTGACAGAAAACAGTCTCTCTCAGCTGGTGCAGCAGAAGTGGTTTGGTGAGGCAAGGAAAGCCCAGCTTTTAAAGTTGCAGCAAGAGGCAAATACTGCAGAGACACCTTTGTCTTTTCATGTCACTGTTGGAGGTCCATCAACAAAGCATTTCATTTCTGTATTTGAACCAACAGTGTCCTATTACAGCAGGATGGGAAGAGTCATGGTGGCTTATGATAAAAAGAAAAATAACTGGCATTGTCCTTGTGCCTGACCTCGCCAATCATGCATTCACAAGGCTACAGCAAAGTGGCATCTTTTCCAGATGATGCCACAACTCTTCAAGAGGATCAAGAGTTCAGAGGAGGTTTTCAACACTGCTCATACATGTAATGATGATGCCTGCTGTCAAGATCTTTCATATCCCCCCAACTCTACTACTATTAAAAGGATGATGAAATATTTGCTGGAAAATAGTGGAAATTCCACAAACCATTATACAAAAGTCAAAACATGGAAAGGCTTTTAATAATTTCCCAAAACATCTTGTGCCTGAGGAAGTTGAATGCAAAATATGCAAGGGAGTTTTGAGTGAGCCAATGATGATAACTTGCTGGGCGAATATTGTTACATTCAATGGAGTGATTCAGGGTATGACATTTGTACAATTCATATTGCTTTGATAAAAAAAATGTTATGTTGTTGCTTTGATAGATATTTATTTGTCAGTAAATAATCTTTGTTTTCTCAGGTGTATCTACTTACTACAAGCTGTGCCATAAATGCAACCTCACATACAGATACCAAGAATGGAGTGACGGTTTGCACAATTTCAACGATAATGTAATCCTCTCGTTGCATTTGTGTGGGGTTTTGCGAAATTCTCTACAGGTACAATATTAGAAAATAATACCTGCTATTTTACTTGTGACTAGCAGGACTCTTTAACTTTAAACACTTGTAGTATTATTATTGTTAATGACTCGGATAAGACATACATTTGATACTTGCTTGGGCTTTAAATGACTAGAACCTCTTTTATAAGTTGAGGGCTCTTATTTTTATTTTATTTTAACCATTTCCCCTCCTTCTTTCTGTCGTCCTTCCAGAATCACACAGCTGTAGGTAGGGTTGTGCAGACAATTGAAGCCACAGAGGGAGAGTCCTTGCCCAAAGGTGACCTAATCATGCAGGCGTATCTTCACTTTGAAGCCTTATGTGATCTGGACTACATTTACTCCTGTGTGTCCTGTGGATACAATCCATCTACGGTGATTATGGACCTTCATAAAAAAGGAGTGTTCAGCATCCCAGGTAAGTAAAGTTATTGTAGTTGCATTTGTTCCTATCATAGTTTTTTATGTTTCGGTTTAAATTAATAATTCACATATTTGGCTTTGAATTAAGTTTTTTTATATCACAGTGAGTGAAATTCAGTCTCCACCTGCGACCTATGATGGTCATGTTAACATAGAAGAATTTTGGGATACAGTGGCAATGGACATGATAAGCAAGGGGTTTTACCCAAGTAAGTTTTGTTTTTTATTTGTCTCTCACATAGGTATTAAACACGGAGAGTGCAAAGGTTAAATCCTCAAATGATGGGAGTGACATGTAAGACAAGCTAATAAGACAACATGTGTGATTGTACAGAGTATGTATTTCTAACTGTCTAAATGCCGTAAATACGTAACATCCAATCAAATTATCTCATCTTTTGCGTCAAAACTGACTGCATCCACTCAAGCAGCGTATGATCCACACTATGCATTCATTCATAAATACAGTCAGTTGCTTCATTACTAGATGAATGAATGACTTATTAAAGGGTTAGTTCACCCAAAAATGAAAATTATCTCACCCTCAAGTCATCCTAGGTGAATATGACTTTCTTCTTTCAGTCAAAACACAGTCAGATACCCCTTTTCCACCAAAAAAGAACTGGTTCGGAACTGGTGCTGGTTCAAAGTTGGTTCAACTTGCGAACCTTTTCAGAACCTGTTTGTTTTTCCACTGACTAGAGAGCCCAGCGAACGACGTTGTTACGTCACTGTGTACGTTGCCATAGGCTACGTCTTAGCTTTCCTAGAAACGCTTGCGCCAAATTCAAGCATAACAATTACAATGGCGGACTACATCGTCTGCAAATGTTTCTCCTGGCTTTGCGATCCTATATTGGGGTCAGAAGACGACGTTTAGAACACAGCTCGTCTGGATTACTATAGACGGAGGTTACGTTCGAGAAGAAGTTCGACAATAACCCCGCCCCCAGCCCCCGACGTAAGCATGACGTGGTAAAAGAACCGAGATTTCGTTATATTATGGTGCCCAAAATAAAGTTTTAGATAGACTGCAGATGGTCCAGAATGCGGCTGCAAGATTGCTTACAAGCACTCGCAAATTCGATCATATTACTCCGGTGTTAAAATCATTACATTGGTTGCCTGTTACTTTTAGGATTCATTTAAATCTCTACATGGTTTAGCCCCATCTTATATTGCTGATCTAATCCAGGAACAAAAGTCAGTGAGATCACTACGATCACAATCTCAGAAACGTCTTGTTGTTCCTCGGTCTAAGATGAAGTCTAGAGGGGATCGCACGTTTGCGGTCGCCGCCCCTAAATTATGGAACAGTTTACCTTTATATATCAGGGACCTTCCTACACTCGGTCAGTTTAAAAGCCATCTGAAAACATATTTTTTTTATGATAGCGTTCGATCAAGATAGTGTGGAGGGTGCTAGTGTCATTTATTTCCTTTTTATAATATATGTTTTTTTACTGTTTTATGATGTTTATATTACCTATTGAGATATATGGATATGCATTTTCTTTTATTTGTTTTTCTCTGCTCATTGTTTTTATTGCTTGTACAGCACTATGGTCAACTTTGTTGTTTTATTTAGTGCTTTATAAATAAATTTGAATTTGAATTTGAATTTGAAAAGAACGGTTCTAGTCCAGCAAAGAGTTGGTGCCGCTTTGAAACCAATTTTCCTGGCCGAGAACCGGTTCTTTGGCTGTCGACACACAAAGAACTGGTTCGCGAGTAGGCACTGGCTCCGAACTGGCACCAGCACTGCCTTGGTGGAAAAGGGGTAAGAGTTATGTTAAAATATATCCTGGTGCTTCCAAGCTTTATAATGGGAATGATTAGTAACTTAGATTTTGAAGTTCAAGTGCATCCATCCATAATTAAAGTAATCCATATGGCATTAGGGGGTTAATAAAGGCCTTCTGAAGCGAAGCGATGCGTTTTTGGAAAAAAATATCCATATTTATAACTTTATAAACTGATTGATTTAATTTTTGGGTGAACCCTTTAAGACTGTGACTTACTGCCATCTATTGGTGGTTTTAGTTTAATATTCAAAATAATCACTTTGTTTTTACCATTATTGCATATTTCTCTATTAATTATTTATATATTTAAAACATTATTTGTTTTATAAAGGTAAAAAAATGCACTGGAAAATAAATTTAGGGGGCAAATATTGTCCCATAATAGAAAAGGTATGACTGCAGTCTAAGTGGAAAATAAGGGGTACGCTGAAGGATGGTAAACGCCTCAAGGGGTGGACACTAAAAAGTTTGGGAACCACTGCTTCAGTGTGTTTGATCTTTGACTTTTAATACAAACTTCTTTGTTTTTACTTTACAATTATGCTAGTCAGCTCCTGTTCAATGTCATTCACTGTTCGCGTGAATGTACCCACTTTGATACGGTGACAATGGTTTCATTACAGGTGAATGACAATTCATCTACATCCAATGGACAGAGAGCCTAGGATTTTGCTGCCCGTCTTGATTGGTGGACGGTGATGGAGGCCCTGCATCAAACCCAGAGCCCAAGGCAATTGCCTACTCTGCCTATAGGCCCTAAGCATTTCACAGCAAGACAGAAGTTTAACTAATATTTGATTCTGAGGCATCCTTATATGTAATAGAGTGACTCCATACAGTCAAAATTAGAGGGCGATTACTGCAACTACTCAATTTTTGAAAGGAGGTGGGGCAAAACAATTTGGACCAAATTCAGTTGCGGCATGAGCGTAGCCTAAATTTCACGCAAATGCATATTTTCTAGAGTCATTTTAAACACTTCCCACACAATGAACAAAAATGGGGTCTCACATTTTTTGGTTACACTGATTACAATTAAATGTGAATCTTCATGTGGGAATCAAGGTTCACTTTCCGTGCAAAATTCTTTCCACACTGATCACATGTAAAAGGCTTCTCTCCAGTGTGAATTCTCATGTGTTTTTTAAGGTTTCCTTTTTCAGCGAAACTCTTTCCACACTGTTGGCAGGTGAAAGGCTTCTCTCCAGTGTGAACTCTCATGTGGACATTAAAAGTCGTTTTTTGTCTAAAATTCCTTCCACATTTGGGGCAGGTGTAAGGCTGTTCTCCAGTGTGAATTCTCATGTGGGCATTAAAGGTTGTTTTATATGTAAAACCTCTCCCACATTGAGGGCATGTGAAAGGCTGCTCTCCAGTATGAGTCCTCACATGGTTTTTAAGGCTTGCTTTCCGAATGAAACTCTTTCCACACAGTTTGCAGGAGAAAGGCTTCTCTCCGGTGTGAATTCTCATGTGGTTATTAAAAGTTGGTTTATGTGTAAAACTCTTTCCACACTGAGGGCATGTGAACGGCTGCTCTCCAGTGTGAATTCTCATGTGGCTTTTAAGGCTTGCTTTTCGATTGAAACTATTTTCACACAGTTTGCAGGCGAACGGCTTCTCTCCCGTATGAATTCTCATATGGCTTTTGAGGCTTCCTTTCTGAATAAAACTATTTCCACACAGTTTGCAGGTAAAAGGCTTCTCTCCGGTGTGACTTCTCATGTGGCTTTTGAGGCTTTCTTCTTTAATGAAACTATTTCCACACAGTTTGCAAGTGAAAGACTTCTCTAACGTGTGAATTCTAACATGCCTGTTAAGGATTACTTTTTGAGAGAAACTTTTTCCACACTGTTGACAAGTGTATGGCTTCTCTCCTGTGTGAACCCTCATGTGGACTTTAAGGTGTCCCTTTTCAGTAAAGCTCCTTCCACACTGTTGGCAGGTAAAAGGCTTCTCTCCAGTGTGAACTCTAACGTGCCTGTTAAGGATTACTTCTTGAGTGAAACTTATTCCACACTGTTGGCAGGTGTAAGGCTTCTCTCCAGTGTGAATTCTCATGTGGACTTTAAGATGTCCTTTTCTATTGAAACTTTTTCCACACTGTTGGCAGGTTAAATCACATCCATTGGCTCTTTTTCGTGAAGTCTTTACAGTCTGTGAGCAACTAAATGACTTTTCGTCGATAATAAGATCATCCTGTTTGTCATACTGGTCTTTCTCTTCCATTTCACTCAGTTCTTGACTCTCCTCTTTCAGTGCCATCAAGTCTAATGCAAAAAAAGAGACAAATACAAATTAAGCCCAGTTTAATGGTACAAAGCAACAAACATCAAAATCAACAGTATCAAAGCAACAACATGTATGTTAGATGCTATACGCACTAAGATAGGTGTTGCATGCAACCTCAAAACCTCTTCACAATATTGTTAAACTCTTAACTAAAAATGTTCAAACTGTCAGTTAACAAAAAACAAAAACAAAATTGCCCAGGAGAAGATCATTATAGACCCATTTCAAATTTGCCATTTATGTCTAAAATATATAAAATATAATAAAATGATGGAGTACCACAGGGCTCAGTATTAGGTCCTCTACTTTTCTTCCTGCTTCCCCTGAGAGATATTATTTTACTGTTATGCCAGTTTTGTATTTCCTCACAGCCTGACAAATCTTCTTAACTCTCCAAGATAGCAGGGTATATAAATTAAACAAAAGAAGGGATAACTAGTAATTTCCTTCAATTCAATTCTGCCATAATTCTGGCAGACCGTTTGTTGGCATTTTTGTTGTTTAGGCCTACTTAAGATTTAAAACCCAAGCATCGATGTTTTACCACAGGTTTACAATAAAAAGTGATACATTAATCATAATGAATAACTTTGTGTCAAAATTGCACATTAGTCACACAGAAATAAAGTGGTTTTCTGTTATTTCACAAAAGAAAGAGGACACAGAGTTACAGAACACATTTACATCACATTTAGAAAGAATGATCATTTCTACAAATATGCCACCAAAAATATGACCTGATGAGCTTTAGTACTCTCTCCCAATACAGTTATATTTTCAGTCCGACAAACAGAGGAAGTTGCTTTAGTTTATTTTATGATAGGCTATGCGGAGCTAAATATGGAAATCAGACAGTCCGGTATAAAGAGACGAGACATACTGACAGATAAAATCAAAACATGATTGTGATAGCCTTTATGATTTGTCTGATTTCTTCAAGTGGTCATATTTACCATGTTCACTTTGATAATGGTTAGAGCGCAGTCCTTTGCATCGCGTATAAATATTTTTGCCTTATACGGTGATCAGAATCCACATCGGATCACAAACAGAAGGTATACAAACATGAAAGTGAGGTTTGAGCTAAAATTATTTTTAAAGTTTTTAATTTTAAAGTAAACTCCTCCTCTGTTCGTAACCACTCCTTAAGCCCGAGCTGGCCCGCTTTGGACCGTCGGCCAAAAAACCCTGGCCGTTGGCCCCGAGGAAGCGCCGGAAGTGACAGTGGAAATGCGACTGCCCTGGCACACACTAGCACGCCCACTTTTGGCACAACAGTGGAAACGCGGCTATAGATCCTCTTCTTAATATCATTAATTCATCTTTGTCATTAGGATATGTACCCAAAACTTAACTAAGTTGACTATTGTTAAACCTCTTATTAAACAAACGCAACTTGATCTTAGAGAATGTCAATTACAGGCAGATCTCGAAACTACTGTTTCAGTCAAAGATACAAGAAAGCAGACCGTATCATAGTACCGAGACTGCTCTCATTAGAGTTAGAGTAGATTTGCTCCTATCTGATCATGGTTGTATCTCTCTATCTGTATCTTAGTGTTGCATTTGATACTATCGGCCATAACATTCTTTTGAATAGACCTTATTATTATTATTATTATGTTGTTATTAGTGGAATTGCATTAGCATACTTATCTGACTATCAGTTTGTAGCAGTAAATGAAGAGATGTCTTATCGATCACAAGTTCAGTATGGCGTACCACAAGGCTCAGTACTAGGACCGTTGCTGTTCACTCTGTACATGCTACCCTTAGGAGATATCATTAGGAAGCATGGAATTAGCTTTCACTGTTACGCTGAAGATTCTCAGCGTTATATTTCTCCACTCCCCGATGAAACATACCAAACGGAATGCACAGCTAATATAAAAAATTGTCTAACACTGAATGGATGTTCTGTCAAGTCTTCGTTGTCAGATAGGAACCTGGGTGTGCTCTTTGATACCAATCTTTCATTTGAATGCCACATTTCTAGCATCTGTAAAAACGCATTCTTCCATCTTAAAAATATATCTAAACTACGACATAGGCTCTCAAAGACAAATGCGGAAAAGTTAGTTCATGCGTTCTTGACCTCAAGGCTAGACTATTGTAATGCTCTACTGGCTGGTTGCCCTGCATGCTTAAAGGTGCTGGAAGTAACTTTTTTACTCCACTAAAGCATAAAAATACCATAGTATGTTTGCAGATATTTAGGAAACATGCATACATGCATAAGTTCACATACTCGTTTCTCTGAAAAACACTTCTACAGCCAGTTATTTTACTTATTATTTAACACGTTCCGTTTAGTCAGTGGGTTTTTGTTTTGGTCTGTGTGACTCCGCCCACTGCCAGTTCACCCAATAGTATTTCAACCCCCCCGGGATGTCAGTTGGCAGGAAACACAGCGTATTGCATCCTTGGAAAGGAGCAAACAAACTGGGTCAGACATTGCAGATTCTACCTGACCTAAAAAGTCTCAACATCCATCTAAAATATCTATGAACGAGAGCATATTAAAACGCAGATAAATCAACTCATTAACTTAAGTTAATTAACTTAAGTAAGTCTCCTCGCCTTTGTTTAGGGCTGGGCGATAAATCGATTTTATCGATTAATTCGAATGTGCAGTTTACGTCGACTTTTTTGAATGAAAATCGGTTTTCTCTTTAACATTCGCCGACGCTCCCCTCTGGGCTCCCATAGCTCTGAACGCCGGGCTCAGCTCTTCCCCCGCGCGTTTGGCATAGAGATACACAAACAACACGGCAAGACCGCGACAGCACAACCACACCCGCCAAAAAAAACAACCTACAAACTTAATCCGCAGAGCTGCCAACTCTCACGAATTCACCGTGAGACTCACGCAATCGTCACTTTTTAAACGCTCTCACGCCACACATCCATTTTCTCACGCAGAGAAAAGTCGCGAAGCAAAGAGGACACTGACACCGACAGACAAGACAGAGAAGGTTACTATTGCTATGAAACAAATTCTCAGCTCTCAGATTCTGTCGATTTAATTACGAAATTCAAACAATAAACACCGTTTTGGCGCTTGACAGATCGCTGACAGAGTTCAAGCGGCACGTGAACCGATCATCTGTTACTCTTTACTACTAGTTAATAGTAGGCTAAATAAACACGAAGGATCAATAGGTAATTTGAAAGATACAGTTCAACTTACCGAAATGAAATAAAATCGATCGATCTGTGTTTTTCAACTGTGGAAAGAGGTCTATAATAACAGCTAGAGGACAATACGTCACGTAAAGTTACTTTTACCTCTGGAAAGCCCATTAATGACCATAGCACGTTAGTTGGACTTTAAAATAATTGCTGTAGAGAGTAGTATTTAGCTAAATATGATAACTATATTACATATTATATTTTTACCTATATCATTAAAATATTATAATGTTGAACTTGTTATTATAAAAAAAACGCATAATATTTAATTTGAGATGTTATTTTTAACCTTTAACAATAATACCAGCGGACAGGGCTTTAAATTAACATGTATCTACTGTACCTAGTATTTATCCAAAGGAATCGATATTGAATCAAGATCAGAATCAAATCACAAGAACTGAATTGAAATTGTGAAAGCAATAATAAAACAGTAGCATACCAGTCATTGTACCATGTAAACATTGTGTTGTCACTAAACTTAATAAAATTCTGTTTAGTTACCAAATGTTTTGACAATCACAATACACTTTATTGTGATGTACATTTTTTTTTTTTTTTCACGTTTCCCACCAATCCCAATCCACCCTTTTCATGTTATGTTACATTATGTTATATTACATTTTCACTGTTTACAAAGACAGGGCCTGCCATCTTGTCTTTTTGGCTTGTTGTTTCTGATTGCACTTTAACCCCGAACTTTTGTGAAAAAATCGGGGATTTTTTTTTTAGGCCATATCGCCCAGCCCTACCTTTGTTGTCAATTGCGCTCGTTCCTGTTGTGTGTCCTCAAAGTGATAACCTGTGTGAGCGTCGAGTCTGAGGAGGAGGGGGCGGGGGAAATAACGATCTCCGATATTTCGAATTTGGACTGCATTACCTATTTCAACCACTAGCTGTCATTCTTACAGACAGCACCTTTAATAAACAAACTCCAGCTCGTCCAAAACGCAGCAACTAGAGTTCTTACTAGAACCAGGAAGTATGACAATATTAGCCCGGTTCTGTCAACACTGCTTGACTCCCAATTAAACATTGTATACAATTTAAAACCTTGCTGATTACTTACAAAGCACTAAGTGGTTTAGCTTTATAGTCCTTCACGTCTATTGCAATCTCAAAAATCTGGCCAGTTGATAATACCTAGAATATCAAACAGTCTGACTTTTGACCTGTAATGCTGCCTGAATCATAATCATACACTGTTCGTTCGTTGGCCAGAGGAAAATCCCCGACTGAGCCTGGGTTCTCCCAAGGTTTTTTTTCTCCATTCTGTCTCCTGATGGAGTGTTGAATGTGAATAATAGAGATGAGAATAATATCTTGCATCAAGAGTCTGAGTTTGGGATATATTTCCTCCTCCGTAAGGACGCACAGTAAGGACGCTTTCCTGTCATATAGCCTATCACATATGCACACTTCAATAAGCCCAAAGAACGCAGGTTCATGTGTTTAGATGGCAGGAGAAATCGGGGTAAGGAGCAAAAATCTAGCAGTGTCGATCGGTTTATGCTTAAGCCGTTTATGACTTTACTCCGATAAAGGAAAATGGGTTAACACGTTTACACGACCACATGCATTGTTGGCTTATTAAGCATAACAGGGTTAAGAACATGCATGTAAACGCACTCACTTATTCCCTGAAAGTGAAAGTTAAAGCAAAAACAAACTTTTGGCATCTGTCGCTGCATTAGCGGCACATTCTCTCAGAGACGAGATGAATCTACAACAAACCTATATCAACTGTCTTAATTTACTGAAGATGAATGCAAGTCTTACAGGTTTGGAACGAGATGAGGGTGAATAATTAATGACAGAATTTTCATTTTTGGGTGAACTATCCCTTAAATTTGCATGTCAATACATCAAACTCGTGGAAAGACTATTTCTATAATACATAAGATTTCATTCAACATGTTATGGAACAGAATGCAAAATTTGCTCTTAGTGATTCTTCAAAAATATGATTTATTTCTGTAGAGCTGGACTTTTAAATAAGGATCAAATTCATTTGAGAATGAAACCAACCTGTTTGCGCCTCAGTTCCTTCATGTTTTACATTGAATGTTTCTTCAATCTTCACGTCGTCACTCTCCTCTTTAATAAACGCCATCTTTCAATAGTGTGTCACGTGGATCTCAGTCGCTTCATCAGGAGTTTTCCTGTGTGTTTGGATACTTTGTCCTGTTTAAGATGAGAATAATTAACAGCGAGCGACAAATCTCCGACAATAAACTGATGCCTCGTTCTGCTTTGTAACAGAATAGAGTAAAAAGTAGGGTAAACAGCTGTTGCGAAGCGAGCAATAACGGACGCGCCCGGTGTAGACCGTGTTAAAGCCCATTCTGCCTATAATGCTACCTTATTCTAATCATTTATATAATTATAACACTTTATATAGGGCCATTTTGCATCAAGAGGAGCCTAGTTTCACGTTTAGTACATTTTGCTGACTACTTATTTAAAATAGTATATAAGTACTGTATGTAATTATACACGTTTTCATTATGGCATTATTACTTTTACTTTAGTAAAAAGATCTGAGTTCTTCCTCCACTGGTAGAGACTAGAGGAATTAAGACTAATAATAGAAGATAATAAGGTTTTGCCAGTGACACTTTTGATATATTTATTGATACAAGTTATTTTTTGTAAAACGTGACTAAATTAAAAGACAAAATCATTAGTGAAGATTATGCAACAGTATTTAGATAGTTTGTTTACGGCTCAAATGTATCATTCTCATTCTATCATTCACCCTGCCTCCATTACATATCGTTGTCACACAAGTGTTTGATTACCACATTTGAGTGATCATTGCAAAACGTGTTTATATATATATATATAATATATATTTATATATATTCTGGGGGGATGCCCTTTATAAAGGTTAAAAAAAAGCCCTCGAGGTATGCTAAATATGACATGCAGAATTGCAGAAGAATATTCCTTAAGAATAAACTATATTTACACCACCAAAAAAAAAAAATTCCAGAAAAGCAATTTTTTTAGTCGCACAAGTGAATGACCGATTTACATGACAAGGCTTAATGTCGAGCCTTTTAATGCTTAATAATACCCCTGTTATTTTTTTAAAGTGAGAAACTGCCTATTCAAAATTGATATAGCCTATGTAAAAAATATATTGGTGCAATTGGCTCTCAACTTATTTTAGTAGAATAAATTTCACAGATTTAACCTGTAGATATAACACATCCATGTTGTCACTTAATACAACATTTCAATTTCAATTATTTTCATGTGTAGCCTAATCAAGAAAATAACCATAGACAAAATGACAAAAATAGTCATAAATAATGTTTGATGTTAGAATAATACATCTTATTCTTAACAAATACCACAGTAGAATAATTTTAGAGGGTTTAATAACATGCATTTAACAGATTATTAATGCGCCTTTGAAGTATGGATAAAACTGGAGCTTTAACGGGAGAAACACCACGAACACATGTAGGATAATTCTGTCATGTGACCACATTTATTTGCGTTAAACTGACAATAACGGAGCGAAATGAAACGAAGCTTGTGCTTTACTCATAAACAACTGTTCATTAATGCTATTATACATTAGCCTACAGTGTTACATTCCTTAGTAAAAAAAAAAAACTGAATTCACAGTTCTCTATATAATAGTACGAACGGGTTGTATTGGTTTAAACACTTTAAATGATTAAAAACACAAACCTCTCTTCAGCAGAATCACAGATGAGGGAGCGCGGCGCAGCCTTATGACGTAATACTAACACACCAAAATAAAAGTCCTCTTAACACGCTAAAACAAAAATAGAAATAAGCATACAGAAAACACATTCAAGTGATAAGATAAATTATGAATTAATTTAAATGTAAGCAAGTGTGAAATGATCACAATTATAATACCACCTACAGAGCATTGGTGATTTTCTCAATCAAGGGAATCTTCATATTATAAAAGATTGGTAAGAATGTTTAACCCTCTATTGCATAGTGTTGCTTCAGGGTAACATACCCATTTTCCCTCATATTCTCAGGCTTACAAAATCAAAAAAATCAAAAAAAAAAAGAAGCTTATTTTAATCTGGAGGAAGTATGACAAGCCAATATAATGTTTTTATTTGATCACATAACTTGTCCAACCCCCTTTTCAATGTCTTTTCCTCACCTGCACCCACATCCTTTCAGCTCCACAAAACTTTGAAAAAGTGACATTTTCCTTAGGATTTCCATGAAATAAAAAATATTTTCACAATTTTGAGTAAGTTCTGATTTATTTCACTCTGTTGATTATGTTTTCATTTAATATTTCTTTTGTAAATGGGTAAAATAGCTATGTTGCCTCAAAGCAACAATATGCAACAGTGGAATGAGAATTCCCTGTTTTCATGCTAGTTCGCAATTCAATATTATCAGCAATATAACATTTCACACAGATGGCAGGATACCAAGACTTATTAAAGTATTTGTAAGTATGTGCCTTGGTTTTTTTATTTTAAAATACTTAATAACAATAACAATATTTATGATGACAGTTTAGCTATAAGTATGCATAGGCATAGCCTAGAATTTGTAGCTTTGTAAGCTCAGATGTGCGTGTGTGTGTGTGTGTGTGTGTGTGTGCACCAGACACCAAGGTTGCTGTGGCCCAGATCCGGCCCACACTTGACACTTTCATCTGGCCCACATACCGTGTGGAATGATGGCACTTGGGCGGTCCGCTCCTGTTTTCCGGATATGGGCCACAGTCAAGTGTGGGCCTGATGTGGGCCAATTCGGCTTCATTTATTTTGTTTATGGCTGATATGCGGCATTGCTATGTTTAGTTATGTCATTTTGGGGATCAAAGATGAGTTTTAAGGGATAAAAGTATTGAATTTTTAACAATAACGCCTTGACAAAGCGACTACTTTGAAAATTAGGAATTTTGGCATAAATGTGTGATTACATACAGTGAAATGATTGTCAATAAAATAAAGACAAAATATTGATTAAAATATTTAATACAAAAAAAAAATCAAATGAAAAAAGGTTTATTCTGATCTTAATCATCAGGTCTCGCACACACACACACACACTGCAGCATCATGAACACTACTTTAGAGCACTGACACCGTGTGGTGAAAAATTCACGCACATCAGCAGAAATTGGAAGATACAGAGTTGAGTACTTTTATGAAACATTCAAATGCTCCAGTTCAGTGGTTACCAAACTTGGGGGTACATGTGGTGACAGAGGGGGTACACAAACAAAATGCTGAGTTTTGCCATTCATTTAATTCTACCCACTTTAAAATAACATTAAAACTGAGCATGTATTTCTAACTGTCTAAACTCACTATTTCTAACTCAGTCATTAAAGGGTTAAAGGGTTCACCCAAAAATGAAAATGATCACATAATTATCTCAGCCTCAAGTCATCCTAGGTGAATATGACTTTCTTCCTTCAGTCAAACACAGTCAGAGTTATATAGGGGTAGGGGTAGGGGTAGGAGGGGTAGGGGTAGGGGTAGGGGGGAGGGGTAAGGGGGAGGGGTAAGGGGAAGGGCCAGATAGCCCTTGAAACGAAGATTTTTCAGGAACACTCTTCAAACGAAGAGGTATGAGAAATGTCCCTGCATACACCGGCTACAGAGGCAACATGACTGCCAATAATCATTTTCTTTATGTCAAATTCAATCTTGTGTTCATATTTACGGTCATGTTCTTCAAATAAACGGTTGCAAAAAAAATCGCTAAAGTCCGTTAACAATATGACGCGTGTAAAAAGCAAAAGTTTGAAGCGAAGTGGACGCGCGATGAGGCGAATTCGCATCCACCGCGCTGCGCTAAACGCCTCATTCGCGCCGCAAGACCTCCAGACGCGCGTAAACACGTCTTAACATTCAAATCACTCGTGCCAGACGCTCTATTCGCGTTTGGTGTGAACACTTCAACTTTTATTTATTTATATAGCACATTTAATAGCAATGTTGTTGCCCAAAGTGCTTCACAGTTAACTAAAACAGTAAGACATTCATATATAAAAACAAATATGAAAATATAAGACCACACACTCTTGAACAAACCCTCAAAAAAAAAAAAAAAAATTAACTAAAAGCTAGGTTAAAAAGATACGTTTTTAGTTGAGACTTAAAAATTTCTATTGTCTGAGCTAGCCGGATATGAGAGGGAAGACTGTTCCACAACTTGGGAGCCACAACTGAGAAAGCTCGGTCACCCTTTGACTTCTTTTTGGAATAAGGGATTGTCAGCAGAAGTTGGTTCGTTGATCGTAATGTCCTGCCTGATTTGTACGATCCTAAAAGGTCAACGATGTAGTTTGGAGACATGTTATGCATTGCTTTAAAAACCATTAGTGAAATCTTATACTCAATCCTGTAATGAACTGGTAGCCAATGAAGACAGCGTAGTATTGGAGTAATGTGGTCCCTTTTTTTAAGTGCCTGTTAGAAGCCTGGCTGCAGAATTCTGCACCAACTGTAGCCGACGCAGTTGACGTTGGCAGATCCCTGCATAAAGAGTGTTACAGTAGTCTAGTCTTGATGTGATAAAAGCGTGGACGACGACCTCCAGATCTTTAAAAGTAAGAAGGGGTTTTATCTTAGAAATCACTCTAAGCTGATAAAAGCTATTCTTTACAACAGAATTGATCTGTTTGTCAAAGCTAAGCGATGAGTCGACTATTACGCCAAGATTTCTCACACTATCTTTCACCGTCATTTCTAATGGCGCAAGGATATTGGCTATCTTCTCTTTGCAATTTTGTGGACCAAATATTGTAATTTCAGATTTTTTTTCATTTAGCTGGAGAAAGTTTTTAGACAGCCAAGTTTTAAGCTCCTTCAAACAGTCCAACAAAGACTTGAGGGACTGTTCATTCCCGACTTTGATAGGTAGATAGATCTGTGTGTCATCAGCATACATATGATAAGAAATGTCACAGCGACGACAAATGGATCCCAGAGGACACATGTACAGAGCGAACAATGTAGGACTCAAAATAAAGCCTTGAGGGAGGCCATATTTTAAGGTGGCTACAGAGGATGAAACATTTGCAAAATTAACAGAGAATGTTCTGTCCTGTAAATATGAATGGAACCATGTTAGTGCTCTTCCACGAATGCCGACGTCGCACTCCAACCGGTCTAAAAGAATTGAATGATCAACAGTGTCAAATGCGGCACTGAGATCCAATGTGATTAAAACAGCTGCCAGACCAGAATCAGTTGCTATTAGGAGGTCATTTAGCACTTTTACCAGAGCAGTCTCTGTACTGTGCCTAGCTCTAAATCCAGATTGGAAGTTATCCAAGATATCATTCTCACTTAAAACTGATGTAATTTGAAGTAACACAACCTTCTCTAATATTTTAGATACAAATGGTAGTTTTGAAATTGGACGAAAATTATTTAGTTCAGTGTAATCCAGGCCAGGCTTTTTGATTTGGGGAGTAACCACTGCTTGTTTGAGACAGGTTGGAACAACACCATTTGATAATGAGCTATTCACAATAGATAGTATACCAGGGCCTATGATTGCAAACACATCTTTGAAGAGCCGGGGTGGAATAGGATCCAGAGGAGTAGATGACGGTTTCAAATGCTTGACTATATCTACTAGTGCAGGGAGAGAGACAGCATCAAAGTGATCTAGTAAAGAAGAACATGGCATAGGCGTATCTATGACACTATTAGAAGGTACAATTTTTTCTCTTATTATATCAATCTTTCTAACAAAAAAGTTCAAGAAATCCTCACAGGTATAAAGTGTCGATTCTGTTAGAGACGGAGTAGTCGGGCTTAGCACAGTGTTTATTGTGCCAAACAGAACTCTTGGGCAATGTGCTGTTCTACTTATTAGGTCTGAAAAGTATTTAGTTCTAGCTGCTTTAACTGTATGCTGGTAACTGCTGAGTGTGTCTTTTAGCATTTCATAGGAAACCTGCAGTTTGTCTCTCTTCCACCTGCGTTCAGCTTTCCTACAGGCAAAAAAAAAAAAAACATTCTTCAGAAGAAAAATGCAAAAAAATAGCTGTAACTCATATTAATGTTTAAACATTGGCGCATCTCCTGTGACGTAGGCGCTAGCGACGACGTATATTGACGTGTAACGGTGTAGTAGTGGTGTCCCATTTCTTAGGGGAATATTTTCACCCCTACGCCTTGCCACTCTGTTTCAAGGGGCAAGGGTAAGGGGTGGGGCAAGGGTAAGGGGTAGGCGAAGGGTTAGGGGTAGGCGAAGGGGTATAAAATAGAATTGGGATTGGGCCCAAGTGCATCCATCCATAATAAAAGTAATCCATATGGCATTAGGGGGTTAATAAAGGCCTTCTGAAGCGAAGAATCACTCGGCACCAACCGAAGAGTGAAACTCTGTCAATAAAAATTAGGGGATTGATTTCATTTTTGGGTGAATGACCCCTTTAGGACTGTGACTTACGGCCATCTATTGGTGGTTTTAGTTTAATATTTAAAAGAATCACTTTGTTTTTACCGTTATTGCATATTTCTCTATTAATTATTTCTATATTTAAAACATTATTTGTTTTATAAAGGTAAAAAAAATGCACTGGAAAATAAATTTAGGGGGCAAATATTGTCCCATAATGGAAAAGGTATGACTGCAGTCTAAGTGGAAAGTAAGGGGTACGCTGAAGCATGGTGGACACTAAAAAGTTTGGGAACCACTGCTTCAGTGTGTTTGATCTTTGACTTTTAATACAAACTTCTTTGTTTTTACTTTACTATTATGCTAGTCAGCTCCTGTTCAGTGTCATTCACTGTACGCGTGAATGTACCCACTTTGATATGGCGACAATGGTTTCATTACAGGTGAATGACAATTCATCTACATCCAATGGATGTTGCGGCATGAGCGTAGCCTAAATTTCACACAAATGCATATATCTTCTAGAGTCATTTTAAACCCTTCCCACACAATGAACAAAAATGGGGTCTCACATTTTTTGGATACACTGATTACAATTAAATGTGAATCTTCATGTGGGAATCAAGGTTCACTTTCCGTGCAAAACTCTTTCCACACTGATCACATGCTAACGGCTTCTCTCCAGTGTGAATTCTCATGTGGCTTTTGAGGCTTCCTTTCCTACTGAAAGTCTTTCCACACTGTTGGCAGGAGAAAGGCTGCTCTCCTCTGTGAATTCTCATGTGTTTATTAAAAGTTGGTTTATGTGTAAAACTCTTTCCACACTGAGGGCATGTGAACGGCTTCTCTCCCGTATGAATTCTCATATGGCTTATGAGGTTTCCTTTCTGAATAAAACTATTTCCACACAGTTTGCAGGGGTGAGGCTTCTCTCCGGTGTGACTTCTCATGTGGCCTTTAAGGTGTCCTTTTTGAGTGAAACTATTTCCACACTGTTCCACACACTGTTCCACACAGGTGTAAGGCTTCTCTCCAGTGTGAATTCTAACGTGCCTGTTAAGGTCTACTTCTTGAGTGAAACTCTTTCCACACTGTTGGCAGGTGTGAGGCTTCTCTCTAGTGTGAATTCTCATGTGGATTTTAAGATTCCATTTTTCAGTGAAACTCTTTCCACACTGTTGGCAGGTGTGAGGCTTCTCTCCAGTATGACTTCTCATGTGGACTTTAAGGTTTCCTTTATGAGTGAAACATTTCCCACACTGAGGGCATATGTAAGGCTTCTCTCCAGTGTGAGTTCTCATGTGGCTTTTGAGGCTTGCTTTCCTTTTGAAACTATTTCCACACAGTTTGCAGGTGAAAGGCTTCTCTCCAGTGTGAATTATCATGTGGCTTTTGAGGCTTCCTTTCCTACTGAAACTATTTCCACACTGTTGGCAGGTGTAAGGCTTCTCTCCAGTGTGAATTCTAACGTGCCTGTTAAGGTCTACTTCTTGAGTGAAACTTATTCCACACGTTTGGCATGTGAAAGGCTTCTCTCCAGTGTGAATTCTCATGTGATTATTAAAAGTTAATTTATGTGAAAAACTCTTTCCACATTGAGGGCATGTGAAAGGCTTCTCTCCAGTGTGAATTCTAACGTGCCTGATAAGGACTACTTCTTTAGTGAAACTCTTTCCACACTGTTGGCAGGTGTGAGGCTTCTCTCTAGTGTGAATTCTCATGTGGATTTTAAGATTACATTTTTCAGTGAAACTCTTTCCACACTGTTGGCAGGTGTGAGGCTTCTCTCCAGTGTGAATTCTCATGTGGACATTAAGGTTTCCTTTTCTATTGAAACTTTTTCCACACTGTTGGCAGGTCAAATCACATCCATTGGCTCTTTTTCGTGAAGTCTTTTCAGTCTGTGAGCAACTAAATGACTTCTCGTCGATAATAAGATCATCTTTTTTGTCACACTGGTCTTTCTCTTCCATTTCACTCAGTTCTTGACTCTCCTTTTTCAGTGCCATCAAGTCTGATGCGAAAAAAGAGACAAATACAAATTAAGCCCAGTTTAATGGTACAAAGCAACAAACATCAAAATCATCAGTATCAAAGCAACAACATATATGTTACATACTCTACACACTAGGGGTGTAACGATATTCAAACCGAACCGGAAAACCGCGATACAACAGCCACGGTTCGAACTGCGATACTCTCACAAAGAGTATAGAAGCCCAAGAGGCGAAACTCTGTTGTGTTATGGGTAACAGTCTGTAGATGGCACTGCGGAGGCGCGTCCGCCATTATGGACTGAAAGCAAAAACCCGCACCAGCTTAAAATGAAATAACAGAAATAACAATATACTATGTTGATGGTATGCGACAGGAGAAGTAGTGATTTGCTAGATTTCACATCTTTTTTGTACCTTTTCCGCCTGTAATAGGACATTCACAGATTGTTTTTGTTCTTGCCATTGAAACGTTCACTGTGTGCACTTTCACTGAAGATGTTGAAAAAACAAGTTGTTAATATGTTTGTGATATTCTATGTAAAAGATTAACTGTCCTTAGAAATGTTCATTTATAATTTTATTTATTTATTTATTTTTCCAAATCATATAGTGATGTTCACTAATTTCAAAATCAACATTTGAATAAATATCTTATTACTGTGTGTCTGCCTATATATTATTTCATGAATTTCTGTTATTCATATAACAAGGAAAATGCATAATAGAACATAAATATTGATAGATTAAAGGTTTGCAGTAATTTTATAATTGTATCTTTGCAAACCGTAAGTGGTAGGCTAATGAAGCCGATTCGGTGGGGGACATACCCTTACGAAAAAGTACTATAGGAATCTTATAGTATTTTGGGACAAAATATTATAGGAATCTTATAGGAATACTATAGTAATTTGGGACATACTATAGAAGTACGATAAGACTACTATAGAAATACTATAGCAGCTTTAAAATATTATAGAGGTATTAAAGAACATCACAGAAGTATGTTATGTTCTGTAATACCTCTATAATATCCTAGAGCCGCTATAGTATTTCTATAGTAGTCTTATAGTACTTCTATAGTAATATTTTGTCCCAAAATACAATTTTCCTAAGGGTAATTAGGCCATGCATAACCAACACATAGACGTAACATTTTCTGTCATTTAACGTCGGTCATCCTCATTAATGTATTTTAAATTGTTTTCATATTTAGATATGACGGCCAGAAAAAATTAAGTTATGTAAAGTTTTTATGTTATGTTAAGTTGGTTCAGTGCCATTGACTCCCATTATTTTTCGGCATTTTCCTTCAGTTTTCAGTCCATAATGGCGGCCGCGTCGTCACGTCATGGGGGCAACTGTTGCTATGGAGCGTTCTATTGAGTTTCGCCTCTTGGGCTTCTATACTTTTTAGCCCCTTTCACACAGAGATTCCGGAAAATACACGGATAAAGTGACCCAGGATTTGACCCGGGTTCATTTGATTTTGGTTCATTCACACTGCCAGTGATTTTCCGGAATCAGAGAGCGCGTTCACACACAACCCGTGTATGTCCCGGAAAGACACGTGACATAGATGTGACTTGTAATGTCTCAGCAGCGTCTTCAGTTTGCTTATGAGCTGCGATTTCTCTCTCGAGAAACCACGCTTGTGCATTTATTTCTCTGATTCGATCATAAACTTGCGCATTTCGTACCGTTTCACAGCTGGCGAACGATCCCGGCTTCAGCGTCATCACTACGACACGGCATTATAACGGCTTTTGTTCACACAGCGCGCGTTCCGGGACTGAACACGGCAATTTTACTAGGTCCCCAACCCAGCATCGATCCCGGCATTAAACCCGGGTCGTGTTTGCGTTCACACAGAAGGCGTTCCGGCAATTTGCCGGCAATTTCCCGGGTTCAATGCGCTGTGTGAAAGGGGCTTTTGACTCTCATGTCGAACCGAACGCGCCCCGCCCCCTGCTGCCCAACTCTCAATAGTAATTAATGAGTACAGTTTTAACAACTAATAAGAGCTGTAGTTTTACTAAATATTATTATAATATTATTATGATTTGGGTGATCGATCACGCTCGGGAGTTTACATACGCACTTCAGGATGGCAACTCCGCGGCATATTGAGATTGAAGACCCTGCGGTCACAACCACTGACTGATACAGCAGCAACAGCAGCAGTGCTGATCACGACACTTGAGAATGATCACCGACACCTGTCATCATCCAATATGATGACATATCACAGCTTTTTTTAATCATTGTTTTGAGACAAATCATTGTTTGATTTGCGATCATAATCCTCTGCCGTCTGGTCGCTTCCGCTTCAAGCCGGACTCGTCTCGCGCTAACGGTAATTCCCTTTCACTGTCCACGTCTTGATTTCGGCAAATCAATTTTGGCAAATGCAAACAACGTGATTATTGTTCATGAGTCTAACATCCAGCCACGCAAGAAAACATGTAATCTACCTGAGGGAATAATATGCTCACAAAACATTTCTGATTATTATTAATGTTTAAAACTGTTTGGTTATGTTCCCCCAGGATTCTTTGATGAATGTAAAGGTCATAAGATATTTATTTGAAAAAGAAAGCTTGTGTAACACTATAAATGTACTGTCACGTTTGATTAATGTAATGCATCCTTGCTGAATAAAAGTAGGCAATTACTTTCTTTAATTTCTTTCCCAAAAAATAATCTTACTAACCTCAAACTTTTGAACTGTAGGCCTATGTATAATGTTAAACAAGCTTTCTATTTCAGATAAATGCTGTTATTTTGAATGGTGGTTTGTTTGTAATGTGACATTTTTTTTTTGTATGACATTAAAACTATTTTTAGAATTAAATTGTACATAAATAGGTTAAGCAATACAAATGTGTTTGTTTGATAACCTTTTAAACATATAACTACAGTCTGCAGACACTGAAATGATGCACATTGTGCGATACAGTAAATATTTTGAGTGTCCCTCATTTTCCTATAAAGAACCACGATTGTCCCGCATTTTACTTTTCTGAAGTTGGCAACCCTACTCAGGTGTGCAGTTTATTTCTGATTAATCAGTGGAGACATTTTTCATTTGAGTTAACTCAGGTGTGCTAACTGCTCTAAAGAAATGTGAAGCCCATGTATAAAATTAATAAAGATGAAGTTAATAAGTTAAATTATTGTTGTTGTTGTTTTTATTAAGTTAAAAATGAATCTAGTGTTATTATTGCTGGTGGTGCCTTGCCATGAACTCTGCCCCCACAGCAAACAGAACCGAACCGAACCGAACCGTGGCTCCAAAACCGTGATATGAACCGAACCGTGGCATTGGTATATCGTTACACCCCTAATACACACTAAGATAAGTGTTGCATGCAATCTCAAAACCTCTTCACGATATTGTTAACTCAACTAAAAATGTTTAAACTGTCGGTTAACAAAAAAACAAAAACAAGGAGCCCAGGAGAAGATCATTATAGACCCATTTCAAATTTGCCATTTATGTCTAAAATTTATCAAATAAAATTATGGAGTACCACAGGGCTCAGTATTAGGTCCTCTACTTTTCTTCCTGCTCCCCCTGAGAGATTTTTTTACTGTTATGCCAGTTTTGTATTTCTACACAGCCTGACAAATCTTCTTAACTCTCCAAAATAGCAAAGTGTATAAACTAAACAAATGCAGAGATAACTAGTAATTTCCTTCAGTTAAATTCTTCCATAATTCTGGGGTAGTTAAGTAACACTCTATTTATTGAAATCTGAATATTGAAATACACAAAAGAAATTGAAAATATTCACAGCTTAAATATACAACCAAGGAAAATTATTATTATTTCATTAAATTATTTGTTATTTCATTAAATGAAATTGTGTGACATCTCAGATCATTATCTAGTCTTGTGTATACTACATTTAGCCAAGGCTGCAAAATCAACTCCCTGTTACAAATATGGTATAACTATCATTTATTCCACTAAATATTGCTTTATAAATAATCATCCTGATCAGTTTATACTCCTCTGCAAACCATAGCTTGTAAGAACTCCATGTTACAAAAGAAACTATTGACTCTCTCTTTTCCAGCACTTTAGACATTGTTTCTTCTATGCCCTTAAAGTTTTTTTAAAGAAAATAGTCCAACGACGTGGTACAACGAGCACACTTGGGCCCTGAAGAGAGCAGCCAGAAAAATGGAGTGCAGCTGGAAGAAAGCAAATATAGAGGTTTCCTTTCGAATGCCTTTTCCTCGATTTACTGAAGCTTATATGTAAAACGCATTTGCAGCTGCACAGCTAGCACATTGAGCATCTGGCTCGCTCATAGGCTGTGCTGCAGCAACTGTATCCAATGGCGCGGGTGCCTCTGACGTGCGACCAATGGTGGCGGGCCTCATCTCCTTCGGCAGATCCGTCGAGCACGTCTGAAGAGGAATGGCCTGGCTCTCTCGACCCCGTCACGGCTTCTCAGTCCGCTGTGGCATAGTGTCAGCTACCAGGACCATGCTTTGGATCCTGACAAAGGCCATCTCGGACCTCAAGTCAACCTCCTCAAAGTCGGCTGGATGGCTGGTTTTTCTCGGGGCGCCAGCAGGCCCCTCGTCACAAGCCCGCGCCATTTTTTCCAGAGGTACACGAGGAGCTGACCAAGGCATGGCGCGCACCTTATTCAGCGCGCGTCGGATCTTCAGTTTCGGTTTCCGGCTATGAGTCATTGCCGCCCCTCAAAGAGGCCGTGGCCGCTCATCTGTGCCTGAACACAGCTGCTAGCTGGCGAGCTAGAGCTAAACAAACCCTGCCGAACCACAACAGCCCTCGCTGGACGCGCGTATTCCACCTCCGGTCAGGCTGCTTCGGCCCTGCACATGATGGCCGTGCTGCAAGTCTACCAGGCCAAACTCCTCCAATCCATGGATGAGGCTTGCCCGGCCCCTGAGGCCTTCCACGATCTCCAAAGTGCCACAGACCTAGCCTTGCGTGCTACCAAGGCTACAGCACAGGCCATCGGAAGGAACATGGCAAATTCGGTCGTGCTCGAGCGCCACCTCTGGCTTAATCTCACTGAGATTAAGGACTCTGACAAAATGAGGTTCCTTGACGCCCCTGTATCCAGCTCCGGCCTCTTCGGCACGGCGGTGAAGGTGTTCAATGAAAGATACATAGAGGCACAGAAGGCGTCCCAGGCCATGCGACATTTCTTGCCGAAGCGCTCGAGCTCAGCGTCCAGCAAACCCAAGCCAGCACCATCTTCACCTCATCCAGCCAAGCCGGCGAAGCAGGTTTCTCAGCCCCGCCCTGTGGCTGATACCCTCCGCCAGCCGCGACCAGCGAAACGCTTCCCGATGCCCCGGCGTCAGGGCCCGCGTCCCAGCGTTGTGCTTGATGCTGTGCCGGCGATGTCGTCCTAGCACCAAAGGTGAAGAGAGAGGGCTCATGTTTCACGCTAGCCGGACCACCCTCAAAAAACCCTGCAAAACTTCCCCTCAGGCGAAAGCTTGTACAGTCAGTCCAACACTCGTGCACAAATCACAATATAAGGGTATTATTATTATTATTTTCTAATCCAGAAAAAAGACGGCGGTCTCAGACCCATACTAGATTTGAGACATTTGAACAAGGCTCTCATGAGACGGCCTTTCAAAATGTTGACTATCAAACACATACTTGCACAAATTCGCTTGGGGGATTGGTTTGTCACAATGGATCTGAAAAATGCATAATTTCATATTTAGATAAACCCTCGTCCCAGGCCATTCTTGAGGTTCGCCTTCGAGGGTCAGGCTTACAAATACATCGTTCTGCCATTTGGTCTGTCACTAGCACCCCGTACATTCACGAAGTGTATGGATGCAGCGCTTTCTCCCCTGAGACATCAGGGAGTCCGCGTGCTGAATTATCTCGACGACTGGCTAGTGCTGGCACAGTCGAGAACCGAGCTACTAGCTCACAGGGATTTGATTCTCGGCCATTTGGAATGCCTGGGTCTCACAATCAATGTTACCAAGAGCAAACTGCCCCCCAGCCAGAGCGTGGTCTTTCTGGGCACAGTTTTAGACTCAGTGACGATGACAGCGTGGCTCAGGTGCAAGCAACATCGTTCAGAGCGCGGGCCCCTAAAGAAATTTCAGAAACTTCTCGGTCTCATGGCAGCAGCATCGTCAGTACTACGTATGGGATTACTGCGCATGCGCCCGCTGCAGCACTGACTGAAACGCTGTGTGCCAAACCATGCATGGCAGTTAGGCAGCCTGCGCATCATGGTAAATCACGGTTGTTTAAGAACCCTGATTCCCTGGTGGGCTCAAAACTGGTACCTCGAGGGTGTGACCATGGGAGTAGTTTCCAGGAGGAAAGTGGTGTTTACAGATGCTTCCAACCTGGGTTGGGGAGTGCTGCACGAGGGCAAGCCGGCTTCTGGTCGAGCACGGAGCAGAGCTTACACATCAACTGTCTGGAAATGAAAGCAGTTGGTTCTGCCCTGAAAGCATTTCTGTCAAACCTAAAGGGTCACCACGTCTTAGTCCGCACAGACAACATGTCAGTGGTGGCCTACATAAATCGCAGAGGTGACATCAGGTCAGGCAACCTGCATGCCATGGCGAGAGACCTCCTCTTATGGGCACAGACCAATCTGAGCTCTCTGAGAGCAACGCATATCCCTGGCATTCAGAATCTGGGTGCAGATATGCTCTCACGGGCAACATTCCCCTGGGCGAGTGGTTCCTGAACTCACAGACGGTCAGTCTGATATGGAGTGTGTTCGGAGAGGCCAATATCACCCTGTTTGCCTCGAGAACAAACACCCACTACACAGTGTTCTTCTCGAAGACTAGGGACGCACTGGCCCATCCCTGGCACAACTGCCCCCTTTACGCTTTTCCCCCGTCTCGATGATTTCACAAGTCATCAAACAGGTCAGGGAGAGTGGATGCCCAGTCCTTCTGGTGGCCCCTCTCTGGAAATCCAGGCCGTGATTTCCGTAGCAGGTTTAGCTATCAGACACAGTCCCTTGGCCGGTTCCAATGAGGAAAGTCCTCTCTCAGGCCAATGGGACAATATGGCATCCTCGATCCGGCTTATGGGCCCTCCATGTATGGCCCCTAAACGGGTACCCAGGGACCTTCCTAAGAAGGTCTTAAGCACTATCTCTGCCAGGGCCCCATCTACTCGGCGCCTTTATGCTTTGAAGTGGTCGGGTTTTTCCAGCTGGTGATCGAAAAATCATTTTGACCTGAGTCATGTGAGGTATCTGTGGTGCTCTCCTTCCTGCAGGAGCTGTTGGACGCGGGCCGTTCCCAGTCCACGGTCAAAGTATATGTGGCAGCTATTGCAGCGCATCATGCTCTGGTGGCTGGCCAATCAATAGGAAGAAATAACCTGGTGGTCCTGGGGGCTCTGAAGGGTCCGCCCTTTGAACCGCTCCAGTTGGTCGATCTTAAACCTCTCTCGCTAAAGACTGCTCTCCTGTTGGCACTGGCAACTATCAAGCGGGTGGGAGATCTGCAGGCTCTCTCAGTGAGCCCCTCATGTTTGGAGTTTGGACCAGATGACTCTAGGGTCATCCTCAAACCCAGGCATGGTTATGTACCCAAAGTGCTCGCAACGCCGTTCAGAGCACAGGTTATTACATTATTAGCCCCCTTCTGCCGAGGATGGGGAGGTTAATCTTCTCTGCCCTGTCAGAGCGCTGAGAATCTATCTGCTTTGGTGGCCGATCCAAGGGTGATCCAGTCACTAAGCAAAGACTGTCTAGATGGATAGTGGATGCCATTTCTATGGCTTATACCTCAGTGGGTCAGGTTTATCCCATAGGTATCAAGGCCCATTCAACTAGAGGCATGGCTTTGTCACGGGCTTGGTCATCTGGCTTTCCCATTCAAGATATTTGTGATGCGGCCAGCTGGTCCTCGCCTGCCACATTTATGAAGTTTTATAATATGGAGGTGCCTCCTCTACATGCGAAGGTGCTTTCGGTATGATTAAGGCCCGACGGTGTCTGGTCTTGTCTAAAATACTACTGTGCACATTTACATACATATATTTATCAGGGTTTCCGTTGTCCGGTAATTGCCGGACATTGACCGAAAAAAAAATTAAATGTCCGACAAAATTAAATCTCTCCGGTCAAATTGTCCGATTAAAATTGCCTAACACCGTGTCCTATCTAACTACACGCGATAAAATGTATCTTTTCCATGTTAATCAGAGTTTGTCCTGACCAGACGCGATGGCGACACGCTACATTTCTAATTTAGAAACGGTTTCTATTTTTCTGCGACGTCGCGCTGGAACATCAAACACAAAGTGTGGCAAACTGGCAATGATAATCTCTGGTACTGTTTATGTGCTTTATTTAATGTTAAAAGCGTGAAATCAGACTTTGAATATCATTTAGTGCTCCAGCTTTGTAGCTGTAAAAGCAACAATGGATATAATTCACCTCAGATCTTGAAATTAAACAAATGGAAACATGAACGTTAAAACTGTGAACAAACAGGTGTAGCCTATTATTTGACAAAGAATGTTTTAGTAGCCTAACTCAGAAGCCTATGTATTTTTTAAATGGTGTAATATTTGTGAATTTTATTATGTAGCTACTTATCCATTTTCTTGCGAGTGCCGTCAAGTTTACTCTCTAGTATGGATGTTAACCAATGACTGTTTGATCGATGGTTGACCGTGTCAACGTTAACCGATCAAAGTTGTCGGTAGTCGGTAAAAAAAAAAAAAAAAAAGTGATCTCTAAATTAGGCTATTATAGGCAGTGGACTAAACGCTACTACAGTTAGCCATCTCATTCCAAGATCTTTTTGTGTGAAGTGAACAAATCCCTCACACTCAATTTTTCATAACACTCTCTCTCTCTCTCTCTCTCTCTGTTTTCGGTGCTGATGCAGTGACGCGTTCATGTAAACGGCACCTAAAAGCTGTCACAAAGAACTAGCAAAAGTAATGATTATGAATATGTAAAATATTGCAGTGAGACATTTTAATTGTCTATTAATAAACAAGTGTTTTCTGTGTCGGCTGCAAAGATGAAGTCTGACTCGCGATCTTCGCAGTAGTGAACGCGCCGGAGAGAAATACACATTTCATACGGATTACATTGTTTTATTTAGTTTTGAATGGTTCTGTTTAAAAGTAAAGATTTCTGTAGATAATAGATATGTTTCTATTTTTTTTTTAGGTGTGTGAGGCGAGTAGGCTACCTTATACGTTAAATTTCGGATCATGGATGATAGCTTAACGTTAGCTCCAGTTCAGGCGCTGGCGCCTCCATGTCGTGATTATTTATTGTCTGCTATATTTACTTTTTATTTATTAAATCGAGAAAATTGGATAATGAAACACTGATTAAAATTAAGATACAATTAATACAAAACGAAATTCGTTTTAAAGAAAGGCTTTGTGCTTTCTGTTTGAGGTATGTGTTTAAAGCAGTCTTTTAGTGCCGCTTTGAACGGTCGCGACGCGTCCGTAATGGAGAACTGCACGTAAGATGGTAATATTATTATTATAAATAATAAATCGTGTAATAATCCTGCCCCCTTAATTAAGAGGCGATATTTGACCGGCATATCATCAAAATGTCCGGAAAACGAAACCTCTGCCGGTCACTTTGACCGGCACCATTTTTTTCTAGCGGAAACTCTGATATATATATATATATAAAACCCCCTTTGGCTGGTTATTTTTTCCCATACTAATAGTCCCAACGTTGTCTGGGTTTATTAGTATATTATGTTGGTTTTGTTACTTACACATATATATTATTCTAGACCCGATGATGTCTGGTCTTTTTTATATATAGATATATATATATATATATATATATATATATATATATATATATATATATATATACATATATAATCTGAAAAAAACTCAGTATAAAAAAAAAATCCAAGCATCTTCCACAAATGGAATTAATTGAAATCTCTCCCAGTTTATATTTAATATATCCTGTATGAAGAGTTCAGGGCTAATTTTATCAAATTGTCTTACTTTAATCAATTTAGAAGGAAGACGAGGCACTTTGATTTTCGACTTACAATCATTTCACAGTTTCCATCTAAAGAATTAATGGTAGACAAAATACAATCAGTAGTATCTGCTGGCGCAGATGGAGGTTTATAAATATTACCAATGATTAATCGTTTGTTTTTCATGAAAAATGATTTTAACGAAAAGGCCTTCAAAATGCCTGGGATTTTCATTTGGAAAAACACGTTCTGCAGTCAGATTTGAGGATACATATATTAAGAGGCCCCCACCTCTTGAACCTCTATCGTTCCTAAATACAACATAATTGTCGAGTTTGACTTCATCATCAGGAATATTGTTGTTTAGCCAAGTTTCAGACAAGGTAATTACATGGGGTTTATTATAGGTAAGCCAGGCTCTCAATAAATCCATTTTCGCTGGCAAACTCCTATTGTTCAAATGAATAACGTGCAAGGTTGTATCTTAGTGTTGCATTTGATACTACCGACCACAACATTCTTTTGAATAGACCTTATTCTTATTCTATTATTATTATTATTATTATGTTGGAATTAGTGGAATTGCATTAGCATTGTTCAAATCATACTTATCTGACTATCAGTTTGTAGCAGTAAATGAAGAGATGTCTTATCAATCACAAGTTCAGCATGGCGTACCACAAGGCTCAGTACTAGAACCATTACTGTTCACTATGTACATGCTACCCTTAGGAGATATCATTAGGAAGCATGGAATTAGCTTTCACTGTTACGCTGAAGACACTCAGCTCTATATTTCTTCACGCCCTGATGAAAAATACCAAACGGAATGCATAGCTGATATAAAAAAATTGTCTAACACTGGACGGATGTTCTGTCAAATCTTCGTTGTCAGATAGGAACCTGGGTGTGCTCTTTGATCCCAATCTTTCATTTAAAAAGTCACGTGTCTAGTATCTGTAAAAACGCATTCTTCCATCTTAAAAATATATCTAAACTACGACATAGGCTCTCAGTGACAAATGTGGAAAAGTTAGTTAATGCGTTCTTGACCTCAAGGCTAGACTAGGCCTGTCACGATAACAAATTTTGCTGGACGATAAATTGTCCAAGAAATTATCGCGATAAACGATAATATTGTCGTTCTGAGACCATTTTCATTTAATATAATTATAATGGCATAATAATGCAGGTACACCTTTTCAACGATCTATAAACTTTTATTTCTAAAGAATATTAAACATTGAAAACGGAAAACATTTTAAATATCCAAAAAAATGAACAAAACAACCAAAAAACAATAAAAGCAATGGACTCTTAGTGTCTGTTAACAAAATAAATGTCTGTTAATAAATAAAATGGATGTAAACAAAATTGCACTTCAAAAAATATTAAACATTAGGCTTTAGACATTAGGCATAAATAGTGATACATTCCATAACAGGCAAAACTGACAGTTAGGACCTTTGTAAACAAAACAAAAAAAAAGCCTCAACAAGCCATATCGCACAATTTTGCACTGTTACTCCTGTTACTTTGTCCTCCTGTTACTTTGTCAAGTGATTGTGTACTGTCGGGAAGACGGAGACGCGCTTTATTGCGTGTATATGCTACGCACTGAAAATACTTGGTTAGGATTAGGGGTGAGGAGTGCGTGCGTATTACACGCCATAAAGAGCGTATCATATGCACACAAAAACTATTTTTGGCGTATAAATGGCACGAGAAATAACATTCGTGGTATAGATACGCATTTTCATGTGATCGGGCTCGCTGTCGCAACTCACATCTAGCGTCTTCTCTCTCTCCCGGCAGTCGCCGCAAACAGTCCCGCCGGCGCTTTCCCACACAAAGACCATGTGACTGACAAGTGCCGCGGCGCCGCCTCCCCACACAAAGACCATGCAACTGACAAGAGAGTTCACTCCTCCTATACGCTAAAGAACCGAGAGTGGTCATCCAGTCTCTTTGGTAGAGACTGAGAGAGAGAGACGAGGAAAACAAACAAGCATGCAAATGGAATTATCGCGGCCGGAAAAATTAGAGCTAATTTTTTTTTATCGTGCGATTAATTGACTTATCGACTATCACGACAGGCCTAGGCTAGACTATTGTAATGCTCTACTGGCTGGTTGCCCTGCATGCTTAAAGGTGCTGGAAGTAACTTTTTTACTCCACTAAAGCATAAAAATACCATAATATGTTTGCAGATATTTAGGAAACATGCATACATGCATAAGTTCACATACTCGTTTCTCTGAAAAACACTTCTACAGCCAGTTATTTTACACGTTCCGTGTTGTCAGTGGGTTTTTGTTTTGGTCTGTGTGACTCCGCCCACTGCCAGCTCACCCAATAGTATTTCGACATCCCGGGATGCCAGTTGACAGGAAACACAGTGTATTGCATCCTTGGAAAGGAGCAAACAAACTAGGTCAGACATCACAGATTCTACCTGACCTAAAAAGTCTCGTCATCCATCTAAAATATCTATGAATGAGAGCATATTAAAATGCAGATAAATCAACTCATTAACTTAAGTTAATTAACTTAAGTAAAGCTGTGTCTGAAACCGCTCACTAGTGAATGGCAGTTGAGTGCACTACATCAGCAAAGAGTGAACGAAAATGAGTGAGCGAATTCGAATTCGGACGCTGACATAATTATAACGCGCCAGAGAGCTCGGACAATTTCGTCATAAACATTACCTACCCATCTTTAATATTTCCTTTTTTGGCTGTATGAATTGTATGTAACAATTGTATGTATGTATTTTTCACGTATATTGCGTTATTTGATTTAAAATATATATAATAAAAACACTTGCTTGTCATATTTATTTACTTTTTACATGTATATGTGAAAAAAAAAAGAGAACAAAACACAACACAACACATTTGTTTATTCAAATATAGATATAACGGTATATATATACACAGTGAGGAAAATAAGTATTTGAACACCCTGCTATTTTGCAAGTTCTCCCACTTGGAAATCATGGAGGGGTCTGAAATTGTCATCGTAGGTGCATGTCCACTGTGAGAGACATAATCTAAAAAAAAAAATCCAGAAATCACAATATATGATTTTTTAACTATTTATTTGTATGATACAGCTGCAAATAAGTATTTGAACACCTGTCTATCAGCTAGAATTCTGACCCTAAAAGACCTGTTAGTCTGCCTTTAAAATGTCCACCTCCACTCCATTTATTATCCTAAATTAGATGCACCTGTTTGAGGTCGTTAGCTGCATAAAGACACCTGTCCACCCCATACAATCAGTAAGAATCCAACTACTAACATGGCCAAGACCAAAGAGCTGTCCAGAGACACTAGAGACAAAATTGTACACCTCCACAAGGCTGGAAAGGGCTATGGGGAAATTGCCAAGCAGCTTGGTGAAAAAAGGTCCACTGTTGGAGCAATCATTAGAAAATGGAAGAAGCTAAACATGACTGTCAATCTCCCTCGGACTGGGGCTCCATGCAAGATCTCACCTCGTGGGGTCTCAATGATCCTAAGAAAGGTGAGAAATCAGCCCAGAACTACACGGGAGGAGCTGGTCAATGACCTGAAAAGAGCTGGGACCACCGTTTCCAAGGTTACTGTTGGTAATACACTAAGACGTCATGGTTTGAAATCATGCATGGCACGGAAGGTTCCCCTGCTTAAACCAGCACATGTCAAGGCCCGTCTTAAGTTTGCCAATGACCATTTGGATGATCCAGAGGAGTCATGGGAGAAAGTCATGTGGTCAGATGAGACCAAAATAGAACTTTTTGCTCATAATTCCACTAAACGTGTTTGGAGGAAGAAGAATGATGAGTACCATCCCAAGAACACCATCCCTACTGTGAAGCATGGGGGTGGTAGCATCATGCTTTGGGGGTGTTTTTCTGCACATGGGACAGGGCGACTGCACTGTATTAAGGAGAGGATGACCGGGGCCATGTATTGCGAGATTTTGGGGAACAACCTCCTTCCCTCAGTTAGAGCATTGAAGATGGGTCGAGGCTGGGTCTTCCAACATGACAATGACCCGAAGCACACAGCCAGGATAACCAAGGAGTGGCTCTGTAAGAAGCATATCAAGGTTCTGGCGTGGCCTAGCCAGTCTCCAGACCTAAACCCAATAGAGAATCTTTGGAGGGAGCTCAAACTCCGTGTTTCTCAGCGACAGCCCAGAAACCTGACTGATCTAGAGAAGATCTGTGTGGAGGAGTGGGCCAAAATCCCTCCTGCAGTGTGTGCAAACCTGGTGAAAAACTACAGGAAACGTTTGACCTCTGTAATTGCAAACAAAGGCTACTGTACCAAATATTAACATTGATTTTCTCAGGTGTTCAAATACTTATTTGCAGCTGTATCATACAAATAAATAGTTAAAAAATCATACATTGTGATTTCTGGATTTTTTTTTTAGATTATGTCTCTCACAGTGGACATGCACCTACGATGACAATTTCAGACCCCTCCATGATTTCTAAGTGGGAGAACTTGCAAAATAGCAGGGTGTTCAAATACTTATTTTCCTCACTGTATATATATATATAAATAAAGTTTATCGGATGTACACTCGAATTCAGAGAGGATTGTGGGTAAAAGTAGTGAACAAATGTAGGGAATTATGTCGTTCATTCAGAATTTGGACACCACTACAAAATGGCCGACACCCTAAATAGTGCACTATATAGTGGATAGGGAGTGATTTCAGACACAGCTTAAGTCTCCTCGGCTTTTGTTGTCAACTGCACTCGTTCCTGTTGTGTGTTCTCAAACTGATAACGTGTGAGTGTTGAGTCTGAGGAGGGGGCGGGGGCGGGGGAAATAACGATCTCCGATATTTAGAATTTGGACTGCATTACCTATTTCAACCACTAGCTGTCATTCTTACAGACAGCACCTTTAATAAACTACAGCTGGTCCAAAACACAGCAACTAGAGTTCTTACCAGAACCAGGAAGTATGACAAAATTAGCCAATTCTGTCAAGAGTGCTTGACTCCCAATTAAACATCGTATACAGTTTAAAACCTTGCTGATTACTTACAAAGTACTAAATGGTTTAGCTCTGCAGTACTTGAGCGAGCTCTTAACGCATTATAGTCCTTCACATCTACTGCAATCTCAAAATTCTGGCCAGTTGATGCTATCAAACAGTCTTCCTAGCATTGTTCGAGAAGCAGACACACTCTGTCTGTTTAAATCTAGACTAGAAACACATCTCTTTAATCTGGTATACACATAGAACATTATACAATTCTATTATTCAAATCAGTTAAATGATTATTAGGCTGCATAAACTAGGTCAGCCGGAACTAAGTACACTCCCTATAACACCCAATGTACTCGTTACATCATAAGAAGAATGCCGTCTACACTAATGTTAGTCTTTCTGTTTATTCTGAGGTTTACTGTAATCAGCTGGATCAGGGCCATATCCAGATCAGATGGTGGACCTGCGCCTAGACATGACCACAACACATGATGTGGTCAGCCGGATCCGGGCCGGATCCAGATCAGATGGAGGACCTGGACACGACCACAACGCATCCCTGAAGTGTCAGCAGAGATTGTGTCAACTAGACTCCCCCATGTGAAGGCCTCATCGACACGACAGCCAGCAGCACTGATCCTCAACAAACTCGTCTCCATGCCGGCGTGACTCCGATCTTAAACCAGATAGAACTGGATAAAAATCTGATTGATCCAATCTGACTTTTGACCTGTAATGCTGCCTGAATCATAATCATACACTGTTCGTTCGTTGGCCAGAGGAAGGTTTTTTTTCTCCTTTCTGTCTCCTGATGCAGTGTTGAATGTGAATAATAGAGATGAGAATAATATCTTGCATCAAGAGTCTGAGTTTGGGATATATTTCCTCCTCCGTAAGGACGCACAGTAAGGACGCTTTCCTGTCATATAGCCTATCACATATGCACACTTCAATAAGCCCAAAGAACGCAGGTTAATGTGTTTAGATGGCAGGAGAAATCGGGGTAAGGAGCAAAAATCTAGCTGTGTCGATCGGTTTATGCTTAAGCCGTTTATGACTTTACTCCGATAAAGGAAAATGGGTTAACACGTTTACACGACCACATGCATTGTTGGCTTATTAAGCATAACAGGGTTAAGAACATGCATGTAAACGCACTCACTTATTCCCTGAAAGTGAAAGTTAAAGCAAAAACAAACTTTTGGCATCTGTCGCTGCATTAGCGGCACATTCTCTCAGAGACGAGATGAATCTACAACAAACCTATATCAACTGTCTTAATTTACTGAAGATGAATGCAAGTCTTACAGGTTTGGAACGAGATGAGGGTGAATAATTAATGACAGAATTTTCATTTTTGGGTGAACCATCCCTTAAATTTGCATGTCAATACATCAAACTCGTGGAAAGACTATTTCTATAATACATAAGATTTCATTCAACATGTTATGGAACAGAATGCAAAATTTGCTCTTAGTGATTCTTCAAAAATATGATTTATTTCTGTAGAGCTGGACTTTTAAATAAGGATCAAATTCATTTGAGAATGAAACCAACCTGTTTGCTCCTCAGTTCCTTCATGTTTTACATTGAATGTTTCTTCAATCTTCACGTCGTCACTCTCCTCTTTAATAAACGCCATCTTTCAATAGTGTGTCACGTGGATCTCAGTCGCTTCATCAGGAGTTTTCCTGTGTGTTTGGATACTTTGTCCTGTTTAAGATGAGAATAATTAACAGAAAGAAAACTGGCTAACTTGTGTTATCACTGTCTTACTGAAATAGTTCTGCTAATCTGTGGTAGACCCCGACCGATTTATCAGTCTGCCGCTTTTATCGGCCGATATGAGCCTGTCGCAGATATATCGATATCAGCGTATATGACGCCGATATGTTTTTTTTTTTTTTTTACAGAACATATAACGTAGATAAAATGCTTGCAAATTGCGTAACTACGTAGATTGTCTAGCAGAGCACGCTTCATTGTTTGCTAATGGCGACCCATGTCACTGCAGTGACACCAGTCAACCCTTCACTTCAGTAAAAGGAGGTCTCTACTTCAGACACGGTGTAAGATGCGCACACATTAGCTTCAACTCCACTGACAAGGTATGAAACATGGCTAGCTAGCTAATGTAGCAAACGAGTATGATAAGCTCTTGTGAGAGTAAAAGACGGGAACATTGTTTATTTACTTTATAACATTGCGTCTCACCAGGTGACAACGTAGCGTTAAATCACCATTCAACAGACCGCACTGGTACTAGTAAGCAACTTACTGTTAAGACACCGTTAAGATGCGGTGTGGCGCGAGCGACAAATCTCAGACAACAAACTGATGCCTCGTTCTGCTTTGTAACAGAATAGAGTAAAAAGTAGGGTAAACAGCTGTTGCGAAGCGAGCAACAACGGACACGCCCGGTGTAGACAGGGTTAAAGCCCATTCTGCCTATAATGCTACCTTATCAAGCAATATTCTAATCATTTATATAATTATAACACTTTATATAGGGCCATTTTGCATTTAGAGTAGCCTAGTTTCACGTTTAGTACATTTTGCTGACTACTTATTTAAAATAGTATATAAGTACTGTATGTAATTAAACACGTTTTCATTATGGTATTATTACTTTTACTTTAGTAAAAAGATCTGAGTTCTTCCTCCACTGGTAGAGACTAGAGGAATTAAGACTAATAATAGAAGATAAGAAGGTTTTGCCAGTGACACTTTTGATATATTAATTGATACAAGTTATTTTTTGTAAAACGTGACTAAATTAAAAGACAAAGTCATTAGTGAAGATTATGCAACAGTATTTAGATAGTTTGTTTACGGCTCAAATGTATCATTCTCATTCTATCATTCACCCTGCCTCCATTACATATCGTTGTCACACAAGTGTTTGATCACCACATTTGAGTGATCATTGCAAAACGTGTTTATATAATATATATTTATATATATTCTGGGGGGATGCCCTTTATAAAGGTTAAAAAAAGCCCTCGAGGTATGCTAAATATGACATATGCAGAATTGCAGAAGAATATTCCTTAAGAATAAATTATATTTACACCAAAAAAAAAAAAAAAAAAATTCCAGAAAAGCTATTTTTTTAGTCGCACAAGTGAATGACCGATTTACATGACAAGGCTTAATGTCGAGCCTTTTAATGCTTAATAATACCCCTGTTATTTTTTTTAAGTGAGAAACTGCCTATTCAAAATTTATATAGCCTATGTAAAAAAAATATTGGTGCAATTGGCTCATTTTAGTAGAATAAATTTCACAGATTTAACTAAGTAGATATAACACATCCATGTTGTCACTTAATACAACATTTCAATTTCAATTATTTTCTTGTGTAGCCTAATCAAGAAAATAACCATAAACAAAATGACAAAAATAGTCATAAATAATGTTTGGTGTTAGAATAATACATCTTATTCTTAACAAATACCAACAGTAGAATAATTTTAGATGATTTAATAACATTAATTTAATGCGCATTTGAAGTACGGATAAAGGAGCTTTAACGGGAGAAACACCACGAACACATGTATGATAATTCTGTCATGTGACCACATTTATTTGCGTTAAACTGACAATAACGGAGCGAAATGAAACGAAGCTTGTGCTTTACTCATAAACAACTGTTCATTAATGCTATTATACATTAGCCTACAGTGTTACATTCCTTAGTAAAAAAAAAAAAACTGAATTCACAGTTCTCTATATAATAGTACGAACAGGTTGTATTGGTTTAAACACTTTAAATGATTAAAAACACAAACCTCTCTTCAGCAGAATCACTGATGAGGGAGCGCAGCGCAGCCTTATGACGTAATACCAACACACCAAAATAAAAGTCCTCTTAACACGCTAAAACAAAAATAGAAATAAGCATTGTTACGAACCCCGTTATTAAAGTGCTCGTTATAAGGGGTAAGCAACATAAAGACACGCGATAACAAAATAGCAATTCGAAATAGTTTATTATGGAATCAAAACTCACGTATCAGCAGGCAACTGATAATGAACAAAGATAGACAGACGTAGACCAACACAACATATAAACAAACAACATTCAAACACAGCTGAACAGCGGCTGGCGGAAACCTCATGACGCACACAGGACTCCTCGTCAATCCTCTCAAGCCCTTCTCCCTCAGTGAACGTCAAGCTCTTCATAGAGCTAAAACAGTGATCGCAACGATCACGCCGCTGTAGAAGACAAACGTATCCATATTTCCGCACCCTTCTCTCTTCACTCCGATGTTAAATAGGCTATCCAGCCCAAATACAAAACCGGCTGCAGGTGCGCAGGGGCGGAGCCTATTAGGAAAGAGAGAACCGGATCAACGAAAAAGACACACACAAACAAACATAACTCTGGCCGTAACACTTCCCCCCCTGAAAACAGAAACAGTTTTTTTCATTCTCCCCTTTCCTCATACTTGAGATAAGTGAGAAACGTATAGGTGATAAGTGAAAAACTGATTCTGAAAATCAGAGAGAAGTATATAGACCTAAACCCTCGACAATGCATCGGCCACTACATTCTCAGATCCTTTCTTGTAACGGATCTCTAAGTTATATGGTTGCACAATTAGTGCCCATCGCATCAGACGTTGATTGTGATTATACATCTTACTCAAAAAAATTAACGGATTGTGGTCCGTATACACAATAACAGGAAACATACTGGCCCCCACATAAACATCAAAATGCTGTAGTGCCAGCAAAAGAGCTAACGTTTCCTTCTCTATTGTAGAGTAGTTGAACTGATGACGATTGAACTTAGCAGAGAAGTAGGACACAGGATGAGGTATTCCGTCAGCACCCTCCTGTAGAAGAACAGCTCCCGCTCCCACAGCACTGGCATCTACCTCCATCTGGAACGGAGAGAGAACGTCCGGGGCAGACAACACTGGAGCACTGCAAAGCAGAGACTTGGCAGACAAGAAGGCCTGTTGGCACTCATTAGTCCAAGTAAAATCAACTTTCGGACTACATAATCGAGTCAAGGGAGCTACAACACTCGAAAAATTTCTACAAAAATATCGGTAGTATCCTACCATTCCGAGAAATCTACGCAGTTCTCGCCTTGTAGAAGGTACTGGGTATTCCAGTACTACAGACACCTTTCCCTCTAATGGCCGTACATGACCGTTCCCTACCTGCTTTCCCAGGTATGTAACCGAGGCCTTAGCGAATTCACATTTCCTCAAATTCAATGTTAAAGACGCAGCAGCTAAACGACAAAACACATCATATAGCGTTGACAGATGTTCAGCCCATGTAGATGAGTAAATGACTACATCATCCAAATAGACATTACAATTAGAAACATCACCTAAAACCATGGACATCAATCTCTGAAACGTTGCTGGGGCGTTCCGGAGACCAAACGCCATACGTGTATACTGAAGAAAAGAATCAGGAGTTACAAATGCAGAAATCTCAGAAGCGCGCTTGGTTAGAGGCACCTGCCAGTAACCCTTCAGCAGATCTAACTTCGTAATGTATTTCGCTGCCCCAAGAGTGTCAATACAGTCATCGATACGTGGAAGAGGAAAAGCGTCAGGTACAGTAACGGAATTAACTTTCCTAAAATCAGTGCAAAAACGAGAAGATCCATCCGCCTTTGGCACTAAAATACATGGTGAGCTCCATGGGCTACCACTCGGAACAGCAAATCGGTTTTTCAGTAGATACTCTACTTCAAGTTTCATTGCCTCTCTCTTACTCACCGGGCAGCGATATGCATGCTGCTTTATGGGCCGTGCATTACCGACATCAATGTCATGTCGAATGACAGAAGTACCAGGAGGGACATCCCTGAAAAGACTCGGGAAACTGTCTAACAGTTTCCTTATATCCTTCAGCTGGTCACTAGACAAATATGACAGTTGAGAGGAAAGAGTTGACAACACCTCAGAGTTCTTCAAACAACCACCATTTAAAACCTCCATAGATACGTTTAACCCATCATCCACATCGGTAGGCAAAGTATAAGTAAGCAATGAAACTCGCTCTTCCACCGGCACCACTGTTTCAGGAACGTTAACGATCTCGTCTTTATGATCACGATTTAAATATGACTTCAGCATGTTTACGTGACATAAACGAGTTTTTCGCCTACGTTCCGGAGTATGTATGATGTAGTTTGTGTCGCTCACCTTGTTTTGAACTAGATAAGGACCGGAAAAACGTGCAGAAAGAGCAGATCCAGGGTTAGGAATCAGTACTAAAACTTTTTCCCCAGGTAAAAAATTACGCACAACTGCCTTCTTATCAAAACCACGTTTCATTTTCTCCTGTGAAAGAGAAAGAGCTTCTTTTGCTACTGCGCAAGCCTTTTGTAAACGTTCATGAGAGCGAGAGATAAAATCAAGAGTGTTGGTCTTCTCAGAAGGACCTGAATCGAGAAATTCTTCCTTCAACATTTTTAAAGGTCCTCGAACATTGTGACCAAACACCAACTCTGAAGGGCTAAAACCAAGCGACTCCTGTCGCGCCTCACGCAACGCGAATAAAACTAGAGGAACTCCTTCATCCCACTCGTTCGCAGTATCAACACAGTACTTACGCAGTGAAGATTTTAAGGTCTGGTGCCAGCGCTCCAACGCTCCTTGAGACTGGGGGTGAAAAGCACTTGACACTACATGTGAAACTTTGAGAGCCTTTAATGAATTACGAAATACTCGAGATAAAAAATTTGATCCCTGGTCTGTTTGGACCGTCTTCGGTAAGCCGAAAGTCGTAAAAAATTTCGTAAGCGCTTTTGTCACAGTTTTAGCAGTTATATTCCTTAATGGAATAGCTTCTGGATATCGAGTAGCAACGCACATTATCGTCAGTAAATACTGACAACCAGATTTTGCGCAAGGAAGTGGACCCACACAATCCACGAGAACACGTTCAAACGGTTCACCTACCGCAGGTATTGGGCAAAGCGGAGCAGGCGGCACGAGCTGGTTAGGTTTTCCACCCACCTGACAGAGGTGGCATGTTTTACAGTACCTAGAGACATCAGTTTTTAACCCTGGCCAGAAAAAATGCTGGAGTACCCGGTCATAAGTCTTGTTTATCCCAAGGTGTCCAGACCAAGAATGGTCATGGGCTAAACTCAAAACATGTTGTCGAAATTGTAAAGGCACCACTATCTGCTGCACCACATTCCAATCCTCTGCCTGCTCAACATTTATAGTTCTACTCCACTTGCGCATCAAAACATTTTCATTCCAGTAAAACTGTTGATTACGCGAAGACGACAAACCACTCTCAGCACTCACGCGACATTTTTCTAACGTCTGGTCATTCTTCTGAGCGTCAATTAAAGTCTCCCGTGAAATGGATACATCTGAAACGAGATCAAAACAAACAGGTAACCTCGCAGTCATTTCAGCATCATTCAAAGACTCCGGAAACGTATTGTCTCTCAAGATTTCTGGGAAAACAGAATCACTGAGGTTATTCTCTTGCATCTCACGTTCTTCTTGTGCTCGTGTAGTAACAGCGCTAGCTGAAAACACATCTGGAAAACTATTCATTAGTACATCAGAATGCGGCTCAATGTGCGGTTCATCGGTCACATGCACGACCGGCATGACCTTACCACCAGCAATATCGTTCCCCATTATAAAATCAATACCGGTCACTGGTAGAGAAGGACGAACTGCTACTTCAAAACACCCAGATGCCAGATCAGACGTAACCCATACGCGATGAAGAGGAACGGTTAAAAACCCCATCTCAATACCTTGTACAATCGTACTGGTGTTACACGCAGAATCGGCGCAAAAATCTAAAATGTCTGATAAAATAAAGGATTGAGATCCTCCGGTGTCACGCAAAATTCGTACAGGTTTGCGATTTTCAACACCCTCGTTCAAAGACACAAATCCGTCGAACACAAACGGTTGGAAACATACATCAGGTGCGGTAGAAGAAATAACAGGTGGCGAAGATAAAGTTTTGACCAAAACAGTCCCTCGAGGCTGAATAGAAGACTCATGTCGCTCTTGCTTTCGTTTAAGTACATGACACTCAGTCATTACATGTCCCAATTTATGACAGTAATTACATTCCTTGCGAGTTTTTGAGCTAAACGGAACCCATTTGTTTTTAAATTCAGAGATATTCTCATTCTCTTTACGTACAGGGCCTCCAAAATCACTTGAAGGTTTAACAAACACTGTTTTGTGCATCAAAGCATACTCGTCTGCTAATACCGCAGCCTGCTGCACTGCACTAACTTTTTGTTCGTTTAAATACAGAGCAGTACGCTCAGGCACACAGTTCTTAAACTCTTCAATCAACATGAGCTCACGCAAAGAATTATAATCTGTCACTTTACACGCTTTAATCCATCGATCAAACAATATGCCTTTCTCACGAGCAAACTCGACATAGGTTTGAGACGCAGGTTTTTTCGTAGTACGAAACCGCTGTCTGTAATGCTCAGGGACTAATTCATACGCTCGAAGAATCGCAATTTTCACAGCATCATACTGCACACTTTCTTCCAACGAAAGCGATGCACACACTTCTTGCGCCTTGCCGACTAATTTACACTGCAACATTAACGCCCAAACTTCAGTTGGCCATCTTAAAGCACTCGCGATTCGTTCAAATGCTTGAAAATATGCCTCTACTTCTCTTTCACGGAAAGGTGGAACTATAGCAATATTTTTAGCCACGTCAAAATGTATAGATGACGACACAGCTACAGACTCGGATTCAGCACCAGCTGAACCAGGACTAACAGACACAGTACTCGAATTTAACAACCCAGGAGCTGTCTGAGAACCATCATCCGAACTACTTGCTGTTTGAACAATCGTTCGTGAGTCTGAAGCGGCCTGCAACTCCAACTCCCGCAGTCGTACTTTTGTATCAGCATCGATTCGATACATTTCTAACTCACGTTTTAAATCATTCTGTCTTGCCTGAGCACGATCTTGAGTCTCCAACTGCAAACGAGCCAGCCGAATCTTTAACCGCACATCAGAACGAAAATCGGGTGATGCTTCAGTAGACAGTGAAATCGGTTCAAATCTAGGAATTGAAAAAGGTGGTCCTACCTCAGCAGTTACTATGCCTGGAGTAGCCTGCAAACCAACCAGCCCTCGTGACGAAAAACTTCCCGCAGCACTTGTCGTCACTGGATCAGGTACTTGTCGAGGAACAGAAGGAAATACCCCCTGATCAGTCAAATAAGACAATACACAACGTTTTATTTCCTCTTTGCGCTGCGTTTTAGAAACTGAAATCTCATAGTGCTGAGCTATCAAAAACAAGTCATTTTTTCGACATGCATCTAACCCCTCAACACTAGGTTGATCTATAAATCTGTCCAAATCAAAAGTTGCCATTCTATAATTTTGCTTTTATTAAGCGGAGTAATTTAAATAAGGAAAATCCATACGCAAAACCCGGACCTACCCAAAAAACTAGCTACAACCTAGCTAGTCTTCAGAGGGTACCGATTAAGAGATTTCTCTCTCCCCCGGAGTACCTCCAAAAACAACAAACTAACATAAAAAAAAGAAAACAACAAACAGTAAACCGTAGCCAGAACTGGCGCTAAGCACAGCCCTGTTGGCTTACTCTAACTAACCGGAAAATGCGTAGGATAAACCTGATCCACACAACGCAAATCAAGTTAATTACTCACAGCTCAATTCTCAGAACAAAGTACTTACAGCTATCAACGATCCCGGACGAGCCCCCATTTATGTTACGAACCCCGTTATTAAAGTGCTCGTTATAAGGGGTAAGCAACATAAAGACACGCGATAACAAAATAGCAATTCGAAATAGTTTATTATGGAATCAAAACTCACGTATCAGCAGGCAACTGATAATGAACAAAGATAGACAGACGTAGACCAACACAACATATAAACAAACAACATTCAAACACAGCTGAACAGCGGCTGGCGGAAACCTCATGACGCACACAGGACTCCTCGTCAATCCTCTCAAGCCCTTCTCCCTCAGTGAACGTCAAGCTCTTCATAGAGCTAAAACAGTGATCGCAACGATCACGCCGCTGTAGAAGACAAACGTATCCATATTTCCGCACCCTTCTCTCTTCACTCCGATGTTAAATAGGCTATCCAGCCCAAATACAAAACCGGCTGCAGGTGCGCAGGGGCGGAGCCTATTAGGAAAGAGAGAACCGGATCAACGAAAAAGACACACACAAACAAACATAACTCTGGCCGTAACAGCATACAGAAAACACATTCAAGTGATAAGATAAATTATGAATTAATTTAAATGTAAGCAAGTGTGAAGTGATCACAATTATAATACCATCTACAGAGCATTGGTGATTTTCTCAATCAAGGGAATCTTCATATTATAAAAGATTGGTAAGAATGTTTAACCCTCTATTGCATAGTGTTGCTTCAGGGTAACATACCCATTTTCCTTCATATTCTCAGGCTTACAAAATCATAAAAAAAAAAAAAAAGAAGCTTATTTTAATCTGGAGGAAGTATGACAAGCCAATATAATGTTTGTATTTGATCACATACCTTGTCCAACCCCCTTTTCAATGTCTTTTCCTCACCTGCACCCACATCCTTTCAGCTCCACAAAACTTTCCATGAAATAAAAAATATTTTCACAATTTTGAGTAAGTTCTGATTTAATTTCACTCTGTTGATTATGTTTTCATTTAATATTTCTTTTGTAAATGGGTAAAATAGCTATGTTGCCTCAAAGCAACAATATGCAACAGTGGAATGAGAATTCCCTGTTTTCATGCTAGTTCGCAATACAATATTATCAGCAATATAACATTTCACACAGATGGCAGGATACCAAGACTTATTAAAGTATTTGTCAGTATGTGCCTTGGTTTTTTTATTTTAAAATACTTAATAACAATAACAATATTTATGATGACAGTTTAGCTATAAGTATGCATAGGCATAGCCTAGAATTTGTAGCTTTGTAAGCTCAGATGTGCGTGTGTGTGTGTGTGTGTGCACCAGACACCAAGGTTGCTGTGGCCCAGATCCGGCCCACACTTGACACTTTCATCTGGCCCACATACCGTGTGGAATGATGGCACTTGGGCGGTCCGCTCCTGTTTGCCGGATATGGGCCACAGTCAAGTGTGGGCCTGATGTGGGCCAATTCGGCTTCATTTATTTTGTTTATGGCTGATATGCGGCATTGCTATGTTTAGTTATGTCATTTTGGGGATCAAAGATGAGTTTTAAGGGATAAAAGTATTGAAAAAATTCATTTTTAACAATAACGCCTTGACAAAGCGACTACTTTGAAAATTAGGAATTTTGGCATAAATGTGTGATTACATACAGTGAAATGATTGTCAATAAAAAAAAGACAAAATATTGATTAAAATATTTAATACAAAAAAAAAAATCAAATGAAAAAAGGTTTATTCTGATCTTAATCATCAGGTCTCGCACACACACACACACACACTGCAGCATCATGAACACTACTTTAGAGCACTGACACCGTGTGGTGAAAAATTCACGCACATCAGCAGAAATTGGAAGATACAGAGTTGAGTACTTTTATGAAACATTCAAATGCTCCAGTTCAGTGGTTACCAAACTTGGGGGTACATGTGGTGACAGAGGGGGTACACAAACAAAATGCTGAGTTTTGCCATTCATTTAATTCTACCCACTTTAAAATAACATTAAAACTGAGCATGTATTTCTAACTGTCTAAACTCACTATTTCTAACTCAGTCATTAAAGGGTTAAAGGGTTCACCCAAAAATGAAAATGATCACATAATTATCTCAGCCTCAAGTCATCCTAGGTGAATATGACTTTCTTCCTTCAGTCAAACACAGTCAGAGTTATATAGGGGTAGGGGTAGGGGTAGGAGGGGTAGGGGTAGGGGTAGGGGGGAGGGGTAAGGGGAGGGGTAAGGGGAAGGGCCAGATAGCCCTTGAAACGAAGATTTTTCAGGAACACTCTTCAAACGAAGAGGTATGAGAAATGTCCCTGCATACACCGGCTACAGAGGCAACATGACTGCCAATAATCATTTTCTTTATGTCAAATTCAATCTTGTGTTCATATTTACGGTCATGTTCTTCAAATAAACGGTTGCAAAAAAAATCGCTAAAGTCCGTTAACAATATGACGCGTGTAAAAAGCAAAAGTTTGAAGCGAAGTGGACGCGCGATGAGGCGAATTCGCATCCACCGCGCTGCGCTAAACGCCTCATTCGCGCCGCAAGACCTCCAGACGCGCGTAAACACGTCTTAACATTCAAATCACTCGTGCCAGACGCTCTATTCGCCTTTGGTGTGAACACTTCAACTTTTATTTATTTATATAGCACATTTAATAGCAATGTTGTTGCCCAAAGTGCTTCACAGTTAACTAAAACAGTAAGACATTCATATATAAAAACAAATATGAAAATAAGACCACACACTCTTGAACATACCCTCAAAAAAAAAAAAAAAAAATTAACTAAAAGCTAGGTTAAAAAGATACGTTTTTAGTTGAGACTTAAAAATTTCTATTGTCTGAGCTAGCCGGATATGAGAGGGAAGACTGTTCCACAACTTGGGAGCCACAACTGAGAAAGCTCGGTCACCTTTTGACTTCTTTTTGGAATAAGGGATTGTCAGCAGAAGTTGGTTCGTTGATCGTAATGTCCTGCCTGATTTGTACGATCCTAAAAGGTCAACGATGTAGTTTGGAGACATGTTATGCATTGCTTTAAAAACCATTAGTGAAATCTTATACTCAATCCTGTAATGAACTGGTAGCCAATGAAGACAGCGTAGTATTGGAGTAATGTGGTCCCTTTTTTTAGTGCCTGTTAGAAGCCTGGCTGCAGAATTCTGCACCAACTGTAGCCGACGCAGTTGACGTTGGCAGATCCCTGCATAAAGAGAGTTACAGTAGTCTAGTCTTGATGTGATAAAAGCGTGGACGACGACCTCCAGATCTTTAAAAGTAAGAAGGGGTTTTATCTTAGAAATCACTCTAAGCTGATAAAAGCTATTCTTTACAACAGAATTGATCTGTTTGTCAAAGCTAAGCGATGAGTCGACTATTACGCCAAGATTTCTCACACTATCTTTCACCGTCATTTCTAATGACGCAAGGATATTGGCTATCTTCTCTTTGCAATTTTGTGGACCAAATATTGTAATTTCAGATTTTTTTTCATTTAGCTGGAGAAAGTTTTTAGACAGTCAAGTTTTAAGCTCCTTCAAACAGTCCAACAAAGACTTGAGGGACTGTTCATTCCCGACTTTGATAGGTAGATAGATCTGTGTGTCATCAGCATACATATGATAAGAAATGTCACAGCGACGACAAATGGATCCCAGAGGACACATGTATAGAGCGAACAATGTAGGACTCAAAATAGAGCCTTGAGGGAGGCCATATTTTAAGGTGGCTACAGAGGATGAAACATTTGCAAAATTAACAGAGAATGTTCTGTCCTGTAAATATGAATGGAACCATGTTAGTGCTCTTCCACGAATGCCGACGTCGCACTCCAACCGGTCTAAAAGAATTGAATGATCAACAGTGTCAAATGCGGCACTGAGATCCAATGTGATTAAAACAGCTGCCAGACCAGAATCAGTTGCTATTAGGAGGTCATTTAGCACTTTTACCAGAGCAGTCTCTGTACTGTGCCTAGCTCTAAATCCAGATTGGAAGTTATCCAAGATATCATTCTCACTTAAAACTGATGTAATTTGAAGTAACACAACCTTCTCTAATATTTTAGATACAAATGGTAGTTTTGAAATTGGACGAAAATTATTTAGTTCAGTGTAATCCAGGCCAGGCTTTTTGATTTGGGGAGTAACCACTGCTTGTTTGAGACAGGTTGGAACAACACCATTTGATAATGAGCTATTCACAATAGATAGTATACCAGGGCCTATGATTGCAAACACATCTTTGAAGAGCCGGGGTGGAATAGGATCCAGAGGAGTAGATGACGGTTTCAAATGCTTGACTATATCTACTAGTGCTGGGAGAGAGACAGCATCAAAGTGATCTAGTAAAGAAGAACATGGCATAGGCGTATCTACGACACTATTAGAAGGTACAATTTTTTCTCTTATTATTTCAATCTTTCTAACAAAAAAGTTCAAGAAATCCTCACAGGTATAAAGTGTCGATTCTGTTAGAGACGGAGTAGTCGGGCTTAGCACAGTGTTTATTGTGCCAAACAGAACTCTTGGGCAATGTGCTGTTCTACTTATTAGGTCTGAAAAGTATTTAGTTCTAGCTGCTTTAACTGTATGCTGGTAACTGCTGAGCGTGTCTTTTAGCATTTCATAGGAAACCTGCAGTTTGTCTCTCTTCCACCTGCGTTCAGCTTTCCTACAGGCAAAAAAAAAAAAAACACAACATTCTTCAGAAGAAAAATGCAAAAAAATAGCTGTAACTCATATTAATGTTTAATATTGGCGCATCTCCTGTGACGTAGGCGCTAGCGACGACGTATATTGACGTGTAACGGTGTAGTAGTGGTGTCCCATTTCTTAGGGGAATATTTTCACCCCTACGCCTTGCCACTCTGTTTCAAGGGGCAAGGGTAAGGGGTAGGCGAAGGGTTAGGGGTAGGCGAAGGGGTATAAAATAGAATTGGGATTGGGCCCAAGTGCATCCATCCATAATTAAAGTAATCCATATGGCATTAGGCGGTTAATAAAGGCCTTCTGAAGCGAAGAATCACTCGGCACCAGAGCATGTGAGCGGAGTGGAGCGGTGAGAATCTCCGCTCATCGCTCACTGAACTGTTCACCCCTCCGCTCCCCCGCTCAAAGCTACATCAGGCCGCTCTGCTCATTTTCGCTCAGCGCTCAACGCAGTTTGCTTCGCGCTCCACTCAAATCACCCCCCGCTCGCTCCAAAAAAGGAAAAAAATCTACATGTATATCACTTGTAGCGGTCCCCAACCTTTTTTTGCGCCACGGACCGGTTTAAAATCAGACAATATCAGACACGGACCGGCCTTCAAGGTGTGTGGCGGATAAATACAACAAAAATGATTAAAATGATACGAATGGCATAAAAATTGGGGTATTTTTTTAAATAGCCTATAATAATAAACGTGAATCCAATGTGTAGGCCTACTCGCAACTTTATTAACAGCGTCCTCTAACATCGCGCAGGCAAATGAGAAAGTCTGAAAACAAACAAAATGCCCCCAAAAGAAAAAAAATCTCTATGTTTTCAGTGCTGATGCGTTCACGTAACATGTAAGGGCACCTAAAAGCTGTCACAACGAACCGGCAAAATGATTATGAATATGTAAAATATAGCAGAAGACATTTTAATTTTTTTTATGTCTGTCGGCTGGAAAGATGCTGACTCGTGATCTTCGCAGTAGTGAACGCGCCTGAGAGAAATGCACATTTCATACGGGAGAGCAGTCTGTTTTCTTTCGTTTTGAATTGTTCTGTTTAAAAGTAGACATTTCAAGCTTTATATATATATGTCTCAGGTGTGTGAGGCAAGTAGGCTATACGCTGAGTTTCGGTTCATTCATGAGACAAACTCCAGGTTCACGCCGGCGCCTTCGTATGGTGGTTATCTATTTTCTAATATATTTACTTCTTATTAAATCCAGACAATTGGTTGATGAAACCTTGATTAAAATTAAGATACAATTAATACAAAACGAAATTAAATTTAAAGACAGGCTTTGTGCTTTCTGTTTGAGGTCTGAGTGAAAGTTTTAAAGCAGTCTTTTAGTGCCGCTTTCAGAGCGCTCACGTCCGTAACGGAGAACTGTCCCGTCCATAACATTTTTTTTTTTTTGTATAAATTTCTAAATAAATGTGACTTATAGTCCAGTGGGAGGCTAGGCCTTTGTTTTTTCTTCTTCATGGCGCATTTTTTGACTGATGCGCCTTATAGGCTACTCCGGAGCGACTTATATTGATAGGCTACACCTGTATGAATTCTCATTTTACTTTTTGAACTCCATTATTGAGCCGAGTTTTGCCTGAAAATAGTCTACTGTTGATGACTGTGCAAGACAAATGGATTCAGGGTCAGGCTTGACTGAGCATGCTTCAGACTCGTGGTGTGAGCGGAGCGGAGCGAAATTGGAGCGGGAAATGCGACGCTCCGTCCTTTTGAAATTGCCGCTCTGCGCTCTGTCCAAGATCTGCCCGCTCGCGCTCCCCGCTCGCTCCCGCTCCACTCCGCTCACATGCTCTGCTCGGCACCAACCGAAGAGTGAAACTCTGTCAATAAAAATTAGGGGATTGATTTCATTTTTGGGTGAATTACCCCTTTAGGACTGTGACTTACGGCCATCTATTGGTGGTTTTAGTTTAATACTTAAAAGAATCACTTTGTTTTTACTGTTATTGCATATTTCTCTATTAACTATTTATATATTTAAAACATTATTTGTTTTATAAAGGTAAAAAAAATGCACTGGAAAATAAATTTAGGGGGCAAATATTGTCCCATAATGGAAAAGGTATGACTGCAGTTTAAGTGGAAAGTAAGGGGTACGCTGAAGGATGGTAAACACTAAAACGTTTGGGAACCACTGCTCCAGTGTGTTTGATCTTTGACTTTTAATACAAACTTCTTTGTTTTTACTTTACTATTATGCTAGTCAGCTCCTGTTCAATGTCATTCACTGTACGCGTGAAAGTACCCACTTTGATATGGCGACAATGGTTTCATTACAGGTGAATGACAATTCATCTACATCCAATGGATGTTGCGGCATGAGCGTAGCCTAAATTTCACACAAATGCATATATCTTCTAGAGTCATTTTAAACCCTTCCCACACAATGAACAAAAATGGGGTCTCACATTTTTTGGATACACTGATTACAATTAAATGTGAATCTTCATGTGGGAATCAAGGTTCACTTTCCGTGCAAAACTCTTTCCACACTGATCACATGCTAACGGCTTCTCTCCGGTGTGACTTCTCATGTGGCTTTTGAGGCTTCCTTTCCTACTGAAAGTCTTTCCACACTGTTGGCAGGAGAAAGGCTGCTCTCCTCTGTGAATTCTCATGTGTTTATTAAAAGTTGGTTTATGTGTAAAACTCTTTCCACACTGAGGGCATGTGAACGGCTTCTCTCCCGTATGAATTCTCATATGGCTTATGAGGTTTCCTTTCTGAATAAAACTATTTCCACACAGTTTGCAGGGGTGAGGCTTCTCTCCGGTGTGACTTCTCATGTGGCCTTTAAGGTGTCCTTTTTGAGTGAAACTATTTCCACACACTGTTCCACACAGGTGTAAGGCTTCTCTCCAGTGTGAATTCTAACGTGCCTGTTAAGGACTACTTCTTTAGTGAAACTCTTTCCACACTGTTGGCAGGTGTGAGGCTTCTCTCTAGTGTGAATTCTCATGTGGATTTTAAGATTCCATTTTTCAGTGAAACTCTTTCCACACTGTTGGCAGGTGTGAGGCTTCTCTCCAGTATGACTTCTCATGTGGACTTTAAGGTTTCCTTTATGAGTGAAACATTTCCCACACTGAGGGCATATGTAAGGCTTCTCTCCAGTGTGAGTTCTCATGTGGCTTTTGAGGCTTGCTTTCCTTTTGAAACTATTTCCACACAGTTTGCAGGTGAAAGGCTTCTCTCCAGTGTGAATTATCATGTGGCTTTTGAGGCTTCCTTTCCTACTGAAACTATTTCCACACTGTTGGCAGGTGTAAGGCTTCTCTCCAGTGTGAATTCTAACGTGCCTGTTAAGGTCTACTTCTTGAGTGAAACTTATTCCACACGTTTGGCATGTGAAAGGCTTCTCTCCAGTGTGAATTCTCATGTGATTATTAAAAGTTAATTTATGTGAAAAACTCTTTCCACATTGAGGGCATGTGAAAGGCTTCTCTCCAGTGTGAATTCTAACGTGCCTGATAAGGACTACTTCTTTAGTGAAACTCTTTCCACACTGTTGGCAGGTGTGAGGCTTCTCTCTAGTGTGAATTCTCATGTGGATTTTAAGATTACATTTTTCAGTGAAACTCTTTCCACACTGTTGGCAGGTGTGAGGCTTCTCTCCAGTGTGAATTCTCATGTGGACATTAAGGTTTCCTTTTCTATTGAAACTTTTTCCACACTGTTGGCAGGTCAAATCACATCCATTGGCTCTTTTTCGTGAAGTCTTTTCAGTCTGTGAGCAACTAAATGACTTCTCGTCGATAATAAGATCATCTTTTTTGTCACACTGGTCTTTCTCTTCCATTTCACTCAGTTCTTGACTCTCCTTTTTCAGTGCCATCAAGTCTGATGCGAAAAAAGAGACAAATACAAATTAAGCCCAGTTTAATGGTACAAAGCAACAAACATCAAAATCATCAGTATCAAAGCAACAACATATATGTTACATACTCTACACACTAGGGGTGTAACGATATTCAAACCGAACCGGAAAACCGCGATACAACAGCCACGGTTCGAACTGCGATACTCTCACAAAGAGTATAGAAGCCCAAGAGGCGAAACTCTGTTGTGTTATGGGTAACAGTCTGTAGATGGCACTGCGGAGGCGCGTCCGCCATTATGGACTGAAAGCAAAAACCCGCACCAGCTTAAAATGAAATAACAGAAATAACAATATACTATGTTGATGGTATGCGACAGGAGAAGTAGTGATTTGCTAGATTTCACATCTTTTTTGTACCTTTTCCGCCTGTAATAGGACATTCACAGATTGTTTTTGTTCTTGCCATTGAAACGTTCACTGTGTGCACTTTCACTGAAGATGTTGAAAAAACAAGTTGTTAATATGTTTGTGATATTCTATGTAAAAGATTAACTGTCCTTAGAAATGTTCATTTATAATTTTATTTATTTATTTATTTTTCCAAATCATATAGTGATGTTCACTAATTTCAAAATCAACATTTGAATAAATATCTTATTACTGTGTGTCTGCCTATATATTATTTCATGAATTTCTGTTATTCATATAACAAGGAAAATGCATAATAGAACATAAATATTGATAGATTAAAGGTTTGCAGTAATTTTATAATTGTATCTTTGCAAACCGTAAGTGGTAGGCTAATGAAGCCGATTCGGTGGGGGACATACCCTTACGAAAAAGTACTATAGGAATCTTATAGTATTTTGGGACAAAATATTATAGGAATCTTATAGGAATACTATAGTAATTTGGGACATACTATAGAAGTACGATAAGACTACTATAGAAATACTATAGCAGCTTTAAAATATTATAGAGGTATTAAAGAACATCACAGAAGTATGTTATGTTCTGTAATACCTCTATAATATCCTAGAGCCGCTATAGTATTTCTATAGTAGTCTTATAGTAGTACTTCTATAGTAATATTTTGTCCCAAAATACTATTTTCCTAAGGGTAATTAGGCCATGCATAACCAACACATAGACGTAACATTTTCTGTCATTTAACGTCGGTCATCCTCATTAATGTATTTTAAATTGTTTTCATATTTAGATATGACGGCCAGAAAAAATTAAGTTATGTAAAGTTTTTATGTTATGTTAAGTTGGTTCAGTGCCATTGACTCCCATTATTTTTCGGCATTTTCCTTCAGTTTTCAGTCCATAATGGCGGCCGCGTCGTCACGTCATGGGGGCAACTGTTGCTATGGAGCGTTCTATTGAGTTTCGCCTCTTGGGCTTCTATACTTTTTAACCCCTTTCACACAGAGATTCCGGAAAATACACGGATAAAGTGACCCAGGATTTGACCCGGGTTCATTTGATTTTGGTTCATTCACACTGCCAGTGATTTTCCGGAATCAGAGAGCGCGTTCACACACAACCCGTGTATGTCCCGGAAAGACACGTGACATAGATGTGACTTGTAATGTCTCAGCAGCGTCTTCAGTTTGCTTATGAGCTGCGATTTCTCTCTCGAGAAACCACGCTTGTGCATTTATTTCTCTGATTCGATCATAAACTTGCGCATTTCGTACCGTTTCACAGCTGGCGAACGATCCCGGCTTCAGCGTCATCACTACGACACGGCATTATAACGGCTTTTGTTCACACAGCGCGCGTTCCGGGACTGAACACGGCAATTTTACTAGGTCCCCAACCCGGCATCGATCCCGGCATTAAACCCGGGTCGTGTTTGCGTTCACACAGAAGGCGTTCCGGCAATTTGCCGGCAATTTCCCGGGTTCAATGCGCTGTGTGAAAGGGGCTTTTGACTCTCATGTCGAACCGAACGCGCCCTGCCCCCTGCTGCCCAACTCTCAATAGTAATTAATGAGTACAGTTTTAACAACTAATAAGAGCTGTAGTTTTACTAAATATTATTATAATATTATTATGATTTGGGTGATCGATCACGCTCGGGAGTTTACATACGCACTTCAGGATGGCAACTCCGCGGCATATTGAGATTGAAGACCCTGCGGTCACAACCACTGACTGATACAGCAGCAACAGCAGCAGTGCTGATCACGACACTTGAGAATGATCACCGACACCTGTCATCATCCAATATGATGACATATCACAGCTTTTTTTAATCATTGTTTTGAGACAAATCATTGTTTGATTTGCGATCATAATCCTCTGCCGTCTGGTCGCTTCCGCTTCAAGCCGGACTCGTCTCGCGCTAACGGTAATTCCCTTTCACTGTCCACGTTTTGATTTCGGCAAATCAATTTTGGCAAATGCAAACAACGTGATTATTGTTCATGAGTCCAACATCCAGCCACGCAAGAAAACATGTAATCTACCTGAGGGAATAATATGCTCACAAAACATTTCTGATTATTATTAATGTTTAAAACTGTTTGGTTATGTTCCCCCAGGATTCTTTGATGAATGTAAAGGTCATAAGATATTTATTTGAAAAAGAAAGCTTGTGTAACACTATAAATGTACTGTCACGTTTGATTAATGTAATGCATCCTTGCTGAATAAAAGTAGGCAATTACTTTCTTTAACTTCTTTCCCAAAAAATTATCTTACTAACCTCAAACTTTTGAACTGTAGGCCTATGTATAATGTTAAACAAGCTTTCTATTTCAGCTAAATGCTGTTATTTTGAATGGTGGTTTGTTTGTAATGTGAAATTTTTTTTTTGTATGACATTAAAACATATGTACATAAATAGGTTAAGCAATACAAATGTGTTTGTTTGATAACCTTTTAAACATATAACTACAGTCTGCAGACACTGAAATGATGCACATTGTGCGATACAGTAAATATTTCGAGTGTCCCTCATTTTCCTATAAAGAACCACGATTGTCCCGCATTTTACTTTTCTGACGTTGGCAACCCTACTCAGGTGTGCAGTTTATTTCTGATTAATCAGTGGAGACATTTTTCATTTGAGTTAACTCAGGTGTGCTAACTGCTCTAAAGAAATGTGAAGCCCATGTATAAAATTAATAAAGATGAAGTTAATAAGTTAAATTATTGTTGTTGTTGTTTTTATTAAGTTAAAAATGAATCTAGTGTTATTATTGCTGGTGGTGCCTTGCCATGAACTCTGCCCCCACAGCAAACAGAACCGAACCGAACCGAACCGAACCGTGGCTCCAAAACCGTGATATGAACCGAACCGTGGCATTGGTGTATCGTTACACCCCTAATACACACTAAAGCCGCGTTTCCACCGCAGGAACTTTCCCCAGGAACTAGGAACTTTGGGCTGGTACTCGATGTGTTTACACCGCAGGAACCAGGGTCTAAATGAAGTTCCGGGTAAATATTTCCCCCTCCGATAGTCCCTGCTCACGAGGTAGTACTTTTTCAAAGTTCAGGAACTTTCAGGGGTGGGACTTGTGCGCTGCACAAGCTGATTGGTTGTGTTCACGCCGCATTTTGGTTGGATGACTCCACGCAGCATTTGCTTTATTTTTAACCTCCCTTTTAAAAAGTGGCTTCATGCAGTAAAGTTGTCTGTCTGCAAATATGGAATTTAATAAAAAAAACTGGGGGACTGGCGACGAGTTTCAGGCTTTATTATTTGGGTATTTGTGGAAGAGGAAACTTTCTGCGCGTTCGTCACAGCCATCTCACGGCCAATGTCCGCAATAGCTGATAACATACAATTTTATATCTAACGTTAGCATTACGAGCTCTGAACACGCTTTATCAGTGCTCGTCTCTTTTCTGCCACAGCTTTTAATATTAAGTCATTATGTTTACATATTGTCATCTATTGCAAGGCAAACCATGTTACAAACTTACTATAACAGGATTGAAATAGCGCATTGAGGTTGGTAACAAACAACTATTTACAAGACTGTCACTATTTATGATTGATAGACGGGGTTCAGGCTTTTTTTAAGCGTATTTGCGCAAAAGGAAATTTTTGCGCGTTCGTCCCAGTCATCTCACAACATACCTTGTCTAATTTTATACGCATACGAGCTTTCTGAACACGCTTTAGTATCAGTGCTCGTCTATTTTGTTATGTTAATTACCTCGTTAGTAAACCAATAACTGCAGCACAGTTTGAATCTCCTCCATAGTTATAAATGTGGCGCTCAAAACTGATTACTGTCCGTCGCAGACTGGGAGGAGCAGTTGCGCGCAGTTTACCTTCCCGGTACTTTAGACCGCGGTGTAAACGCAGAAAGCAACCGGTCTGGGGCAAAAAAGGTTCCTGGGAAAAAAGTTCAGCTTGCACAGCTAGCACATTGAGCATCTGGCTCGCTCATAGGCTGTGCTGCAGCAACTGTATCCAATGGCGCGGGTGCCTCTGACGTGCGACCAATGGTGGCGAGCCTCATCTCCTTCGGCAGATCCGTCGAGCACGTCTGAAGAGGAATGGCCTGGCTCTCTCGACCCCGTCACGGCTTCTCAGTCCGCTGTGGCATAGTGTCAGCTACCAGGACCATGCTTTGGATCCTGACAAAGGCCATCTCGGACCTCAAGTCAACCTCCTCAAAGTCGGCTGGATGGCTGTTTTTTCTCGGGGCGCCAGCAGGCCCCTCGTCACAAGCCCGCGCCATTTTTTCCAGAGGTACACGAGGAGCTGACCAAGGCATGGCGCGCACCTTATTCAGCGCGCGTCGGATCTTCAGTTTCGGTTTCCGGCTATGAGTCATTGCCGCCCCTCAAAGAGGCCGTGGCCGCTCATCTGTGCCTGAACACAGCTGCTAGCTGGCGAGCTAGAGCTAAACAAACCCTGCCGAACCACAACAGCCCTCGCTGGACGCGCGTATTCCACCTCCGGTCAGGCTGCTTCGGCCCTGCACATGATGGCCGTGCTGCAAGTCTACCAGGCCAAACTCCTCCAATCCATGGATGAGGCTTGCCCGGCCCCTGAGGCCTTCCACGATCTCCAAAGTGCCACAGACCTAGCCTTGCGTGCTACCAAGGCTACAGCACAGGCCATCGGAAGGAACATGGCAAATTCGGTCGTGCTCGAGCGCCACCTCTGGCTTAATCTCACTGAGATTAAGGACTCTGACAAAATGAGGTTCCTTGACGCCCCGTATCCAGCTCCGGCCTCTTCGGCCCGGCGGTGAAGGTGTTCAATGAAAGATACATAGAGGCACAGAAGGCGTCCCAGGCCATGCAACATTTCTTGCCGAAGCGCTCGAGCTCAGCGTCCAGCAAACCCAAGCCAGCACCATCTTCACCTCATCCAGCCAAGCCGGCGAAGCAGGTTTCTCAGCCCCGCCCTGTGGCTGATACCCTCCGCCAGCCGCGACCAGCGAAACGCTTCCCGATGCCCCGGCGTCAGGGCCCGCGTCCCAGCGTTGTGCTTGATGCTGTGCCGGCGATGTCGTCCTAGCACCAAAGGTGAAGAGAGAGGGCTCATGTTTCACGCTAGCCGGACCACCCTCAAAAAACCCTGCAAAACTTCCCCTCAGGCGAAAGCTTGTACAGTCAGTCCAACACTCGTGCACAAATCACAATATAAGGGTATTATTATTATTATTTTCTAATCCAGAAAAAAGACAGCGGTCTCAGACCCATACTAGATTTGAGACATTTGAACAAGGCTCTCATGAGACGGCCTTTCAAAATGTTGACTATCAAACACATACTTGCACAAATTCGCTTGGGGGATTGGTTTGTCACAATGGATCTGAAAAATGCATAATTTCATATTTAGATAAACCCTCGTCCCAGGCCATTCTTGAGGTTCGCCTTCGAGGGTCAGGCTTATAAATACATCGTTCTGCCATTTGGTCTGTCACTAGCACCCCGTACATTCACGAAGTGTATGGATGCAGCGCTTTCTCCCCTGAGACATCAGGGAGTCCGCGTGCTGAATTATCTCGACGACTGGCTAGTGCTGGCACAGTCGAGAACCGAGCTACTAGCTCACAGGGATTTGATTCTCGGCCATTTGGAATGCCTGGGTCTCACAATCAATGTTACCAAGAGCAAACTGACCCCCAGCCAGAGCGTGGTCTTTCTGGGCACAGTTTTAGACTCAGTGACGATGACAGCGTGGCTCACACAAGAGCGCACGCTCTCGGTTCAGGTGCAAGCAACATCGTTCAGAGCGCGGGCCCCTAAAGAAATTTCAGAAACTTCTCTGTCTCATGGCAGCAGCATCGTCAGTACTATGTATGGGATTACTGCGCATGCGCCCGCGGCAGCACTGACTGAAATGCTGTGTGCCAAACCATGCATGGCAGTTAGGCAGCCTGCGCATCATGGTAAATCACGGTTGTTTAAGAACCCTGATTCCCTGGTGGGCTCAAAACTGGTACCTCGAGGGTGTGACCATGGGAGTAGTTTCCAGGAGGAAAGTGGTGTTTACAGATGCTTCCAACCTGGGTTGGGGAGCGCTGCACGAGGGCAAGCCGGCTTCTGGTCGAGCACGGAGCAGAGCTTACACATCAACTGTCTGGAAATGAAAGCAGTTGGTTCTGCCCTGAAAGCATTTCTGTCAAACCTAAAAGGGTCACCACGTCTTAGTCCGCACAGACAACATGTCAGTGGTGGCCTACATAAATCGCAGAGGTGACATCAGGTCAGGCAACCTGCATGCCATGGCGAGAGACCTCCTCTTATGGGCACAGACCAATCTGAGCTCTCTGAGAGCAACGCATATCCCTGGCATTCAGAATCTGGGTGCAGATATGCTCTCACGGGCAACATTCCCCTGGGCGAGTGGTTCCTGAACTCACAGACGGTCAGTCTGATATGGAGTGTGTTCGGAGAGGCCAATATCACCCTGTTTGCCTCGAGAACAAACACCCACTGCACAGTGTTCTTCTCGAAGACTAGGGACGCACTGGCCCATCCCTGGCACAACTGCCCCCTTTACGCTTTTCCCCCGTCTCGATGATTCCACAAGTCATCAAACAGGTCAGGGAGAGTGGATGCCCAGTCCTTCTGGTGGCCCCTCTCTGGAAATCCAGGCCGTGATTTCCGTAGCAGGTTTAGCTATCAGACACAGTCCCTTGGCCGGTTCCAATGAGGAAAGTCCTCTCTCAGGCCAATGGGACAATATGGTATCCTCGATCCGGCTTATGGGCCCTCCATGTATGGCCCCTAAACGGGTACCCAGGGACCTTCCTAAGAAGGTCTTAAGCACTATCTCTGCCAGGGCCCCATCTACTCTGCGCCTTTATGCTTTGAAGTGGTCGGGTTTTTCCAGCTGGTGATCGAAAAATCATTTTGACCTGAGTCATGTGAGGTATCTGTAGTGCTCTCCTTCCTGCAGGAGCTGTTGGACGCGGGCCGTTCCCAGTCCACGGTCAAAGTATATGTGGCAGCTATTGCAGCGCATCATGCTCTGGTGGCTGGCCAATCAATAGGAAGAAATAACCTGGTGGTCCTGGGGGCTCTGAAGGGTCCGCCCTTTGAACCGCTCCAGTTGGTCGATCTTAAACCTCTCTCGCTAAAGACTGCTCTCCTGTTGGCACTGGCAACTATCAAGCGGGTGGGAGATCTGCAGGCTCTCTCAGTGAGCCCCTCATGTTTGGAGTTTGGACCAGATGACTCCAGGGTCATCCTCAAACCCAGGCATGGTTATGTACCCAAAGTGCTCGCAACGCCGTTCAGAGCACAGGTTATTATACACATTATTAGCCCCCTTCTGCCGAGGATGGGGAGGTTAATCTTCTCTGCCCTGTCAGAGCGCTGAGAATCTATCTGCTTTGGTGGCCGATCCAAGGGTGATCCAGTCACTAAGCAAAGACTGTCTAGATGGATAGTGGATGCCATTTCTATGGCTTATACCTCAGTGGGTCAGGTTTATCCCATAGGTATCAAGGCCCATTCAACTAGAGGCATGGCTTCGTCACGGGCTTGGTCATCTGGCTTTCCCATTCAAGATATTTGTGATGCGGCCAGCTGGTCCTCGCCTGACACATTTATGAAGTTTTATAATATGGAGGTGCCTCCTCTACATGCGAAGGTGCTTTCGGTATGATTAAGGCCCGACGGTGTCTGGTCTTGTCTAAAATACTACTGTGCACATTTACATACATATATATATCAGGGTTTCCGTTGTCCGTTAATTGCCGGACATTGACCGAAAAAAAAATGAAATGTCCGACAAAATTAAATCTCTCCGGTCAAATTGTCCGATTAAAATTGCCTAACACCGTGTCCTATCTAACTACACGCGACGTGACACGCGATAAAATGTATCTTTTCCATGTTAATCAGAGTTTGTCCTGACCAGACGCGATGGCGACACGCGACATTTCTAATTTAGAAACGGTTTCTATTTTTCTGCGACGTCGCGCTGGAACATCAAACACAAAGTGTGGCAAACTGGCAATGATAATCTCTGGTACTGTTTATGTGCTTTATTTAATGTTAAAAGCGTGAAATCAGACTTTGAATATCATTTAGTGCTCCAGCTTTGTAGCTGTAAAAGCAACAATGGATATAATTCACCTCAGATCTTGAAATTAAACAAATGGAAACATGAACGTTAAAACTGTGAACAAACAGGTGTAGCCTATTATTTGACAAAGAATGTTTTAGTAGCCTAACTCAGTAGCCTATGTATTTTTTAAATGGTGTAATATTTGTGAATTTTATTATGTAGCTACTTATCCATTTTCTTGCGAGTGCCGTCAAGTTTACTCTCTAGTATGGATGTTAACCGATGACTGTTTGATCGATGGTTGACCGTATCAACGTTAACCGATCAAAGTTGTCGGTAAAAAAAAAAAAAAAAAGTGATCTCTAAATTAGGCTATTATAGGCAGTGGACTAAACGCTACTACAGTTAGCCATCTCATTCCAAGATCTTTTTGTGTGAAGTGAACAAATCCTTCACACTCAATTTTTCATAACACTCTCTCTCTCTCTCTCTGTTTTCGGTGCTGATGCAGTGACGCGTTCATGTAAACGGCACCTAAAAGCTGTCACAAAGAACTAGCAAAAGTAATGATTATGAATATGTAAAATATTGCAGTGAGACATTTTAATTGTCTATTAATAAACAAGTGTTTTCTGTGTCGGCTGCAAAGATGAAGTCTGACTCGCGATCTTCGCAGTAGTGAACGCGCCGGAGAGAAATACACATTTCATACGGATTACATCGTTTTATTTAGTTTTGAATGGTTCTGTTTAAAAGTAAAGATTTCTGTAGATAATAGATATATTTCAATTTTTTTTTAGGTGTGTGAGGCGAGTAGGCTACCTTATACGTTAAATTTCGGATCATGGATGATAGCTTAACGTTAGCTCCAGTTCAGGCGCTGGCGCCTCCATGTCGTGATTATTTATTGTCTGCTATATTTACTTTTTATTTATTAAATCGAGAAAATTGGATAATGAAACACTGATTAAAATTAAGATACAATTAATACAAAACGAAATTCGTTTTAAAGAAAGGCTTTGTGCTTTCTGTTTGAGGTATGTGTTTAAAGCAGTCTTTTAGTGCCGCTTTGAACGGTCGCGACGCGTCCGTAATGGAGAACTGCACGTAAGATGGTAATATTATTATTATAAATAATAAATCGTGTAATAATCCCGCCCCCTTAATTAAGAGGCGATATTTGACCGGCATATCATCAAAATGTCCGGAAAACGAAACCTCTGCCGGTCACTTTGACCGGCACCATTTTTTTCTAGCGGAAACTCTGATATATATATATATATATATAAAACCCCCTTTGGCTGGTTATTTTTTCCCATACTAATAGTCCCAACGTTGTCTGGGTTTATTAGTATATTATGTTGGTTTTGTTACTTACACATATATATTATTCTAGACCCGATGATGTCTGGTCTTTATATATATATATATATATATATATATATATATATATATATATATATATACACATATATAATCTGAAAAAAACTCAGTATAAAAAAAAAAATCCAAGCATCTTCCACAGATGGAATTAATTGAAATCTCTCCCAGTTTATATTTAATATATCCTGTATGAAGAGTTCAGGGCTAATTTTATCAAATTGTCTTACTTTAATCAATTTAGAAGGAAGACGAGGCACTTTGATTTTCGACTTACAATCATTTCACAGTTTCCATCTAAAGAATTAATGGTAGACAAAATACAATCAGTAGTATCTGCTGGCGCAGATGGAGGTTTATAAATATTACCAATGATTAATCGTTTGTTTTTCATGAAAAATGATTTTAACGAAAAGGCCTTCAAAATGCCTGGGATTTTCATTTGGAAAAACACGTTCTGCAGTCAGATTTTAGGATACATATATTAAGAGGCCCCCACCTCTTGAACCTCTATCGTTCCTAAATACAACATAATTGTCGAGTTTGACTTCATCATCAGGAATATTGTTGTTTAGCCAAGTTTCAGACAAGGTAATTACATGGGGTTTATTATAGGTAAGCCAGGCTCTCAATAAATCCATTTTCGGTGGCAAACTCCTATTGTTCAAATGAATAACGTGCAAGGTTGTATCTTAGTGTTGCATTTGATACTACCGACCAAAACATTCTTTTGAATAGACCTTATTCTTATTCTATTATTATTATTATTATTATGTTGGAATTAGTGGAATTGCATTAGCATTGTTCAAACAAGCCATATCGCACAATTTTGCACTGTTACTCCTGTTACTTTGTCAAGTGATTGTGTACTGTCGGGAAGACGGAGACGCGCTTTATTGCGTGTATATGCTACGCACTGAAAATACTTGGTTAGGATTAGGGGTGAGGAGTGCGTGCGTATTACACGCCATAAAGAGCGTATCATATGCACACAAAAACTATTTTTGGCGTATAAATGGCACGAGAAATAACATTCGTGGTATAGATACGCATTTTCATGTGATCGGGCTCGCTGTCGCAACTCACAACTAGCGTCTTCTCTCTCTCCCGGCAGTCGCCGCAAACAGTCCCGCCGGCGCTTTCCCACACAAAGACCATGTGACTGACAAGCGCCGCGCGCCACCTCCCCACACAAAGACCATGCAACTGACAAGAGAGTTCACTCCTCCTATACGCTAAAGAACCGAGAGTGGTCATCCAGTCTCTTTGGTAGAGACTGAGAGAGAGAGACGAGGAAAACAAACAAGCATGCAAATGGAATTATCGTGGCCGGAAAAATTAGAGCTAATTTTTTTTTATCGTGCGATTAATTGACTTATCGACTATCGCGACAGGCCTAGGCTAGACTATTGTAATGCTCTACTGGCTGGTTGCCCTGCATGCTTAAAGGTGCTGGAAGTAACTTTTTTACTCCACTAAAGCATAAAAATACCATAATATGTTTGCAGATATTTAGGAAACATGCATACATGCATAAGTTCACATACTCGTTTCTCTGAAAAACACTTCTACAGCCAGTTATTTTACTTATTATTTTACACGTTCCATGTTGTCAGTGGGTTTTTGTTTTGGTCTGTGTGACTCTGCCCACTGCCAGCTCACCCAATAGTATTTCGACATCCCGGGATGCCAGTTGACAGGAAACACAGTGTATTGCATCCTTGGAAAGGAGCAAACAAACTAGGTCAGACATCGCAGATTCTACCTGACCTAAAAAGTCTCAACATCCATCTAAAATATCTATGAATGAGAGCATATTAAAATGCAGATAAATCAACTCATTAACTTAAGTTAATTAACTTAAGTAAAGCTGTGTCTGAAACCGCTCACTAGTGAATGGCAGTTGAGTGCACTACATCAGCAAAGAGTGAACGAAAATGAGTGAGCGAATTCGAATTCGGACGCTGACATAATTATAACGCGCCAGAGAGCTCGGACAATTTCGTCATAAACATTACCTACCCATCTTTAATATTTCCTTTTTTGGCTGTATGAATTGTATGTAACAATTGTATGTATGTATTTTTCACGTTTATTGCGTCATTTGATTTAAAAAATATATAATAAAAACACTTGCTTGTCATATTTATTTACTTTTTACATTTATATGTGAAAAAAAAAGAGAACACAACACAACACATTTGTTTATTCAAATATAGATATAACGGTATATATATATATATATAAATAAAGTTTATCGGATGTACACTCGAATTCAGAGAGGATTGTGGGTAAAAGTAGTGAACAAATGTAGGGAATGATGTCGTTCATTCAGAATTCGGACACCACTACAAAATGGCCGACACCCTAAATAGTGCACTATATAGTGGATAGGGAGCGATTTCAGACACAGCTTAAGTCTCCTCGGCTTTTGTTGTCAACTGCACTCGTTCCTGTTGTGTGTCCTCAAACTGATAACATGTGTGAGTGTTGAGTCTGAGGAGGGGGCGGGGGAAATAACGATCTCCGATATTTAGAATTTGGACTGCATTACCTATTTCAACCACTAGCTGTCATTCTTACAGACAGCACCTTTAATAAACTACAGCTGGTCCAAAACACAGCAACTAGAGTTCTTACCAGAACCAGGAAGTATGACAAAATTAGCCAATTCTCTCAAGAGTGCTTGACTCCCAATTAAACATCGTATTCAGTTTAAAACCTTGCTGATTACTTACAATCAGCTAGACTAGAATCTAGACTAGAAACACATCTCTTTAATCTGGTATACACATAGAACATTATACAATTCTATTATTCAAATCAGTTAAATGATTATTAGGCTGCATAAACTAGGTCAGCCGGAACTAAGTACACTCCCTATAACACCCAATGTACTCGTTACATCATAAGAAGAATGCCGTCTACACTAATGTTAGTCTTTCTGTTTATTCTGAGGTTTACTGTAATCAGCCGGATCAGGGCCATATCCAGATCAGATGGTGGACCTGTGCCTAGACATGACCACAACACATGATGTGGTCAGCCGGATCCGGGCCGTATCCAGATCAGATGGAGGACCTGGACACGACCACAACGCATCCCTGAAGTGTCAGCAGAGATTGTGTCAACTAGACTCCCCCATGTGAAGGCCTCATCGACACGACAGCCAGCAGCACTGATCCTCAACAAACTCGTCTCCATGCCGGCGTGACTCCGATCTTAAACCAGATAGAACTGGATAATAATCTGATTGATCCAATCTGACTTTTGACCTGTAATGCTGCCTGAATCATAATCATACACTGTTCGTTCGTTGGCCAGAGGAAAATCCCCGACTGAGCCTGGGTTCTCCCAAGGTTTTTTTTCTCCTTTCTGTCTCCTGATGGAGTGTTGAATGTGAATAATAGAGATGAGAATAATATCTTGCATCAAGAGTCTGAGTTTGGGATATATTTCCTCCTCCGTAAGGACGCACAGTAAGGACGCTTTCCTGTCATATAGCCTATCACATATGCACACTTCAATAAGCCCAAAGAACGAAGGTTAATGTGTTTAGATGGCAGGAGAAATCGGGGTAAGGAGCAAAAATCTAGCTGTGTCGATCGGTTTATGCTTAAGCCGTTTATGACTTTACTCCGATAAAGGAAAATGGGTTAACACGTTTACACGACCACATGCATTGTTGGCTTATTAAGCATTACAGGGTTAAGAACATGCATGTAAACGCACTCACTTATTCCCTGAAAGTGAAAGTTAAAGCAAAAACAAACTTTTGGCATCTGTCGCTGCATTAGCGGCACATTCTCTCAGAGACGAGATGAATCTACAACAAACCTATATCAACTATCTTAATTTACTGAAGATGAATGCAAGTCTTACAGGTTTGGAACGAGATGAGGGTGAATAATTAATGACAGAATTTTCATTTTTGGGTGAACCATCCCTTTAATTTGCATGTCAATACATCAAACTCGTGGAAAGACTATTTCTATAATACATAAGATTTCATTCAACATGTTATGGAACAGAATGCAAAATTTGCTCTTAGTGATTCTTCAAAAATATGATTTATTTCTGTAGAGCTGGACTTTTAAATAAGGATCAAATTCATTTGAGAATGAAACCAACCTGTTTGCGCCTCAGTTCCTTCATGTTTTACATTGAATGTTTCTTCAATCTTCACGTCGTCACTCTCCTCTTTAATAAACGCCATCTTTCAATAGTGTGTCACGTGGATCTCAGTCGCTTCATCAGGAGTTTTCCTGTGTGTTTGGATACTTTGTCCTGTTTAAGATGAGAATAATTAACAGAAAGAAAACTGGCTAACTTGTGTTATCACTGTCTTACTGAAATAGTTCTGCTAATCTGTGGTAGACCCCGACCGATTTATCAGTCTGCCGCTTTTATCGGCCGATATGAGCCTGTCGCAGAGATATCGATATCAGCGTATATGACGCCGATATGTTTTTTTTGTTTTTTTACAGCACATACACTCACCTAAAGGATTATTAGGAACACCTGTTCAGTTTCTCATTAATGCAATTATCTAATCAACCAATCACATGGCAGTTACTTCAATGCATTTAGGGGTGTGGTCCTGGTCAAGACAATCTCCTGAACTCCAAACTGAATGTCAGAATGGGAAAGAAAGGTGATTTAAGCAATTTTGAGCGTGGCATGGTTGTTGGTGCCAGACGGGCCGGTCTGAGTATTTCACAATCTGCTCAGTTACTGGGATTTTCACGCACAACCATTTCTAGGGTTTACAAAGAATGGTGTGAAAAGGGAAAAACATCCAGTATGCGGCAGTCCTGTGGGCGAAAATGCCTTGTTGATGCTAGAGGTCAGAGGAGAATGGGCCGACTGATTCAAGCTGATAGAAGAGCAACTTTGACTGAAATAACCACTCGTTACAACCGAGGTATGCAGCAAAGCATTTGTGAAGCCACAACACGCACAACCTTGAGGCGGATGGGCTACAACAGCAGAAGACCCCACCGGGTACCACTCATCTCCACTACAAATAGGAAAAAGAGGCTACAATTTGCACGAGCTCACCAAAATTGGACAGTTGAAGACTGGAAAAATGTTGCCTGGTCTGATGAGTCTGGATTTCTGTTGAGACATTCAGATGGTAGAGTCAGAATTTGGCGTAAACAGAATGAGAACATGGATCCATCATGCCTTGTTACCACTGTGCAGGCTGGTGGTGGTGGTGTAATGGTGTGGGGGATGTTTTCTTGGCACACTTTAGGCCCCTTAGTGCCAACTGGGCATCGTTTAAATGCCATGGCCTACCTGAGCATTGTTTCTGACCATGTCCATCCCTTTATGACCACCATGTACCCATCCTCTGATGGCTACTTCCAGCAGGATAATGCACCATGTCACAAAGCTCGAATCATTTCAAATTGGTTTCTTGAACATGACAATGAGTTCACTGTACTAAAATGGCCCCCACAGTCACCAGATCTCAACCCAATAGAGCATCTTTGGGATGTGGTGGAACGGGAGCTTCGTGCCCTGGATGTGCATCCCACAAATCTCCATCAACTGCAAGATGCTATCCTATCAATATGGGCCAACATTTCTAAAGAATGCTTTCAGCACCTTGTTGAATCAATGCCACGTAGAATTAAGGCAGTTCTGAAGGCGAAAGGGGGTCAAACACAGTATTAGTATGGTGTTCCTAATAATCCTTTAGGTGAGTGTATAACGCAGATAAAATGCTTGCAAATTGCGTAACTACGTAGATTGTCTAGCAGAGCACGCTTCATTGTTTGCTAATGGCGACCCATGTCACTGCAGTGACACCAGTCAACCCTTCACTTCAGTAAAAGGAGGTCTCTACTTCAGACACGGTGGAAGATGCGCACACATTAGCTTCAACTCCACTGACAAGGTATGAAACATGGCTAGCTAGCTAATGTAGCAAACGAGTATGATAAGCTCTTGTGAGAGTAAAAGACGGGAACATTGTTTATTTACTTTATAACATTGCGTCTCACCAGGTGACAACGTAGCGTTAAATCACCATTCAACAGAACGCACCGGTACTAGTAAGCAACTTACTGTTAAGACACCGTTAAGATGCGGTGTGGCGCGAGCGACAAATCTCCGACAATAAACTGATGCCTCGTTCTGCTTTGTAACAGAATAGAGTAAAAAGTAGGGTAAACAGCTGTTGCGAAGCGAGCAACAACGGACGCGCCCGGTGTAGACAGGGTTAAAGCCCATTCTGCCTATAATGCTACCTTATCAAGCAATATTCTAATCATTTATATAATTATAACACTTTATATAGGGCCATTTTGCAAAAAGAGTAGCCTAGTTTCACGTGTAGTACATTTTGCTGACTACTTATTTAAAATAGTATATAAGTACTGTATGTAATTATACACGTTTTCATTATGGCATTATTACTTTTACTTTAGTAAAAAGATCTGAGTTCTTCCTCCACTGGTAGAGACTGGAGGAATTAAGACTAATAATAGAAGATAATAAGATTTTGCCAGTGACACTTTTGATATATTTATTGATGCAAGTTATTTTTTGTAAAACGTGACTAAATTAAAAGACAAAATCATTAGTGAAGATTATGCAACACCAGTATTTAGAATATAGTTTACGGCTCAAATGTATCATTCTCATTTTATCATTCACCCTGCCTCCATTACATATCGTTGTCACACAAGTGTTTGATCACCACATTTGAGTGATCATTGCAAAACGTGTTTATATATATATTTATATATATTCTGGGGGGGATGCCCTTTATAAAGGTTAAAAAAAAGCCCTCGAGGTATGCTAAATATGACATATGCAGAATTGCAGATTTAAAAATGTCAAAGCTTATGATCAAACACTGATAAGAATATTCCTTAAGAATAAATTATATTTACACCACCAAAAAAAAAAAAAAAAAAAATTCCAGAAAAGCAATTTTTTTAGTCGCACAAGTGAATGACCGATTTACATGACAAGGCTTAATGTCGAGCTTTTTAATGCTTAATAATACCCCTGTTATTTTTTTAAAGTGAGAAACTGCCTATTCAAAATTGATATAGCCTATGTAAAAAATATATTGGTGCAATTGGCTCTCAACTTATTTTAGTAGAATAAATTTCACAGATTTAACCTGTAGATATAACACATCCATGTTGTCACTTAATACAACATTTCAATTTCAATTATTTTCATGTGTAGCCTAATCAAGAAAATAACCATAGACAAAATGACAAAAATAGTCATAAATAATGTTTGATGTTAGAATAATACATCTTATTCTTAACAAATACCAACAGCAGAATAATTTTAGAGGGTTTAATAACATGAATTTAACAGATTATTAATGCGCCTTTGAAGTACGGATAAAAGGAGCTTTAACGGGAGAAACACCACGAACACATGTAGGATAATTCTGTCATGTGACCACATTTATTTGCGTTAAACTGACAATAACGGAGCGAAATGAAACGAAGCTTGTGCTTTACTCATAAACAACTGTTCATTAATGCTATTATACATTAGCCTACAGTGTTACATTCCTTAGTAAAAAAAAAAACTGCATTCACAGTTCTCTATATAATAGTACGAACAGGTTGTATTGGTTTAAACACTTTAAATGATTAAAACCACAGACCTCTCTTCAGCAGAATCACAGATGAGGGAGCGCGGCGCAGCCTTATGACGTAATACTAACACACCAAAATAAAAGTCCTCTTAACACGCTAAAACAAAAATAGAAATACGCATACAGAAAACACATTCAAGTGATAAGATAAATTATGAATTAATTTAAATGTAAGCAAGTGTGAAATGATCACAATTATAATACCAACTACAGAGCATTGGTGATTTTCTCAATCAAGGGAATCTTCATATTATAAAAATATTTTCACAATTTTGGGTAAGTTCTGATTTAAATTCACTCTGTTGATTATGTTTTCATTTAATATTTCTTTTGTAAATGGGTAAAATAGCTATGTTGCCTCAAAGCAACAATATGCAACAGTGGAATGAGAATTCCCTGTTTTCATGCTAGTTCGCAATACAATATTAGATTAGATTAGATTCAAGATTAGATTCAACTTTATTGTCATTACACAAGTACAGGTACAAGGCAACGAAATGCAGTTTAGGTCTAACCAGAAGTGCAATAGCAGCAAGTGCAGGATATACAGTGGTTCCATAAGTGCAGAACATGGATATGTACTGAATAAATATAGAGTTGAATACTATTATAAACAAAAATTTACAGATAGATTGTCCTATGAATATAATATACAGATAACTATTACTGTGAACAGAGTTTACAGCTAGATATGTACTGAATATAATAATATACAGATGGCTATTACTATAAACAGAATGCTTACAGATAGATATGTACTGAATATAATATACAGATGGCTGTTACTATAAACAGAATTTTACAGATAGATATGTACTATGAATATATATACAGATGGCTGTTACTATAAACAGAATGTGAGCATAATATACAGATGGCTATTACTATAAACAGAATTTAACAAATAGATATATGTATAAGTTAGGCTAATGAGCAGTATAACAATGGATTTAAAGTAGTGCAAATAAAGTTGGACAGAAGCTATCCGAGTGAAAGTGCAGTGGAAAGTAATTGCATATTACAGTTAAGGTACGATATTGCAATGTATATATAAACAGTCGGTACTGTAAATAAACAGTCGGCAGTGCAAATTGAGCATATTCCAGTCAAGGTAGTAGTGCAAGATGCATATGTAAACAGTTGTTACTGTAATAACAGTCAGTAGTGCAAATGAACATTATAGTATTGCAAATACAAAATGGAGGCAGGTGTGAGGAGGGAGAGGAGAGTCAATCAGTATATAAGGGGAGCGGGATCAATGAGGGTTAGAGTTTAATAAAGAGACAGCTCTGGGGAAAAAACTGTTCTTTAGTCTGCTGGTCCTGGTCCGGAGGCACCTGAAACGCCTGCCGGAGGGCAGGAGAGAAAACAGTCTGTGGGCTGGGTGAGAGGAGTCCTTAAGGATGCTGCGAGCTCGATGCAGACAGCGTTTCCTCTGGATGTGCTCGATGGCAGGTAGTGGAGTCCCAGTGATGCGCTGGGCGGTTTTCACCACCCGCTGCAGTGCCTTGCGCTCTGCAACAGAACAGCTCCCATACCACACTGTAGCACAGTTGGTCAGGATGCTTTCTATTGCACAGCGATAGAAGTTCACCAGGATAGTGGAGGAAAGCTGATTCTTCCTCAGTGTCCTCAGGAAGAAAAGGCGCTGGTGAGCCTTCTTGACCAGGCTGGAGGTGTTGGTTGTCCAGGTCATGTCCGCCGAGATGTGGGTCCCCAGGAACTTGAAACTGGAGACACGCTCAACAGCCATTCCATTGATGTGGATGGTGTCGTGTGTGCCTCTTGACACTTTCCTGAAGTCCACGATGAGCTCCTTCGTTTTGGTGGTGTTGAGGAGCTGGTTATTTTCGGTGCACCATGTGGCCAGGTGCTTGATCTCCTCCCTATAGGCAATATTATCAGCAATATAACATTTCACACAGATGGCAGGATACCAAGACTTATTAAAGTATTTGTCAGTATGTGCCTTGGTTTTTTTATTTTAAAATACTTAATAACAATAACAATATTTATGATGACACTTTAGCTATAAGTATGCATAGGCATAGCCTAGAATTTGTAGCTTTGTAAGCTCAGATGTGCGTGTGTGTGTGTGTGTAGGGCCGTTTCAAGATATTTGGGGGCCCTAGGCAAAAGAGTGAAGTGAGGTCCCAAGTCCTCCCTCAGGAACATTTTTAAAATTCAGATGGGATTTCTTGTATTCTTGTGCATTTTAAGAGTCATGAATTATCAATTGGCACAGACAGAAATTTAAGCAAAGCACCTAATAAAGCAAAAAAAAAAAAAAAAACATTTGGTGAATAGCCATACGTTTATTGTTATTCTCATAGCATATCATGAAAGTGAAGTGTGGAGGATTCGATATTTACTTTACAGGAAAAGAACTTCACTTCCCATAATGCCACAAACAACAACGTCATACGCAAAACTACAGGTCCTTGCACACTGTGTCCGAAATTTTCGCATGCGTTTTTTCGTATTCATGAATATTCTTGATTCGGTGGCTCTAAATTGTCAAAACACCATTCAAAATGCTTGCTACGGACGGGAAATGCGCAGACCGTTTTTTTTTTTTTTTTGACGGACGAAAGTTTCGGAGGCAGTGTGCAAGCGTGATTGACATAACGTGAGGTCGTATTTATTTTTTAACGTGCGAAAATTTCGGATTGCGAATTTCGGACTCAGTGTGCAAGGGCCTACCTGTTGCGTACGGTACAAAGTGTTGATGGAGAAGAATAGAAGGACAAACGCGAAGGAAAGGGGCATTTTTCTCCAGATGGAATAGAAACACCACCAACGGAAATTGATAGCCTGCGTACACCTAAAATGTAACCGGACTTGATGGATTATTTTGTTTGGACCTAACTGCATGGGAATCATAGGACCAGCTCATTTTGTTTGGAATTGACAAAGTTTTTACTGTGACCGCGGGCAGACAGCCGTGACAACACTTCTCTAGCTTTTGCCTTTATTCGCAGAGATGTGAAAATACGTCAGACAGTTGTATTTGGAGATAATAATGGTTTACTTGCCACTGTCTCTTTGGCGTTTTTCCTCTTCTTCTTTCTTTCTCTGTCTTTTGGAAAATCCTGAAAGGTATGAGCGCTTCATGATGACATTTTTAAATTTAAATGCCCGCGTAGCGCGCTGAGTGTGGGAACGACAGTTTCTCTTCCACTGACAGCTAGTGGGGGACCTGATGGGGGGTGCGCGACGGTGGATGTCACTTCAACATTACAGTGATTAGGGCACTCATAGTGTTTGTCGTTGCATGGGGGAATCCCTCTAGTTTGGGGGGCCCCTCTCACGGAGCAGTACTGGAAAGTGATAGCGCTGTCTCACTGTGGTGGTTTGTTTACAATGGTTGATACTGTTTGACGAGGGCAGATACACAACCTAAATGACCGTGCGGCCATCGGGGGCCCCCTTCAGCTGGGGGCCCTAGGCAGCTGCCTACCTTGCCTACCCCATTGCGACGGCTCTGTGTGTGTGTGCACCAGACACCAAGGTTGCTGTGGCCCAGATCCGGCCCACACTTGACACTTTCATCTGGCCCACATACCGTGTGGAATGATGGCACTTGGGCGGTCCGCTCCTGTTTGCCAGATATGGGCCACAGTCAAGTGTGGGCCTGATGTGGGCCAATTCGGCTTCATTTATTTTGTTTATGGCTGATATGCGGCATTGCTATGGCTTAATTGTGGCCCACATCTGGCAAACAGGAGCGGACCGCCCAAGTGCCATCATTCCACGCGGTATGTGGGCCAGATGAAAGTGTCAAGTGTGGGCCGGATCTGGGCCACAGCAACTTTGGTGTCTGGGCCAGATATGGGCCAGTTCTGCTTCATTTGTTTTGTTTACGGCTGACATGCGGCATTGCTATGGCTTAATTGTGGCCCACATCTGGCAAACAGGAGCGGACCGCCCAAGTGCCATCATTCCACGCGGTATGTGGGCCAGATGAAAGTGTCAAGTGTGGGCCGGATCTGGGCCACACCAATTTTGCTATCTGGGTACTCCCTGGCCGGTTATAAAGCAATATACAAAAAGAAACGTAAGGACTCAAGTCCAACGTGAACCAAAAGTAACCATCACTGAGAGAAAATAAACAGTCAACTCAAAATATAACCAGCAACTAACAAAACAAGGCACGCCACTGCGTGAACCAAAACGAAAACCAAACAAAGCTCCTTCTCTCTCTCCCGCTTCCGGTCTACGTCAGTCTCTTATAGTAAGGAGTGGACGCCCATTCAGGTGTACATCGTAATGATGATGGCCGGCCAGCAGCACCGCCCTGAGAGATGACAGCGGAGAAAGTGACAACAAAAACAACAACACAAACACATATCCTCGGAGCACGTAACACTACTATAGTACGATGCATCGTTGAAGAAATCAACTAGCTAGTCACGACTGTTTCCCGAAACTGTATTGTCGCAAAGTGGTCGTTCAACCACGCTGGTTTATGACATCACAGTTTGAGATCGAATTAATGCTAATGTTTCGATATAAATTACAGGCATGGCATCTGAGGACTATTTCTCATTTTTCTCAGTTATTTTGCTTTATTTCCAGATTCAGTCATAGGCTCGTTCTTAGACACTAGAGCACGTTCGCATATGCGCACTCTTCAAAAGCGGTGCTTTAAATCTCGACAAACTAAAAGACGTAAATGACATTTGCATGTATTCTAAATAAAAGACACGGGTTGTACTGAATGTCAGCTTGCTTATTTTGCTCAAGATGAGGATTTATTAAGTCCACATGTCATACAAACTAGAAACTATGCTTCTAACCACAGGTCGAGATCTATCGTTCCAACCACATGCGATGCTGTTTGCGAATGTTCGTTAGAACGATGGTTTCGGGAAACACTGACTCATTGAACTATGCTGATAACGACGGAACTTGCGAACATAGTTGGCTAACGATGCTTTTGGGAAACGCACCCCAGATCAACGTGTGATCAACACTGAATGGATCTCTGAGCTGCTGTGAGTGAGTGGAGGTGGGGCTCATTTGCATATTCATAGAACCAGATTCTATGTTCATATTCATAGATTTTTTTTTCCAAGGAAAAAAGTTTAGTTATGTCATTTTGGGGATCAAAGATGAGTTTTAAGGGATAAAAGTATTGAAAAAATTAATCTTTAACAATAACGCCTTGACAAAGCGACTACTTTGAAAATTAGGAATTTTGGCATAAATGTGTGATTACATACAGTGAAATGATTGTCAATAAAAAAAAGACAAAATATTGATTAAAATATTTAATACAAAAAAAATCAAATGAAAAAAGGTTTATTCTGATCTTAATCATCAGGTCTCTCACACACACACACACACACTGCAGCATCATGAACACTACTTTAGAGCATTGACACCGTGTGGTGAAATAATCACGCACATCAGCAGAAATTGGAAGATACAGAGTTGAGTACTTTTATGAAACATTCAAATGCTCCAGTGCAGTGGTTACCAAACTTGGGGGTACATGTGGTGACAGAGGGGGTACACAAACAAAATGCTGAGTTTTGCCATTCATTTAATTCTACCCACTTTAAAATAACATTAAAACTGAGCATGTATTTCTAACTGTCTAAATGCCATAAATACATGACATCCAATCAAATTATCTCATCTTTTGCGTCAAAACTGACTGCATCCACTCAAGCAGCATATGATCCACACTATGCATATGATAGGTTGTATTGGCAAAGGGAATGTTTCAATGATTCATTCATAAATACAGTCAGTTGCTTCATTACTAAATGAATGAATGACTCGATGACTCAGTCATTAAAGGGTTCACCCCAAAATGAAAATGATCACATACTTATCTCACCCTCAAGTCATCCTAGGTGAATATGACTTTCTTCTTCCAGTCAAACACATATAAGAGTTATATTGAAATATATCCTGGCTCTTCCAAGCTTTATAATGGGAGTGAATAGTAACTTTTGTAGTAAGATTAGTAAGTAGTAGTAATAGTAAGATTTTGAAGTCCAAGGCTCAATCTCAATTCACCCCTTGGCCCTGGCCCTTGCCCCTACCCCTCCGTTTTGTGCGTTCCCGTGAAGGGGTTGGACTGTCTCGATTCTCATTTGGTTGGAGGAGTAGGGGTAGGGGTAGGGGGAAGGGCCAGATAGCCCTTGAAACGAAGATTTTTCGGGACCACACTTCAAACGAAGGGGTATGAGAAATGTCCCTGCATACACCGGCTACAGAGGCAACATGACTGCCAATAATCATTTTCTTTGTCATATTCAATCTTGTGTTCATATTAACGGTCATGTTCTGCAAATAAACGGTAAAAAAAAAAAAAAAAAATATTCGCTAAAGTCCGTTAACAATATGACGCGTGTAAAAAGCAAAAGTTTGAAGCGAAGTGGACGCGCGATGAGGCGAATTCGCATCCACCGCGCTGCGCTAAACGCCTCATTCGCGCCGCAAGACCTCCAGACGCACGTAAACGCGTCTTAACATTCAAATCACTCGTGCCAGACGCTCTATTCGCGTTTGGTGTGAACACAACATTCTTCAGAAGAAAAATGCAAAAAAATAGCTGTAACTCACGCAAGACTACAGCTGACGACGGCATCTTGGAAGTTTGTGATAAACATTGGCGCATTTCCTGTGACGTAGGCGCTAGCGACGACGTATATTGACGTGTAACGGTGTAGTAGTGGTGTCCCATTTCTTAGGGGAATATTTTCACCCCTACGCCTTGCCACTCTGTTTCAAGGGGCAAGGGTAAGGGGTAGGTGAAGGGGTATAAAATAGAATTGGGATTGGGCCCAAGTGCATCCATCCATAATTAAAGTAATCCATATGGCTTTAGGGGGTTAATAAAGGCCTTCTGAAGCGAAGCGATGCGTTTTTGGAAGAAAAATATCCATATTTATAACTTTATAAACTAGAATCACTCGGCACCAACCAAAGAGTGAAACTCTATCAATAAAAATTAGGGGATTGATTTCATTTTTGGGTGAATGACCCCTTTAGGACTGTGACTTACGGCCATCTATTGGTGGTTTTAGTTTAATATTTAAAAGAATCACTTTGTTTTTACCGTTATTGCATATTTCTCTATTAATTATTTATATATTTAAAACATTATTTGTTTTATAAAGGTAAAAAAAATGCACTGGAAAATAAATTTAGGGGGCAAATATTGTCCCATAATGGAAAAGGTATGACTGCAGTCTAAGTGGAAAGTAAGGGGTATGCTGAAGCATGGTAAACGCCTCAAGGGGTTGACACTAAAAAGTTTGAGAACCACTGCTCCAGTGTGTTTGATCTTTGACTTTTAATACAAACTTCTTTGTTTTTACTTTACTATTATGCTAGTCAGCTCCTGTTCAATGTCATTCACTGTTCGCGTGAATGTACCCACTTTGATACGGTGACAATGGTTTCATTACAGGTGAATGACAATTCATCTACATCCAATGGACAGAGAGCCTAGAATTTTGCTGCCCGTCTAGATTGGTGGACGGTGATGGAGGCCCTGCATCAAACCCAGAGCCCAAGGCAATTGCCTACTCTGCCTATAGGCCCTAAGCATTTCACAGCAAGACAGAAGTTTAACTAATATTTGATTCTGAGGCATCCTTATAAGTAATAGAGTGACTCCATACAGTCAAAATTAGAGGGCGATTACTGCAACCACTCAGTTTTTTGAAAGGAGGTGGGGCAAAACAATTTGGACCAAATTCAGTTGCGGCATGAGCGTAGCCTAAATTTCACACAAATGCATTTATCTTCTAGAGTCATTTTAAACACTTCCCACACAATGAACAAAAATGGGGTCTCACATTTTTTGGTTACACTGATTACAATTAAATGTGAATCTTCATGTGGGAATCAAGGTTCACTTTCCGTGCAAAACTCTTTCCACACTGATCACATGCTAACGGCTTCTCTCCAGTGTGAATTCTCATGTGGCTTTTGAGGCTTCCTTTCCTACTGAAACTCTTTCCACACTGATCACATGCTAACGGCTTCTCTCCGCTGTGAATTCTCATGTGTTTATTAAGGTTTCCTTTTTCAGTGAAACTTTTTCCACACTGTTGGCAGGAGAAAGGCTTATCTCCAGTGTGAACTCTCATGTGGTTATTTAAAGTTGTTTTATGTGTAAAACTCTTTCCACACTGAGGGCATGTGAAAGGCTGCTCTCCAGTGTGAATTCTCATGTGGCTTTTAAGGCTTTCTTTTCGACTGAAACTATTTTCACACAGTTTGCAGGCGAACGGCTTCTCTCCCGTATGAATTCTCATATGGCTTATGAGGTTTCCTTTCTGAATAAAACTATTTCCACACAGTTTGCAGGGGTAAGGCTTCTCTCCGGTGTGACTTCTCATGTGGCCTTTAAGGTGTCCTTTTTGAGTGAAACATTTCCCACACTGAGGGCATATGTAAGGCTTCTCTCCAGTGTGAATTATCATGTGGCTTTTGAGGCTTCCTTTCCTACTGAAACTATTTCCACACAGTTTGCAGGTGTAAGGCTTCTCTCCAGTGTGAATTCTAACGTGCCTGTTAAGGACTACTTCTTGAGTGAAACTTATTCCACACTGTTGGCAGGTGTAAGGCTTCTCTCCAGTGTGAATTCTCATGTGAGTATTAAAAGTTGGTTTACGTGTAAAACTCTTTCCACATTGAGGGCATGTGAAAGGCTTCTCTCCAGTGTGAATTCTCATGTGATTATTAAAAGTTAATTTATGTGTAGAACTCTTTCCACATTGAGGGCATGTGAAAGGCTTCTCTCCAGTGTGAATTCTAACGTGCCTGTTAAGGACTACTTCTTGAGTGAAACTTATTCCACACTGTTGGCAGGTGTGAGGCTTCTCTCCAGTGTGAATTCTCATGTGGACTTTAAGGTTTCCTTTTCTGTTGAAACTTTTTCCACACTGTTGGCAGGTCAAATCACGTCCATTGGCTCTTTTTCGTGAAGTCTTTTCAGTCTGTGAGCAACTAAATGACTTCTCGTCGATAATAAGATCATCCTTTTTGTCATACTGGTCTTTCTCTTCTATTTCACTCAGTTCTTGACTCTCCTTTTTCAGTGCCATCAAGTCTGATGCGAAAAAAGAGACAAATACAAATTAAGCCCAATTCAATGGTACAAAGCAACAAACATCAAAATCATCAGTATCAAAGCAACGACATATATGTTACATACTATTACACACTAAGATAGGTGTTGCATGCAATCTCAAAACCTCTTCACGATATTGTTAACTCAACTAAAAATGTTTAAACTGTCGGTTAACAAAAAACAAAAACAAGGAGCCCAGGAGAAGATCATTATAGACCCATTTCAAATTTGCCATTTATGTCTAAAATATATAAAATAAAATTATGGAGAACCACAGGGCTCAGTATTAGGTCCTCTACTTTTCTTCCTGCTCCCCCTGAGAGATATTTTTTTAGTGTTATGCCAGTTTTGTATTTCCTCACAGCCTGACAAATCTTCTTAACTCTCCAAAATAGCAGAGTTTATAAATTAAACAAATGCATGGATAACTAGTCATTTTCTTCAATTAAATTCTTCCATAGACTCTCTCTTTTCCAGTGCTTTAGAAATTTTTTCTCCTATGCCCTTAAAGTTTTTTTTAAAGAAAACAGTCCAACGACGTGGTACAACGAGCACACTCGGGCCCTGAAGAGAGCAGCCAGAAAATTGGATTGCAGCTGGAAGAAAGCAAATATAGAGGTTTCCTTTCGAACGCCTTTTCCTCGATTTACTGAAGCTTATGTGTAAAACGCATTTGCAGCTGCACAGCTAGCACATTGAGCGTCTGGCTCGCTCATAGGCTATGCTGCAGCAACTGCACATCCAATGGCGCGGGTGCCTCTGACGTGCGACCAATGAGCTATCCCCACATCATTACACGTCAGATAATAGTCCCCCGAATTCGCCATTATAGTAGATCTTACTCCTTCAGCGACAACTTCACGTCTAACTGTTTTACTGAGCTTCGCTGTTGAACAAGTCCTTCAGCCTGAGCAAGCATCATTTCAGCAGACTACGCCTTCTCTCAGCCTTTATCTCCTGACTCCATCTCACCTGTGGCTATCCGGCGACGAAGCTATATCCTTTTTTTTTAATGCCTTGTTCATCCTGTCTCCTGTCTTTATCCTGTCATCCTGTCTTTATCTCCTGACTCTGGCTTAATCTCAATGAGATTAAGGACTCTGACAAAATGAGGTTCCTTGACGCCCCTGTATACAGCTCTGGCCTCTTCGGCCCGGCGGTGAAGGGGTTCTATGAAAGATACACAGAGGCACAGAAGGCGTCCCAGGCCATGCAACATTTCTTGCCGAAGCGCGAGGGCCCGCGTCAGGGCCCGCGTCCCAGCGTTGTGTTTGATGCTGAGCCGCCGAAGTCGTCCTAGCACCAAAGGTGAAGAGAGAGGGCTCATGTTTCACACTAGCCGGACCACCCTCAAAAAACCCTGCAAAACTTCCCACTGCTCCCTGTTCAGTTCAGGCGGCTGGGGATTTTAATATTGTAAACAGGCCCGCAGCAGTGAGCGTGTCTCTACAAACAAACGGCATTTTCACGGCAACCCAAATAAAGCACAAAAAGAGTATGGGCCCTATTTTAACGACCTGAAACGCAAGTGTCAAAGCGCAAAGTGCAAGTAACTTTGTGGGCGGGTCTTGGCGCTGTTGCTATTTTCCCGGCGGGATAAATGACTCTTGCGCCAGGCGCAAATCTAAAATGGGTTGGTCTGAAGTAGCTTCATTATTCATAGGTGTGGTTTGGGCGTAACGTGAAATAAACCAATCAGAGCGTCATCTCACATTCCCTTTAAGAGCAGACGCGCTTGTTCTAAAGCGGATTCCTATTATAACGGCGGATTTGCCAGACGCACGACAGGAGCGGTTCACAGCCAAGGAGAGCAACGCTCTCGTCAGGGACGTTGAGGATGGAGAAACCCACCCAAATTAACTTAGGTTAAAAAAGCGTATGATCATTTGGGTAAATGTGTAAGCTAGATGTATGCTTTTATAATAAATTGTCTATCTATCTATCTATCTATCGTAATAATGTATGATTTGCAAAAATGAAAACTGCTGCTTCTGTGTAGATGAGAGAATGAAAGTGCATGCGCGTTGTGCACACGCTACATTGATTATGGCCAAGCATGCGCCCTTAAAATAGCATATGAATAACATGCGCAACGCGCCACTGACTTTAAACTATTTTTTCCTGGTTAGTGGCGCAATTGTTTTCTAAACCTGCAAAATAGCATGAAGGAACGTTTGCGCCGGAACACGCCGCCTCTTTGCGCTGAACCGCCCCGGGGAGCGCAAGTGTATTTCCTAACTTACCGACGTGCTTCTGTGGAGGGAAAAGCGCGCTTTGCGCGGGTGCAAAATAGGAATGATACATGCGTCGCTGTACAAAGTCAATTGCGCTGGGTGCAAGATAGGGCCCAATGTTTCACAACTACGGGTTCTCACCCCTCAACAAGGCGGCCCCTTCCCTGTTGTAGCACTGACTTCCCCTCAGGCGAAAGCTTGTACTGTCAGTCCAACACTAATCCAATCACAATATAAGGGTATTATTATAATTATTTTCTAATCCCGAAAAAAGACGGCGTTCTCAGACCCATACTAGATTTGAGACATTTGAACAAGGCTCTCATGAGACGGCCTTTCAAAATGTTGACTATCAAAAACATACTTGCGCAAGTTCACCTGGGGGATTGGTTTGTCACAATGGATCTGAAAAATACATAAATTCATATTCAGATAAACCCTCGTCACAGGCCATTCTTGAGGTTCGCCTTCGAGGGTCAGGCTTATAAATACACCGTTCTGCCATTTGGTCTGACACTAGCACCCCGTACATTCACAAAGTGTATGGATGCAGCGCTTTCTCCCCTGAGACATCAGGGAGTGCGCATGCTGAATTATCTCGACGACTGGCTAGTGCTGGCACAGTCGAGAACCGAGCTACTAGCTCACAGGGATTTGATTCTTGGCCATTTGGAATGCCTGAGTCTCACAATCAATGTTACCAAAAGCAAACTGACCCCCAGCCAGAGCGTGGTCTTTCTGGGCACAGTTTAAGACTCTGTGACGATGACAGCGTGGCTCACACGAGAGCGCACACTCTCGGTTCAGGTGCTAGCAGCATCGTTCAGAGCGCGGGCCCCTAAAGAAATTTCAGAAACTTCTCTGCCTCATGGCAGCAGCATCGTCAGTACTACGTATGGGATTACTGCGCATGCGCCCGTTGCAGCACTGGCTGAAACGCCGTGTGCCAACCCATGCGTGGCAGTCAGGCAGCCTGCGCATCATGGTAAATCAAGGTTGTTTAAGAACCCTGATTCCCTGGCGGGCTCAGAACTGATACCTCGAGGGTGTGACCATGGGTGTAGTTTCCAGGAGGAAAGTGGTGTTTACAGATGCTTCCAACCTGGGTTGGGGAGCGCTGCATGAGGGCAAGCTGGCTTCTGGTCGAGCACGGAGCAGAGCTTACATATCAACTGTCTGGAAATGAAAGCAGTTGGTTCTGCCCTGAAAGCATTTCTGTCAAACCTAAAGGGTCACCACGTCTTAATCCACACAGACAACATGTCAGTTGGTGGCCTACATAAATCGCTGAGGTGACATCAGGTCAGGCAACCTGCATGCCATGGCGGGAGACCTCCTCTTATGGGCATATACCAATCTGAGCTCTCTGAGAGCCATGCATATCCCTGTCATTCAGAATCTGGGTGCAGATATCCTCTCACGGGGCAACATTCCCCTGGGCGAGTGGTTCCTGAACTCACAGACGGTCAGTCTGATATGGAGTGTGTTCGGAGAGGCTGAAATCAACCTTTTTGCCTCGAGAACAAACACCCACTGCACAGTGTTCTTCTCGAAGACCAGGGACGCACTGGCCCATCCCTGGCACAACTGCCCCCTTTACGGTTTTCCCCCTGTCCCGATGATTCCACAAGTCATCAAACGGGTCAGGGAGAGCGGATGCCCAGTCCTTCTGGTGGCCCCTCTCTGGAAATCCAGGCCGTGATTTCCGTAGCAGGTTTAGCTATCAGACACAGTCCCTTGGCCGGTTCCAATAAAGAAAGTCCTCTCTCAGGCCAATGGGACAATATGGCATCCTCGATCCGGCTTATGGGCCCTCCATGTATGGCCCCTAAACGGGTACCCAGGGACCTTCCTAAGAAGGTCTTAAGCACTATCTCTGCCAGGGCCCCATCTACTCGGCGCCTTTATGCTTTGAAGTGGTCGGGTTTTTCCAGCTGGTGATCGAAAAATCATTTTGACCCAGAGTCATGTGAGGTATCTGTGGTGCTCTCCTTCCTGCAGGAGCTGTTGGACGCGGGCCGTTCCCAGTCCACGGTCAAAGTATATGTGGCAGCTTCCCAAATAAACAATAGTTCTGAGGCACTCAAAACGAATATAGGTTTAAAAAGCCTTTATTTAAACTTGGCTATCCATTAAAAAACATGCCAACATGTTTCGGCCTCTGTGGCCTTCTTCAGGGCAAATTCAAAAGCAGCACTCCTGGTAACTCGTTTGTGGATATATGTGGCAGCTATTGCAGCGCATCATGCTCTGGTGGCTGGCCAATCAATAGGAAGAAATAACCTGGTGGTCCTGGGGGCTCTGAAGGGTCCGGCCTTTGAACCGCTCCAGTTGGTTGATCTTAAACCTCTCTCGCTAAAGACTGCTCTCCTGTTGGCACTGGCATCTACAGGTATCAAGCGGGCAGGAGATCTGCAGGCTCTCTCAGTGAGCCCTTCATGTTTGGAGTTTGGACCAGATGACTCCAGGGTCATCCTCAAACCCAGGCATGGTTATGTACCCAAAGTGCTCGCAACGCCGTTCAGAGCACAGGTTATTACATTATTAGCCCTTCCCCCTTCTGCCGAGGATGGGGAGGTTAATCTTCTCTGCCCTGTCAGAGCGCTGAGAACCTATCTGCTTTGGTGGCTGATCCAAGGGTGATCCAGTCACTAAGCAAAGACTGTCTAGATGGTGGATGCCATTTCTATGGCTTATACCTCAGTGGGTCAGGTTTACCCCATACCCATTCGACTAGAGACATGGCTTCGTCATGGGCTTGGTCATCTGGCTTTCCCATTCAAGATATTTGTGATGCGGCCGGCTGGTCCTCGCCTGCCACATTTATGAAGTTTTATAATATGGAGGTGCCTTCTCTACAGGCGAAGGTGCTTTCGGTATGATTAAGGCCCAACGGTGTCTGGTCTGGTCTAAAAAACTACTGTGCACAATCACATATAAAACCCGCTTTGGCTGGTTATTTTTTCCCATACTAATAGTCAAGTCAAGTCAAGTATATTTGTATAGCGCTTTTCACAAAACAGATTGTATCAAAGCAGCTTCACAGTATTAAATTAAAATAATACAACAAGGTTTGTTTCTAGTGGAATTTATTGATTGATAAAATCAAATTAAATATCCCCATAATATCCCCAACTGAGCAAGCCAAAGGCAACAGTGGCAAGGAACCGAAAAACTCCATCAAGTGACCTAATGGTGTCCTAAAACTCCATCAGGTGACCCAATGGAGAAAAAAAAACCTTGGGAGAACCCAGGCTCAGTCAGGGGCCAGTTCTCCTCTGGCGTTTATTAACTAGAGGCCGGACTGTAATTTGAACTGTAAGATTAAAAAAATTATATGAATGCCTGGCTGAAGAGATGCGACTTTAATCTAGTTTTAAACTGGGAGAGCGAGTCTGAGCAACGAACACTATCAGGAAGGCTATTCCAGAGTTTTGGAGCTAAATGTGAAAATGCTCTCCCTCCTTTGGTGGACCTAGATATCCTAGGTATGACCAAAAGCCTTGAATTTAGTGATCTTAAAGAGCGCGATGGATTATAGGGCGATAGAAGATCGGTTAAATAGACTGGAGCTAAGCCGTTTAGGGCTTTATAAGTCAGTAGCAATACCTTGTAATTAATACGGAACTTTATAGGTAACCAATGCAGTGATGATAAAATCGGTGTTATATGATCATATTTTCTTGATCTAGTAAGAACTCTAGCGGCGGCATTTTGGACTAACTGTAGCTTGTTTATTAAGGATGCAGGACAACCAGCTAATAAAGCATTACAGTAATCTAGTCTCGAGGTCATGAATGCATGAACTAACTTTTCTGCATCAGAAACTGATAGCATATTACGTAGCTTAGCAATGTTTCTAAGGTGGAAAAAGGCGGTTTTTGTAACATATGAAATATGATTTTCGAAAGACAGGTTGCAATCGAGTATAACACCCAGGTCTTTTACTGTAGAAGATAAAGTAACAGGACATCCTACGATGTTAAAGTTGTATTGCGAGAGGTTTTGTGGGTGGTTTTTTGAACCGATGATTAGTACCTCTGTTTTTTCTGGATTTAATAAAAGAAAATTGCGCGTCATCCAATCTTTTATATCTTTAACACACTCTGTCAATTTGGATAATTTAGCGTTTTCATCTGGCCGTGATGAAATACGTGATGAAGTCCCAACGGTGTCTGGGTTTATTAGTATATTATGTTGGTTTTGTTACTGACACATATATATTATTCTAGACCCGACGATGTCCGGTCTGTTTAAGTATATGTGTGTGTATATATATATATATATATATATATATATATATATACACATTTGGTATACTGGGTCCTGAGTTACAGTGGCAACCAGTAACTTATGGTGTGGCGTTTTGCATGGCGTCCCCACTGCGTATAGCTATGCAATACGAAGTGACTGTTCTAAAGGGAACTACTCGGTTATTATCGTAACCTCATCCGGGCCGTATCCAGACTAGATGGAAGACCTGCGCCTAGACACGACCACAACACAACACATGATGTGGTCAGCCGGTTCCGGGTCGTATCCAGATCAGATGGAGGACCTGCGCCTAGACACGACCACAACACATGATGTGGTCAGCCGGATCCGGGCCGTATCCAGACTAGATGGAAGACCTGCGCCTAGACACGACCACAACGCATCCCTGAAGTATCAGCAGAGATTGTGTCAACTAGACTCCCCCCGTGAAGGCCTCATCGACACAACCGCCATCAGCCATACTTCTCCCAAGATTTTTCTCCATTCTGTCACCTGATGGAGTGTTGAATGTGAATAATAGAGATGAGGATAATATCTTGCATCAAGAGTCTAAGTTTGGGATATATTTCCTTTTTTCCGTAACTACCACAAATAGCTCGCTGTTACATGTGCATGTAGTTTGACTGGTTACTATTTCCTTTCCTAATGTCTGTCTGCCCTCTAGTGGTTGGAAGTGTATTTATTAGGAGCAGATTCTCTATACCTGCTTTTAATCTACGTTTCAGTCAAGCGTGTGCTCGCAATACCGTTTTCCCTTTGCGCTTCTCTTTTCTCTGCGTTTCTCTTCATGGCGCTGTTTTAACGTGGGGGTGGAGTCAAGAAACCCCGTGAAGTCACATCATCAGCAGGATACGCAGCAGATCGCAAAACAAATCATGTCAAACTTTTTTTTATCTAATTGTAAAGTTTTACCGAATTATATATGGTAAAAACATCATGTACACATCTTGTTACAACGCTGCCTGATTCAAGCAGATAGATATAAAATTCAGCAAAATTAACAATCACCATCTTTATTCTAATTTGAAGGGCTTTTTATAGTGTATCTGTGTAATAAATAAAAGACATTACTAATAAAAAAGACTGAAAATAAGTGCACGTTTGTGCGGACTGTAGTGAATATTTTCAGTTCCCTTTCAAGGGAACTCACGTTGCGTCGAGATTGACGCTATGGGAACGCATTGCGTGATTGCATCATGAAGCACTTGTAAAATCAGTCCAATGGCATATAGGCGGGTGACATCATGGCAGGAAGCTATAAAGCGCACCCAGACCGAACATTGTCAGCTTCTGTGTCTTCAGCAAGCGCTCTCTGTGAAATCTGTCTCTGTCTATTTATTGTTGTTTGTCCTAACAAGCATATTATATATCTAGACAGGAATATAATGGCGAGCAAACAGCATTTTGGATCGTGTGTTCCTCCCCGCTCTCGCTTCATTACGAGTGGGGATACACGCGATTTATGTGTTGTTTGTTTGGGAGTAGAGCATGCACGGTCAGCTCTAGTAAAAGGTGGCTGACAGTGTTCATTCATAATTCCTGACGTGTAACATATGCACTTCGAGAGTTTTAGCTCTGCTCCTGTTGGCTTTCTTCTCGAGGGAAGAAAGTCAAGAAAGATTCTTTGGCTTGGATCTCGCGTTTGCCGAGGCAGCGCAGGGCTCTACAGTGCGCCCATTTCACTCGCACATGCGAGTAAATATTTCGGCGTGCGAACGTGAAAAAATATTTGGGCGCACTCGTGCGAGTGACAGCATTTTTCTATAGAAACAGCTGCAAATACATCATCATGAAGAGGGGCAGAGTAGGACACTATATTACCGGGAGATCAGTCATTTAGGCCTAAATCTTCAGTACTAGCTAGTCTGTAGCCTCATAAAAAAAAACTACAGTGCCCACACACAAACTATTTTAGGGCCCTATAATTTCCGGAATCGCGGAATTGGCAAATTAACGCGGAATCTAGTGTCAACGCGGGATTTTACATATTTGGAATAAAATTCTGTTTTTGTGTGGGAGAAAACCATATGTCTGAGGAAAATCGCATATTACTGAAAGAACGAGCAGAGAGAGAGACCCGGTCGCGCGCGCGTCTTCAAACTGTCTTGCTCTCTCTCACTCCCTCGCGCTTATTAATCTAAATCAATTGAGAATTGACACAATGGTAAAAGATCGGAAGAACGAGGTTTCACGTGGAGCATTCGGATATTTTTTTTCCTGAATTAGGCTACCGCTGGGTGTGAATTGTGAAAAAAAAAAAAAAAAAACCTTTTTTACCTTTCCTTCTCTGAAAAGCATTCCGAACGCCCATTCAGCTGACATAAAAAACACTATCAATAAACTAAATAAAACCTATCCAATGATGAAATGTTTTCTGTGTTGACAAATCTTGTGCGATGTCCTAAAACTGCCGGGATAATCACACAACGCGTACAAGTCTGCTAATGATACGTCCGATTCGCGAACTAATGACTCCTTTGAACTGATTCACTTTAATGAATGGTTAAAACAACTGATCTGTCCAACACTGAATCGGTTCGGTGTATAACAAAATCGGTAACACTTTACAATAAGGTTCCATTTATTAAACTCTAGTTAACTAGATCAGTTAACATTAACTATTAATAAACTGCACTTCTACAGCATTTATTAATCTTTTTTAATGTTAATTTCACCATTTAGTAGCCTACATTATTTAAATGAAAAGTTGTATTTGTTAACATTAGTTAGCTTAATGCACTGTGTGAAGTAACATTAAAAATACAGGGTTAGGGTTAACTAAGATTAACAAAGATGAATAAATACAGTAACAAATGTATTGCTCGTGGTTCATGTTAGTTAGCCTAATACATTCACTAATGTTAACAAACCAAACCACATTTAATATCTCTTAAAATGAGAATTTTGTTTGTTACCTCAATAAATTTAGGGTCATTCCTATTTTATTTGTGTACATTTTAATCATTAACATTAAAAACACTCTTTTTACGACCAAAATTACAGTAAAGGGTAAAAAAAAACTGAATTCCCAAAAATTAAAACGGAAAAAACGGAATTTGCAAAAATTTAAACGGAAAAAACGGAATTTGGGAAAAAATAAAACGGATTTTATAGGGCCCTACTAATTCAGATCAGCACAGAGGGGCCCTCCCTGGAACTGTTTGATCCTACAAAATGTGATGAAAATTGGCTGTCTGCTGGAAAGAGGTCAAGGCGACCAGCGCTACAAAGCTTGGCCAAGTGACTCAGACATGATCTTCATTTCAGATAAAATGTGAAACATACATAGGGCCTACATACAATGATAAATGAAATCTACATGACGATAAAATAGAATTAAATGAAAATCTTTTGTTTGAAAGTTTTGGTCTGATGTTCTTAACTTTACAATGAGCATTGCAAATCTAATTGTTGAATAATTCTAATAATAAAACTATAATGATAAACTTATGCAACAAAAATGACTGTGCCCCCAAATATTTGTCTGTGCTCCTAAAATTTTTTATTTAGGCGCACCAGTGCTCCTTGTTCAAAAAGTAAGTATAGAGCCCTGCAGCGTGTAGATCAGGCTACGGGTCTGCAATAAAGATTCTGTGACTCGATCTCAGATCTCGCGTGTGCTGAGGCAGCGTGTAGATTACGGGGCTGCAATAAGAATCTAATGGTTCAGATCGCGCGTTTGCCGAGGCAGCGCGTAGATTATGAGTCTGCATTTAATTTTTGAGAAAATTAAATATGTACTTATCTGATCTCTGAGGAGTTAGATGTCTATATTAATGTAGTATTCAGCATTTCATCCAGACCGTTTCTACTTGTCTGGTTGATATTTGGCTGTATTTAATTTTGGAGAAAATTAAATATGTACTTATCTGATCTCTGAGGAGTTCGATTTCGGTATTAATATGCTGGGGCCGTTCTGCCAACCCCATCATCTCGTGTGCTTAGGGGCGCAACAGTCTCCAGAGCCTTTATCTCACTGTCCGCCTGGAAACGTAGCGGCGCTGGGATTCTTGCCCCCTCCGAGGAGGGTCTCAGAGCAATCATTTCGGCTGTTCCCTGCCGGTGCGCCGTTTCAGGGCAACGAATTGGTCGATTGAGTAATACCAGAGACCAGTCTTGAGAGGCTGGTTCTCTTAATTTCAGGGGGGAAGTGGTTAACACCTCACTATACGGATCCCATTTCCCTTTGATGTCTTCGGGGGGCCGTTACGCTACCCCGCCACCTCGTGTGCGTCGGGGCGCAACGGTCTCTGACGAGCCCACATCTCCGTGTCTGCCCGGAAACGTAGCGGCACTGGGATGTTCGCCCCCTATGTTGAGGGTCTCAGAGCAGTTAGTTCGGTCGTTCCCTGCTGGTTTGCCATACAGGGCACCGAATTGGTCGCTTTAGTAACACCTAGAACAATCTGGAGAGCTTGGTTCTCTTATTAGATTTTTTGGCAGCGTGGGAACTTCTGCCAAACATATCTCAACAGAAACCGAGTGTTTGCTCCTGATCCCCAACTAAAAGACTGGGGTTGGGTTGGCACTCTCAACCGCAGCCTACAAGGGGTAAGGCGGATCTGAGGACCGTTATTATTTCCAAGAAGGCTGTGTAGAAAAGGTCCTGACGCCCGAGGGGTCAGGCCAATGAGGGCAATCTCCTCTGAAGGTAAGCGGTTCACACCTCATTATACGGTGCCCCCTCCAAGGAGGGTTCCAGAGCATTCAGTTCGATCGTTCCCTGCCGGTTCACCGTACAGGGCACCGAATTGGTCGCTCGAGTAACACCTACACCAGTCTTGAGAGGCTGGTTCTCTTAGTAGATTTTTTGGCAGCGTGGGAACTTCTGCCAAACATATCTCAACAGTAGCAGAGAATCTGCTCCCGAGCTCAACTCTCAACTCCAGCCTTTAAGGAGTAAGACAGATCTGAGGACCGTCTTTATTTCCAAGAAGGCTGTGGGGAAAAGGTCCTGATGCCTGCCACAGATCAGATCCGAGGACTGGTTTGTCACGATAGATCTCAAGGACGCATACTTCCACATTTCCATCCTTCCCTATCACAGAAAGTTCCTGAGGTTTGCTTTTGGGGGCAAAGCATACCAATATCGAGTTCTTCATTCGGCCTAGCACTATCACCCCAAACTTTCACGATCAGTGTCATCAGTTGGCAGTTCGGCATCGAGATGTCGATCTCGCCCACAGGAAGGAGTTGCGGTTACGGCTAAACGCCAAAAATAGTGTGCTTTCTCCACTACAGAGGACCACTTTTTCTAGGCGTGGTTGGGACTTAATGTTGATGCAGGCATACCTCTCACCTGCACGCATAGAGTACATCCTGTCAGCTGTGAAAAGAATAAAGATAGGCCAGTCACTCACTGTGAAACAGTTTCCAAGACTGTGGGGTCTGATGGCAGCAGTGTCCAACGTGATACCTTTTGGCCTGTTGTACATGAGACCCCTGCAGTGGTGGCTCAGGACCAAAGAGTTTCCCCGAGGGGCAACCCCTTTCGCATGATCAGGGTCACGCGGCGATGCTTACGTGCCCTAGTTATGTGGAAGAAGCCTTGGTTCTTGTCCCCAGGATCCTGTGCTGGGAGCTCATTGTCGTCGCTTAACACTTACGACGGATGCTTCCCTCATGGGCTGGGGTGCGATCATGGATGGTCGCTCGGTGCCCGTGGATGGGTCACCATCTCACCTGGCACTTAATCACCTGGTGATGATGCCTCAGGCTCTACATCCCTGGGCACCAGATTCAGGGAGCAGACATCCTGTCGAGGCAGGGGCTGAGGCCCAGAGGAGGGAGACTCCACCCCGAGGCGGTGGAGCTCATATGGTTCCCTGATTGTTCTACTTCTGGGAGTTCTGGAGAACAGAGTTATGTGAGTGTGGGTTTGGCCCCTGAGGGGGCCCAACTCATAGACTCGAGTCTCTCAACTGAGGTTGTTGAGGCCACAATCTCTCTAGAGCTCCCTGCACAGGAAACAAACCGGTTTCCTCCGTGGTGCGTTGGAGCAGGAGCAGTATGGCGGTTTTGTAGCCTTGTATTAGGGGTATCCCTACAAGAGGTGTGTGATGCAGCGGCCGGTTCCATTCCGCACACACTCATCGGGTTTAAAACCTAATTTTGGGCTTCACTCCTGGGTCCCAAGTTATTCTGTCTTTGTTGTGCTTGCCTGATTTCACACAAGACAGGCACTGGTCACTATGGTGGCGTTGGTATAGACGTTCCCATAGCGTCAATCTCGACGCAACGCGAGTTCCCTTGAAAGGGAACGCCTCGGTTACGACTGTAACCTCGGTTCCCTGAAGAGGGAACGAGCGTTGCGTCACCTTGCCATACTTCCGGCGCGCCTGTGATCGACTTGCTTCGACCTATCAGAAGTTGACAATGTTCGGTCTGGGTGCGCTTTATAGCTTCCTGCCATGACGCCTATATACCATTGGACTGATTTTACAAGTGCTTCATGATGCAATCACGCAATGCGTTCCCATAGCGTCAATCTCGACGCAACGCTCGTTCCCTCTTCAGGGAACCGAGGTTACAGTCGTAACCGAGGCGTTTCCAACTAAACTTGTTAATTATTCAACAAATATAGAAACAGGCAGAGTTATTCATCATTGTGCAACACAATTCTGATACCACATGACAACTTACAGTGCTTGGCTTTTTTCGTGAAAAAGGAGTAGAGTTTTTTGCCATTTTGAACTCATTGCGACCTCTGAAAATGATGGATACAGCGCGGGTGTGAGCATGGCCATGTCGTGATGCACGAGTCGATTACCATGGAAACGTTAAGTCACGTGTGTAGACAGACTATCTTGACTCTCTGAATTTTAAATCTGGATGTATATACATTGGCCTGCGAAAACCTCAACTTGTCGTGAACACACTTGCCCTATGAAAAAGTGAGGCGGACGAATTTACATTTTATAAAAAGTGGGGGGGACACGTCCCGCGCGTAATCTACGCCCATGTTTACTCCAATAAAGTAAAATGGGTTAATGCATTTACACGACCACATGCATTGTTGGCTTATTAAGCATAACAGGGTTAAGAACATGCATGTAAACGCACTCACTTAGGCTATTCCCTGAAAGTGAAAGTTAAAACAAAACCAAACTTTTGGCATCTGTCGCTGCATTAGCAGCACATTCTCTCAGAGACGAGATGAATCTACCACAACAAACCTAACAATCAACTATCTTAATTTAATGAAGATGAATGAAAGTCTTACAGGTTTGGAACGAAATGAGGGTGAATAATTAATTACAATATTTTCATTTCTGGTTGAACCATCCCTTTAATTTGCATGTCAATACATCAAACTCGTGAGTTTGATGTATTGACATGCACCACAGAAAGACTATTTCTATGATACATAAGATTTTATTCGACATGTTATGGAACAGAATGCAAAATCTGCTCTTAGTGATTCTTCAAAAATATAATTTATTTCTGTAGACAGGGTTGCCAGGTGCCAGCAAGGTTTTCCAGCCCAAAACCTCGTCAAAAACCGCCCAAAAAAACGCCCAATTATTTGTGTGGCTTGTTTCTCGTTTAAACACATTAAAATCATTAACAAGCTTTAAAATGACCCATTTTTCGACTTAGCCTATCCAATTTTAGAAACAATATTCAATCAAATGAACGTAAAATGAACGTGAACGGCTACTGACCTCAATCGATATTCTACTTTCAAATCCAGACTCAAAACACTTCTGTTTAGCTATGCATTTACTGAATGAGCACTGTGCCGCTGTTCGTCCGACTGTTTGTACTGTACCGTACTGTATTTTATTTTTTATTTTTCTAAACTGTTTTAATTATTCTTATTTCTTTTTATTATTTTAATTTCTTCTATGTAAAGCACTTTGAATTGCCATTGTGTATGAAATGTGCTATATAAATAAACTTGCCTTGCCTTGCCTACTAAACTATAAGCTTATGTAACGGAAAATAATGCGATCAACTTATCGATGAGTCTCTTTATTGTCAATAAAAGTCACTTGGAAAAAAAGCATTCAGTAACATAAAAACAGTGGCTATATGGACATAAAAAATAACCCACTTTAACATTTCAGTTATTTCAAATGGCAACATAAAACATGCATATTAGGGCTTGGAGAAAAAAATAGATTTTTTTTTGTGATTTTAAAATCGATTTTTTTTATTACAGATATTAATTCAAATTAAATGGCTTTTTTTTTTTTGCCCTTGCTTATACACAAATCCGCTGCGAACTCTATGGGTGCCGCCATCTTACCTGCCGCCATTACTGCGTGCCTGCGAACTATGTGAGGGTGTGACACTTGCCGGTGTCCTCTAATGACATTTCAATGAAAGCGGATCCTGGGGCTTAAATATTGTGATTGTCAAAACATTTTAGTTACTAAACTGAATTTTATTAGGTTTAATGACAACATGTTGCAATGTTTATATTATATGGTACAATTTCTGGTAGGCCTACGTTTTTTTTTAATTATTGCTTGAAACAATTTCAGGATTTCAATTCAGTTCAATTCTTGTGATTTGTTTTAATATTGACTAATTTGGGTAAATATTAGGTACACAAGATAGGCGTTATTTTTTCTCAAGAAAAAAAATTCTCACCTAATGCTGTAAGTTAAACATACAGAGAGCCTTCAGCTGGCAGTATTATTTAAGGTTAAAAATAACTCAAATTATTAAAAAATTATTAATTTTTTATTATAATAACAAATTTATTTAATGATATAAGAAAACATATAATAAATATGTAATATAGTACACATATTTAGCAAAATACTCTCTTTTTCTTTCCTGAGGTAAATGTTGTGTGACATAATTGTTCTCCAGCTGTTTTGTTGAACCCTTTCCGCGGTTAAAAAAAACACTGATTGATGATATTATGTGTATATGATGAATATACATTTCGGTAGGTTATGCTACTGTTTCTTTTAACATTGTTCATTCGTGTTTATTTACTATTAAGTTATGATCGGTTCATGTGCCATAGGGATCTGTCACGTCACATTTACAAACGCCAAAATATTTATTGTTTGAATTTCATAATAAAATTGACAGAATCTGAGAGCTGAGCTTTTTTTTTATATCATAACTAACCTGCTCTGTTTAGTCTGTCGGTCTCCGTGTCCTCTTTGCTTCTCGATTTTTATGTGCGTGAGAAAATGGATGTGTGGCGTGAGAGCGTGTGAAAAGTGTCAATTGCGTGTGTCTCACGGTGAAAGCGTGAGAGTTGGCAGCTTACAGGTATTCAACATTATTTTATTAATCACCTGGCATGCGAGCTTCAGAACCTAAAGTACAGGGCATTGATTGAAGGTCAGAATTACATGAGCTCCGGATGGATTGGCCAGATACTTGCATACCTTCGCAGATGAGCTCACTTTAAAAGGTGTCGTGCGGTTTTCACGGGCAGTGAACTCGTACCATAATGTGTCAGTAACAATATAGAAAGAAAACTGCAAAGTTCTCGAAGTAGTGTATGACTGCATGGCCGGCCGAGGGAAGTGTTGTAGCCATACAGCAGGGCGACTGTACAAAATTAAAGATAAATAGATAAAAATAACATTTCGTACAGCTACATCTGCTACAGCCGCCTACGGGACCAACGCTACTTCCTTAGCAGCAAGGCACGCAGTAATGGCGGCGCTGCTTTACTTCCGTGTTTCGCCGGATTTGTCTATAGATGAGGTTGACCGAAGTTAGCCACTTTCGTTTCAACAGAGGATGAAATGTGTCGTTACAGAGCTGCACCATTCTTTAAAAGTCTGTGATCTCGATTCAAACACCCACGCGTTCTTCCATTTCGTCTGTCTATTGAACCTTTGACAAAATCATATCGCAACATTCAAATCTGTGTTTACGTGCGTGCGTCACTTTAAGGTAGTGGGAGGGAGTGTTGTGAGTTTAGGGGGCACGTCAGCCAGAGTTGTATGGAGGTAGATTTGTGTCTTTATTATTCAATCAAAAAAAAGGTTGCTTCAATCAAAAAATATATTTTCAATCAAAAAAAACCGTTTCAATCAAAGAAAAAAAGTGTTTGAATGCAAAAATATATTTGAGACTCAAAAAAATGCATTTGAACACTATTTTTTTTTGCTTGAAAATGTTTTTTTTGATAGAAGTGAAGGTTTTTTTGTTTGAAGCAACTTTTTTGATTGAAGTATTGTTGTTTTGTGTTTGGGCCATATTATGGGTAGGACATTTGTGTCTTTATAATTCAATCAAAAAAGAAGTTGCTTCAAACAAACAAAACATATTTTCAATAAAAAAATCACTTCAATCAAAAAATAAACCTTTTCAATCATAGAAAAAATGTTTTTGAATGCAAAAAAATATTTGAGACTCAAAAAATTGCACTTGAACACTTTTTTTTTTGATTGAAAATGTTTTCTTTGATTGAAGTAATCTTTTTTGTGTTTGGACCATGTTATGGGTAGGACATTTGTGTCTTAATTATTCAATCCCAAAAAAGTTGCTTCAATCAAAAAAAAACATTTTCAATAAAAAAAAAAATAATTTCAATCAAAGAAAAAACTGTTTAAATGCAAAAAAAAAAAAAATCATTTGAAGTGTTTTTTTTTATTGAACTTTCTTTTTTTTTGAATGAAGTGAAAAAAGTTTTGAAGTCGTTTTTTTTTAAAATCATTTTGACACAAACGTACCGCAGTGGGGGCGGGTGCTTCCCCATTGGTCAGACATGTTTGAGTGACAAGTGTCTACACCAACGACGTCTTTCTGACAAGCAAGTCATGGTCGCCACTCGCCAGCGAGCCAGGAAGCAGTGGTGGAGTTGTTGGTAAGTAGATAAAACCGTATTAAAATGATTGGTGTCACGTTATTAGCCTACTCTGTTTGATATTTCGATTAAACATACAGCTTGCTAACTTAGCTCACGTTGACTAATTTGTGTGATGGTGTTAGATATCTGACGCCTCATATTGTCAGGCAGGCTAGCAGGGTGCGCTAACGGCTAATTGAATTGTTTATTTCACTTAAGTAACGTTACAGAGGCTTGCTATGTGCTTGTGCTATATTGTGTTATAATACGTAACGTCATTAGTGGTCAAACAACAGTCCACAGGCCAACTGTTGCCCACAGCGCTGCCTGTTTAGCAGCAACAGGTCATGCAGAGCCTGAGTCTATCTTCTCACACAGCCCACAGGATTACAGCTATTTGACAAGACTTGTAATGGGTTGACAGGACAATACTATATGATATTAGAAATATAAATAAATGAATACTAATTAAACAAACCATCTTGTCTTCTTTTCCAAAGATTTTCATTAAACTAAGAGCTTTTGTGTCTCAACTGAATGCCAAATTTACCAGAAGGATCATTATTGGCACAATACTTTAAGCTAGTAACTACTTGTACACTATGTCAGACAATAAGCATCACTTCATTGAACTGCCAGTTTTCCATGTGGAGTTGTGCAGGACATTAGGCTACTTATAAATAATGCCTGACACAGCTAGTTTGCGCACCGAGCAACGGAATATATATTCATGTTACCGGTGGTATGCAACATTATTTTCCGTACGGGACGGCATATGTAAGCCCCGCTCTCAAAATAACAGCATCTGCCTCTGTGTCTGCGAGCATTTGACTGTGATGGTGGGGAGACCACTACCCGTGAGCGAGAGAGAGAGCGGGACGGTCAAATAGCTGTAATCCTGTGGGCTGTGTGAGAAGATAGACTCAGGCTCTGCATGACCTGTTGCTGCTAAACAGGCAGCGCTGTGGGCAACAGTTGGCCTGTGGACTGTTGTTTGACCACTAATGACGTTACGTATTATAACACAATATAGCACTAGCACATAGCAAGCCTCTGTAACGTTACTTAAGTGAAATAAACAATTCAATTAGCCGTTAGCGCACCCTGCTAGCCTGCCTGACAATATGAGGCGTCAGATATCTAACACCATCACACAAATTAGTCAACGTGAGCTAAGTTAGCAAGCTGTATGTTTAATCGAAATATCAAACAGAGTAGGCTAATAACGTGACACCAATCATTTTAATACGGTTTTATCTACTTACCAACAACTCCACCACTGCTTCCTGGCTCGCTGGCGAGTGGCGACCATGACTTGCTTGTCAGAAAGACGTCGTTGGTGTAGACACTTGTCACTCAAGCATGTCTGACCAATGGGGAAGCACCCGCCCCCACTGCGGTACGTTTGTGTCAAAATGATTTAAAAAAAAAACGACTTCAAAACTTTTTTCACTTCATTCAAAAAAAAAGAAAGTTCAATAAAAAAAAAACACTTCAAATGATTTTTTTTTTTTTTGCATTTAAACAGTTTTTTCTTTGATTGAAATTATTTTTTTTTGATTGAAAATGTTTTTTTTTTGATTGAAGCAACTTTTTTGGGATTGAATAATTAAGACACAAATGTCCTACCCATAACATGGTCCAAACACAAAAAAGATTACTTCAATCAAAGAAAACATTTTCAATCAAAAAAAAAGTGTTCAAGTGCAATTTTTTGAATCTCAAATATTTTTTTGCATTCAAAAACATTTTTTCTATGATTGAAAAGGTTTATTTTTTGATTGAAGTGATTTTTTTATTGAAAATATGTTTTGTTTGTTTGAAGCAACTTCTTTTTTGATTGAATTATAAAGACACAAATGTCCTACCCATAATATGGCCCAAACACAAAACAACAATACTTCAATCAAAAAAGTTGCTTCAAACAAAAAAACCTTCACTTCTATCAAAAAAAACATTTTCAAGCAAAAAAAAATAGTGTTCAAATGCATTTTTTTGAGTCTCAAATATATTTTTGCATTCAAACACTTTTTTTCTTTGATTGAAACGGGTTTTTTTGATTGAAAATATATTTTTTGATTGAAGCAACCTTTTTTTTGATTGAATAATAAAGACACAAATCTACCTCCATAGAGTTGTAGTGTGTGTGTGCCATAGACTGTAAAAAAATATGGACGTAGTGTCCGTGACGTCACCCGTAGGTTTCTGAAGAGCATTTTTGAAGCCTAAAGTGGGCGGAGCCGGTGTTACGGATCAACTGGGGATCATGTTAACTGGGGACGCGCGCGTGCACGCAGATAGTTTTACCTGGATTTCCAGCAGATGTTGAACGGTGACAGATTCGTCACAGCGAATCTTTCACTGAGCAGATTTAAAAGCTTTCAACGTTATTGGTAAATGTTTGTATCATATTAGGACACTGTTGTTTACTCTGTCGCTGCTCCGCTGAATGTTTCAGACGCATTTAAGGGAAGTTTTAATGTGTTTTAATTTCACGACACAGACCACGCCCACATTATTTTGTTACATTCGTTTCAATGAAATTGAATATCTGATGACAACTGTAAGTAGATTAAATAAATTATGCTATTGACATTGTGTCTTTGCAGTGCATGTGTATTCGCAGATTATTGTTATGATGCCAATATGTGGCTTAATTTAAATTGAGCAGCAGTAGGCCTACTGCTAAAAGGGATGTCAAGCATTTATTTATTATTTATTTTAATGTTACTGAGGAATGAGTTAAAACATAAAGCATACAGTAGGCTACACTCCATAAATGTTCCTAAAGAGTGTTGAAAATTGAGAAGCCATAGTTTATGGATCCAGTGAATTACCCACAGCATTTTTTCAGGGGAATGTTCAACAAACATATTCATTAGCTAACAGGTATGAAAGAAACAATAAAAAAAGGAAGAAAAAAAAAGAGGAAAAAATAATAGGCAAATGTGCATGCATGCAGGACAGCTGTATTTACCAACAGTGGAAGATCTGACCACACAGTCCCACCTTCAACATCCTGAACATTCAATCTAAAGAAGGGAGAACAAACTATAGACTTAAGTTACATGTTAATGAAGAACAGTTACTTGTTTTGCAATGTATATGTATACATTTTTCTTACCCATTGGCCAGTTTTGCCTTCATACCTATGCTGCTCTCCATCTAATGTAATCATGTTATATTAGTAAATAAATGTCACAGTTGTATTATCTTTTTAAGAACAATTTAACACACCATCACCCTTCATTGTGAAATTTTCACATCTCCTCTTTATATAATCACGCTCCTTTCTTGAGCAGCGATCGGGATATTGGTTATCCTGCAAAGTTTTTGATTTGTCTAACTTTAATTGCATCCATTTGCTGTGGCAGTATATGGCCTAACAACAATGACACTTAATTTATAGACCTTTTAATCTGTTCCTAATGGTTAGCAGACAACAATAATGAAAGCACATGATGTGATGGATAAAAAGTAAAGAGAATATGTTAATGAGATTCATGGTACCAGTCAAATGAAGAGAACTGGCATAATTTAAATTTATATTACATAAAAAGATTGTGTCATATTTCTTTTGTTAAAGAGGTCAGCAAAAAAGTAAACAATAAAGCATTTCCTATTGTTTTAGAGAGGGTCATGCTATGCATGTGAGGTGACAAATGATTAAGAGGTTAGTGACAGTGGGCCTATGAGAATATTAGCCATAGAGAATATCAGTATATATTTGTAATAATTCATTATATCATATATTTGGCTTATTTCAGTAATACAATTTGTGGTTGCCTTTCAGTGTTTTTCACAGGACTTTAATCACTAAAGACAAAGTGTTTTCTACATGTCCAATACAAGACATTAGATACACAACATTCAAGTTCATGCTCCTACTGAGCATAATGTACATTTACACATTTGGCAGACACTTCTATCCAAAGCGACTTACATTTCGTTTCAAAGTACACCTTTACATTTATCAGGTCTTAGTTTCCATGGGAATCGAACTCATGAACTTGGTGTTGTAAGTACTAACGCTCTACTGTTTGAGCTACAGGAAAGCTCGACACTATGTACAATTCAATATTACTATATATTTGCTATATAGAATTGTTCTGAAAGAAGAAGAGTCAAAATTCGTTTTTATTTTTTTATTTTTTATTTTATAAATCTGTTGAAAATGTTACAAGTTCCTGAGATAATTAACTTCATGACCCTACGTGTATAAGCATAGCTGCTTCATGTCCAGGGAAAAGGATACAGAGGCGTCAGAGCTGGTTGTACAGAAAAGAGATCTTAATATAATCAGCAGAGTAAAATAAGCTGATAAGTGTTTTTATATAAAAAATAGTAGATCCATTATAAAATTAGGCTCTATGCAGATCAATAAATGCAACTTGAAAAAAATGTAAATGACTTTGCAATTTATGTTTCTTTTAGGTAGCCTAGCTATAATTTAATCTACATCTGTTGTTATTTGTGATTAGAACTCATGACAACACACTACAGAAAATATGATACACTGATGTTGAGAAGAAGATTCTTACACGTCTTCTGAAGTGCACTGACAAGTCTGTTCATCCAATGAAACCGAAATGCCCCATGTTAACATAGGCGTGGTTTCTGAGCTTGACACTTAAGTATGTTAAACTTATTTGAAATTGCGCCAAATACGCAGGAATACACACTTCAAAAACAAATCGCTTTATTATGCATACCAGTGTGTACAAGTTACAACTGGTGAAACATACGTTTTTAATCATGGATCCGTGAAAAATGGCTGCGACGAATCTGTAGCCGTCTAACATCTGCTGGAAATCCAGGTAAAACTATCTGCGTGCACGCGCGTTTCCCCAGTTAACATGATCCCCAGTTGATCCGTAACACCGGCCGTCGCCATCTTGGCCTTGCGTCACTCCCGGATGGGCAGAGGGCGGGGCGTGAGCTGGAGCCTGGCTGTATCTGAAACTGATCTGAAATCACCTAGCTCGACATGATCGAGTTTTTAGTTCAGGCTGGGCATAGATATATGTTTATTTCTATGCTAGGCTGGGGAGGTAATTCTATAACGTTATGCAACTGACAGTACCAGGTCTGCGACTGCACAGGGCCTCGCGCTAAAGTGACAGTTGATGACAGTAAAGCCAATTAAAAGTTCCTGTTTTTGCCCTTCGAAATATTATAATAGTTAAAAGACATGGCTACATGTGAGACTGTATCGTGATTCTGTACTATTCTACTAGTTGAAAATGTATAATGCAGGAACTCTTAATATTACTCTGAGAGAGTGTGTGTGACAGTGATTTATGTGCAAAACGTTACATGTCAGTCGCTCCTTTTTTATGGTCCGTCAGCGCGGCATTGCTCGTCAAGTTCGTAGAGAGTTTATCCAGTCCATTTTTAAATTCCTTTAAGTCGTGGAGAGTTAAAAAAGTCACAATTTGAGGGTAAAATCTCCGAAAAAGGGCTTAACTCACCCTCGTTCATCCAGGTTTCAGTCACGCACAGTAGATCCAAGTTATTTGAGATATAAAAAAATCATTTAAGATAAAAGTTTTGTTTACCAGCGACCTGGCGTTTACCAGGGCAATCCTGGCCGGAGAAGGGTTATTTGCTATCCGGGGCTCACGATCCAACACCCGGAGACACGATGTGTTGACTCCACCTATCCGAAAGCGGGGGGACACGGAACGGGGAGCCCTGGACTCCTTGTCGGCGTCGACCACCGGTACCAGCCAGGTGTAGACAGGATCCAAGGAACGCATGGAAATATAGTTGCAGTCGTCTATCTGATACTCCGCTAATGTTCTACGGAGATTGCAGGAAACTGCCAGACGGGATTTAATTTTTATCAGCAGGCCGCCACGTTTCCCCCGACGTTTATGTCGCTTTTTCTTCCGAGCAGGAAACGGCGTTCGGCAGAGATACGCAGGTACCTCATGCAGGTGAAGTAAGGTTTTCGATCCACCAGAGTTATAAATTATCATATTTTCCATATTTGATCTAATGTTCAGCAGTATCTGGCGATCATACACCAGTAGAGAGTTCACATTGTTAAAAGTACTTAGTAAAAATAACACAAACAGTTAAGGCTAGAGACAACAGACGGCCTGCCACACACACTGGCGCCATCTTGGATAGTCTATATTTTTTGCGATATGGATTTCATCTGACGGTGCATAAGCATATTATAATCTATCTGTTCCGTGAGAGCAGAACGAACGAGCCTTTATTGACGTTTTTAAATCTGAAAACTCCAAAAAGCAACGAAATTGTCAGACATCCATTAGTGCATGTTCACAGAGACAGACACACAACTGAAATACAGCACTGTGTTCTCTCGAACGATACACGGCGACAACAACGGAATCCTAAGCCGTGGGCGAAGTAACTTAATGGGTGTATTAAATTGTATGAAATAATCCCGAAAAAAAGCACAAAACACGGCAGAGAAAGCAAGTTCAGCAGCTAACATTTACTGAGGTGAAGTGACGGCTAGTAACAACAGACGAAACGGCTAGCATTGACATCAGCGACAACCCACCTGTCACTCAAGAGGCCGCACCCTTAATTATGCAGAACTTTAAATATGAATCAACTAAACGGATGAGTTATATAAAAAAAAAATCACCCCCCTCACAGTTGTCATGAAGGGCAAAATTAGCTGTATAGACCAAATCCACATACAGACACCAGGCTGTAAACACGTTTTTTTTTCTGCTGTAAAATTTGGCATTTAACATGGGGGAGATACAGAAGTGGCCAGTCAACGAATTGCAGTTTAACTCACTTCCGTGTTGATTTCAAGAGAGAGACGGGGAGGTTGCCGCTTGGTGTGTGCGTGTGTGAGTGAGTGAGACTGCTGCCTGCTGAACATTGGGTCGCAGGAATAAGGATCTGAAGTGCCGGCGTTTCGGGAACAAAAACCCGCCGAACTGATCCGAAACCAGCCCAACTTTTATCCACCCGCCCAAACCCATTTTTGCCTGCAAAATAGATTGCAAAACCGCCCAATCTGGCAACCCTGTCTGTAGAGCTGGACTTTTAAATAAGGATCAAACTCAATTGAGAATGAAACTGACCTGTTTGTTCCTCAGTTTCTTCATGTTTCACACTGAATGTTTCTTCAATCTTCACGTCTTCGCTCTCCTCTTTAATAAACGGCATCTTTATAACAGTGTGTCACGTGGATCTCAGTCGCTTCATCAGGAGTTTTCCTGTGTGTTTGGATACAGTGTCCTGTTTAAGATGAGAATAATTAACAGAAAGAAAACTGGCTAACATGTGTTATCACTGTCTTACTGAAATAGTTCTGCTATTCAAGCAATATTCTAATAATTTATATAATTATAACACTTTATATAGGGCCATTTTTCATAAAGAGGAGCCTAGTTTCACGTTTAGTACATTTTGCTGACTACTTATTTAAAATAGTATAAAAGTACTGTATGTAATTAAACACGTTTTCATTATGGTATTATTACTTTTACTTTAGTAAAAAGATCTGAGTTCTTCCTCCACTGGTAGAGACTAGAGGAATTATGACTAATAATAGAAGATAAGAAGGTTTTGCCAGTGACACTTTTGATATATTTATTATATAACGTGACTAAATTAAAAGACAAAGTCAGTGAAGATTATGCAACTCTATTTAGAATATAGTTTACAGCTCAAATGTATCATTCTCATTCTATCATTCACCCTGCCTCCATTACATATCGTTGTCACACAAGTGTTTGATCCCCACATTTGAGTGATCATTGCAAAACGTGTTTATATTCTGGGCCCTTTATAACGGTAAATAAAAGCCCTTGAGGTAGGCTAAATATGACATATGCGGATTTAAAAATGTCAAAGCTTATGATCAAACACTGATAAGAATATTCCTACATAATAAATTATATTTACACCACAAAAAAATATATATTTTTCCAGAAAAGCAATTGTTTTAGTCGCACAAGTGATTGACCGATTTACACATGGCAAGGCTTAATGTTGAGCCTTTTAATGCTTAATAATACCCCTGTTATTTTTTTAAAGTGAGAAACTGCCTATTCAAAATTCATATAGCCTATGTAAAAAAAATATTTTTGCTTAGGGAATGTGAAGGTGACGTCATGCCGTCCGCCGCCATATTTAGAGGATCGTTCCCTATCCCGCTCTACCCGCTGTATTTGAATTCTTGTGTAGGAGGCTGTTTCTGAATTTTATGTCGAGTTTTTAATAACAGCGTTATTATGACCGCCGCTAGCGTAGTCAGCGAAAGCAGTCATATAGGGATTGTCAAAGTTTTTTTTTTTTTTTTGTCATCTACTGAATTTTTCGAAATTTGGTGGGCATGTAGCCCCACTAGACTTTTACGGAAAAATTTCGTTTGGTCCCCGGGGGCCCCCCCCCCCCCAAACCCAAAAAATGCAGTTTTTCCTAAATAACTACCTGAACCGTGGCACCGAGGATGAAGACATTTTTATGGTATGTTGGTCTTAAGGGCCCACATCAACCTAGCCCATAATCACTCATTTGTGATTTGCGCCCCTCCCATAAAAAATGAAAATGCAATATTATTCTGCTTTAATCGCCCCTATCTTCAGTTGAGATGTTCAGAACTGCACCATATTTCATGTGTATGATTAACTTGACATCCTCTGGGGGTATGCTAAGTTTCGTAGAATTTCATCCATGGGGGGGTATAAAATAAATTCATTTATGTGCACATTTAGTGACTGTACACTCATCGGCCTGTAGATGGTGCTGTTGAGCGATGGGTTGCTGGTTTAGGATGATACTGTCACTAAGGTTGCCAACTGTCCCGAATTAGGCGGGACGTCCCGTATTTTGGGCCTAATTTATTTGTCCCGTGCGTGACCTCCCGTGTCCCATTTTTTGACAAGCTGATAAACCACTGACTGATACAACAGCAACAGCAGCAGTGCTGACCACGACACTTGAGAATGATCACCGACACCTGTCATCGTCCAATCACAGCTTTTTTTAATCATTGTTTTGAGACAAATCATTGTTTGATTTGCGAACATAATCCTCTGCCGTCTGGTCGCTTCCGCTTCAAGCCGGACTCGTCTCGCGCTAACGGTAATTTCCTTTCACTGTCCACGTTTTGATTTCGGCTAATAAATTTTGGCGAATGCAAACAACGTGATTATTGTTCATGAGTCCAACATCCAGCCACGCAAGAAAACATGTAATCTACCTGAGGGAATAATATGCTCACAAAACATTTCTGATTATTATTAATGTTTTAAAGCTTTTAGAAAGTACATAGAAAGCTTTTGTAACATTATCTTAACTGTCACTTTTGATTAATGTAATGCATCCTTGCTGAATAAAAGTAGGCAATTACTTTCTTTTTTTTTCTTTTTTTAAAATAATCTTACTAACCCCAAACTTTTGAACTGTAAGCCTAGTGTATAATGTTAAAAAAGCTTTCTATTTTAGATAAATGCTGTTATTTTGAACTATGGTTTGTTTGTAATGTGACTTTTTTCATGTGTGACATTACAATTATTTTTAGAATTAAATACATAAATAGGTTAAGCAATACAAATGTGTTTATGTCTGATAACCTTTTAAACACAAACTTAACTGCAGACACTGAAATGACGTACACTGTGTGATACAGTACAAATATTCTGAGTGTCCCTCATTTTCCTATAAATAACCACGATTGTCCCGCATTTTCCTTTTCTGAAGTTGCCAACCCTAACTGTCACACACACACATGCAGGAATACAAACAAACGCAAGCATGCACACACACTGACATCCACACGCACAGACGCACACACACATACAAATCCACATGCACAGACACACACAGACAAACACGCACAGACACACACAGACAAACACACACGCGCACACACGTACGCACCGCCGCTTTCAGGCGTTCCGAGCAGCTCTTTGTTTCTTTCGGCGGGCGCAAACAGAGCTTGTCCAGGTGGATAGTGGACGCGATCGCAGCAGCTTACGCCTCCAAACACGTGCAGTGCCCTTTGGGTATCAGAGCCCACTCCACTAGAGGCATGGCCTCTTTGTGGGCCTGGTCCAGCGGAATTTCTATCCACGATATTTGTATGGCGGCGGGTTGGGCCTCCCCATCAACAGTCGTGAGATTTTATAACCTGGAAGTTCCCGCCTTGCAGGCTAAACTGTTGTCAGTATAAGTGGCATGTATGTTCTGCACAGTCGCTCATGCGCAGACCACATTCACGTACTGGCAAATATGTCTGGTATGGCACCAAGGGAAGAGTGTTTTTGTACACAGACCGGCTATGCCGCTCTGTTCCCCACCAAGCGCCTGTGTACCAGTGCTGGCCCGCGCCGCTGGCCGCCTGTCCTACATTCGGTTGCGCTGAGGTTATTTTCTCCACACATAGACCGGTGAGACCGCTCTATTTTTCCCCTATATGTGCTTATGTACTATGCGGGCCCGTGCTACTGGCCGCATCGTTCACATTGATATATATGGACCGGCTGTGCCGCTCTATTTTACATATGAAGTGAAGTGTTTTATACATGTGTTGGCCCGTTTCTTGACCGGCCACCTGTTCGGCATGTTTTCCCCGGTCTCCCTGGGACTCATGCACTGGATGCTCGGCGCACACGGCGTTGACAAGGGGTTCCCGTAGCGTAAGCAACTTACGCAATACGAGAGAACCTCTCGTAAGAGAACGTACTCGGTTACCTAATGTAACCTCGGTTCTCTCTAGAAGAGGGAACGAGTATTGCGTAACCGGCCGTGTCACGCCACGAGCTTTTGCGCTTCAGACTGTGAAAACCAGAATTTTAGCCTGCGAGCCCTCCTTATATACACACTGGCCACACCCATCTTGACGGTTAGAAGGGTGTGGAGGGCGCGAAGCCTCACAGCGTCACACAGGGCTCACTGGTAGGCTTAAGCAGTTGCCGCCGGGCAGCCAGTGAGCAGGCTTATACAGCCTGCCATGGTCTGCTGGCTGCTGCACTGTGTTGACAATGAATACAAAATTAAGGATAATTTTTGGCTTCAGATCTCGAAGAAAGATAACTTTCCCGTAGCGTAAGCAACTTACGCAATTCTCGTTCCCTCTTCTAGAGAGAACCGAGGTTACATTAGGTAACCGAGTACGTTTTCTTGGACAAAGTTGTCATAGTCTGCTGTGCTCTTACAAACATGTGTCTAACGTTAAGTGTTGTGCAGTGATTGCTAAATCAACTGGTTTGCAAAAACGTTTGTTAAAAGTTGTACAAAGCTAGAGGTTGTGTATTGTATATTCTAGGGCTGCACGATATATCGCATGAGATTGTTATGCGCATCTCGTCAGTAAAGCCGGTTCCTTGATTAGTAGTAAATCGCCATCACCTGCTTTCAGATGGAGCGGCATTTACTACAAAGAGCCGTAGTTAACTGACAAGCTGAGCCATATCGCATTAAAATCGCGGACGTACGCCAGCGATTATTAATGCGATATGGCTCAGCTTGTCAGTTAACTACGGCTCTTTGTAGTAAATGCCGCTCCATCTGAAAGCAGGTGATGGCGATTTACTACTAATCAAGGAACCGGCTTTACTGACGAGATGCGCATAACAACCTCATGCGATATATCGTGCAGCCCTAGTATATTCCTTGATGACTTGTAGGATAGTTGACGAATGATGTTGAATTTGTGGTTCATGTTAGCAGACGATAAAGCCACATTGCATGAATCAAATAAATTATATTTATTTTGTTTTCAATTAACAATTTGCTTTGATATTCTGTACATCTTTTTACATGCCTTTTTAAAATGTTAGTGAATCAAGGTTTTATATAACTGCCTAATAAATACGTTAAGTGGCTTGTATCTGTTTCTGTACTGATTGCACTATTTTTTACAGTCTAAGTTAGGCTATGTGATTGCATCCACAAAGACTCTTTTTAAGTAACGTTACACATAAACTGTGATGGGCAAAGATACATCAATCTATTTTGAAGGGATGTATAGGCTAGCTCTTAAACTCCTGCAAAGTGTACGCACTCAATTCAAAAACAAGGTTAACGATGTCCAGATTTGTGAGCGGAGGTAACGTTAGTGCGTCTGGATCTGTAAACATTAATACAGTCTTGGGCTGCTAAATAATATGGATAAACATTGTTTATTGCGGACAGTTTGGACAAATAACGCTTTTGGCAGTGGCATTTAGGAAACGAAGCTTGTGCTTTACTCATATAAAACTGTTCATTAATGCTATTATTTACATAAGCCTACAGAGTTACATTCCTTAGTAAAAAAAAAAAAAATTATAATAATAAAAACTTAATTCACAGTTCTCTATATAATAGTACGAACAGGTTGTATTGGTTTAAACATTAAAAATGATTAAAAACACAAACCTCTCTTCAGCAGAATCACAGATGAGGGAGCGCGGCGCAGCCTTATGACGTAATACTAACCCACCAAAATAGAAGTCCTCTTAACACGCTAAAAAAAAGTAGAGATAAACATACAGAAAACACATTCAAGTGATAAGATAAATTATGAATTAATTTAAATGTAAGCAAGTGTATAGTGATCACAATTATAATACCAGATACAGAGCATTGGTGATTTTCTCAATCAAGGGAATCTTCATATTATAAAAGATTGGTAAAAATGTTTAAACATTCCGAACTCATTAAAAAAAATTGTAGATCAAAATTAAATGTGTGGTTTCTCTTAACTAAGACTGAATCCTTTTCATAATATCCATTTTATTCAAAATATAAAATCAAATTGCAACTTTATTTGATTACAGTGCATTATATTAAGAGGGCCTGTAAAGGATTACAGTGACTGTCTGAATGTAAAATTTAAATGAAAATAGTTTAAAATCACTTAATCTACATGATAATGGAATCTGGTTAACATGTCCCCAGATTATTGACTATATTAATATAAAGACGTTTCTTATTAAGTTGTTACTCCTCATCTACACTTATTAAGAGTGGATGGTGTTCAGTTTCTAGACACAACAAGATACAACAACCAGTTCACTAGAAACACTGTAACTCTTAAGGTATATCCATCAGACCATCACCAGTGCTTAATTTGTAAATTAATAAATTCCGGATCAAAATAAGCAATTAAAAGGCGCTGTGACTGACACTGACTATACACCTTTAGTTTTCCCGGAACATATAATTGCGTCACTAAATAGTGATAGCGCAACTACAAGACCATCATTCACTTTGCATTATTTTTGAATACTTTTATTCTGACCCTACTAAAATAATGCTGGCTTTGTTATAAATTATATTTATGTTCTTTGCCAATTTTATATCCATTAATGTAAGTTTACCCAAAAAGAAACCTTTTTGAAAGAATTTAAAATATATGTTAACAGTATTACATCTTCAGTACATAAAAAAGTAAGTAGAACGTATTCAATTTGTAAGGACTTTAATTTGTTCACTGTGATTGATGTATAGATGAATGTTACCCTCCTGTTCTTTTTCTTCATCTTCTCTTATTTTTCTTTTGATATTTTTTAGTTTCCAGCTAATCATTAACTCTTCTTGGCTTTTTCTGTATTCTAATGACATTGGACATATTATTAATACATTTTGTATTTAGTATACAAAGTTGTACTTAGTTAACCCAGGCTAATCTGGCATTGCGTCAAACACTCGCATTTGTCGTACAATTGATTTGTGTGCATCAATTATCGTGCAGTCTCTTTTTTGGAGTTCAAGTGTTAACTCCTAAAGAGCATCAAACATGAGTCCCAAATTGTTAATGAAAGAGTGAGAGGATATACGCACGATGAGACTGGTGTAGGTGCTGTGGGTCACACTAGGTGTGTTTCCATTACAGATTTGTGCAATTTTTTCTAAATGTTGATAAAAAAAACTATTGCGAAATGATGCCGTTTCCATTAACCGATGTTCTGCAACTAAAACGTAGTTTTTTTACTCTCGCGATAAATCATTCCGCCGCACTAGCCATTATTAATAATCGAAGGAGAAGTGGTGTCTATCCAAGCATTAATGACAAGGAAAGCCTCTTATACTTGTGAGCGGCACATATGAGGTGTTTCTGAGTGCAGGGGTTAAAGCAAAAAAAATGTATTCAGCCAAATCCCATTCCACAGCCGGTCACACATCCAGTGTGGTCACTTCTAACTTCATCTCTTTTTGGATTCTAATGAATGAACTGGGCTAAGCTAAGTGCTATCAAAGTGTTGCCATGCGCCAGAGCGATTGAGTGCACGCACTGAGACAAGAGATGTATGTATCAACTCGTCTTAGTTAAGGGAATAACATAGTTTAAAGGGATAGTTCGGCCAAAAATGATATTTAGCCCATGATTTACTCACCCTCAAGCCGTTCGAGATCCATATGTCAATCTTTTTTCAGACGAACACATTTTCAGTTATTTTAGAAAATGTCTTAGATCTTTCAGTGGTTATAATGTGAAGCTATGGGGTCCAGCTGCTTCAAGTCCGAAAATGTGCATGCATCCCTCACAAAAGTAATCCATCCGGCTCCAGGGGGATAAACGAAGGCCTTCTGAGGGTAATCCGTGCGGTAGAACGAACGTGACAGCGCAGCCAGAGAGCAGAGCAAAACAAAACTCTACGTTCGTTCTACGTCACGACGCTTCCTACGCTACGTCCTACGTCTTACGCCAGCATCCATCTCCGTGAGCGCGCGTCGACCGCTACCGGAAGCCAGTTATTTTCATTTATAAAGTTTTAAATATGTATATTTTTACGACAAAACCGCACGGATTACCCTCAGAAGGCCTTCGTTTATTATACAAATAATATAATTTATTATCGTCATACAAATAATTAACCATTTGCATAATTTTAACACAATTTTTTCTTCTCAAATAATAAAAGCCAACAGAGCTTTTGCTGAAAAGTGACCTAATATCACAAACTATACATAATATAATATCTGGTTTTAACCTAGCCGATATTTTTTTATTTGATCTATGTTGATTATATGAAAAGTGAACAGTACGAGCTTTTTTTTTTATACTGCAATGAATGATCCACACTACAAAATGGAAATGCAGAATGTTTATGCTTATTGTTGGCAAAACACAATCACATATTCGAAATGGGAATGGCCTTAAATGAGAAATAATTTAAGGATTATTTTGCATAGAAGTTACATTTTAATCAAATGCCAATGCAATACTTCTGTGTCCAGAGACAAATGAGCAATTTATATGAGCATCAAAGATTGGTTTCAGCAACTTGTTTTTTGACTAATCTGTTCATTTAATTGTTCAATTGTTCACTCATGAAGACAGTCACTTGTCGCCACCTACTGGCTTAATGATGCATGTTGTGCAAACACCCCCAATGCTGATACTGGTGAAATATAACATATTCGAGGACCATATACAAATATTTATATTTACAAAATACCACTTGTATTACATTATAATTACTAGTGTTGTTAAATTGAGCTTATATTTTCCACTGTAATTAGCAAAGAACATTTATATGTGTTAAAGGTGCATTGCGCAAGTCTCTGAGTTTTTGCAGAACTATGCCCCCTTCTGGCGACACGCGAAACTGCAACCAGAGTTGTGCACGCGGTTACGTGGAGTTTGCGTTGGGGTTTGGGATGAACTAGAAGCCGGTCTCTTTGAATCCATCTTCTACTTTTGCAAAAGTCGCTTGAGTTGTCTTCGCTGATGCGGATAATGGCGGCGAATACACAAACCTGCCAGACATAGCCAGGTGAGCGTGAACGCGCATGACGTCACGCCCAGTCGATTCCGACCCGAATCCCTCTTATTTATTTTACTGTACAGGATTATAGAGGCAATCGCAGTGATCAGAGAAGGGCTCATTCAGCCCATCAGGCAATTGTTTAAGCATGTATGGGTTAGAAAAACGGGTATTTTTAACATGAAATGTTGCGCAATGCACCTTTAAATAGGAATACATTGTAATAATGTTAATCTCATGGGCACAGTATGCAACACCTGCTCTTCCTCCTTTGTCTCCATCACATTCTTTCTTTCTTCTTTTCGCAGTCTCCTAATCTTTACCTGTGTATCTTATCTTCCCAAAGCTGAGCTTTGATTGATACAGTCTTTGCAAAATGATAGTTTATGTTACTCATTTAATACTTTTATCATAAACAGTTGTTTGGTTTAGCTACTTAAATCTCAAAGGCCAGACTCGCACTATATTACCGTTCACTGAAAGCGTCGCGCTGGAATTCGTGCTCGGCTCGCACCTTCTGTGAACATAAAGTCCTAAAGCCTACTTTGATTTTTTTTATTCATCTTACCTGGGAAAACAAGCGAGAGTTCTCTATTTGGGCGCACTTTTCGCGCATCTACATTTAAAATAACAAACGTGAGAGCACAAACATGTGAACGGCCCCTAAAGCAGCTCAGATGAGGTCGGTTATCTTGCCGGTATGCAATATCATTGCAGCATCAAAGTAGAGTTAACATTAGGCAATTATTTCACAACCTTCATTATATGCACTTCGAAAAATTACAGAGGTCCTGACCTCAGGAACCTCGATGGTGGGTATGTAAAATGGAGTGAACACGGAGTAGTTTTTCCGTGAGCGGAAATGGAAAATTCTGAGTGATTACAGAACGCTTAGAGTGGAGAGAGGAACGTGCTTTCACTCCACTCCAGGTTCTGATCACATCCCCTCAGCAGGGTGAATACACATCGTCATTCCTTAATTTAAGACCTATTCAAACTGAAAATAAGACATTTATTAGACTATTTGAGAAATGTAAGCATATTTACAGCCTTAAAATTATGAAAAGTGAATTTAAGACATAAGAACAGACGGGAACCCTGCTATTGACGGAAATCCGTTGTAGACTCGCTGCAATTAACGGACATCCGTCGTAGCGACGGAGAACTTTAATCCCTGTGGGTGTTTCTCCCTCATTTCTGCTTCAAGCTCTTGATTGTCTCATTTCTTAGTGGTTTAGAATCCAGTATTCCTGTAATTGCGTGAGGCATCAGCAGCTGCTTCGCTGAAGTGCTTATGGAGAGCAGGGTGATTTCCCCATACTGTTGACAGTTCTGAAGCTTGACGCGACCCACCGAGGCTCTACTATTCTCCCAATTTTGTGCAGCTGAATGCCTAGACTTTCTGCACATTCTTTCAGTTCCATTCTAGTTTTGTCGGATGTGTTTTAGAGCGAGTAAAGCTTGTCCATGTGGAATTTGAAATGATCAATGATCCATTTGCTTTGAGCGTGTGAATTACAGCATGCTCAAGTCTATGAGCCGTACAGTGTCAACCGCTGACACCAGGGAACAAGGCCTCGATCCTAACAATTACCCCACTTTTACATCCAAACATCACAGACGCTCCATCGGCTGTTTGGAGAGGAATTCCCTCGTAAAGTTGTGTCTCTCTAGACTCGACAGAAGGCTCTGAACAATTTCCCTCGGCACTCAAATCATCCAGCTCCATCTAGATCCACAAATATATCGACAGGCATGTCTTGTAACTGCAGTCTCACTTTTCTTGCTTAAACTTGTTGCCTCGTCAATAATAAGGCTAATTTTGGGGGCACCTTGCACAATTTTCTCAATCAATTTACGTCTCATTTCAGATGAGATGTGTTCCTGAATACTGGCGCACAAAACATTAGAATTTAAGATACCCGGTTCCCACAACAGGCTCCAACACCACTAACTTCACTCGCATTATAGACGTAAAACATCATCCTTCACACAGGCTATAACAGCACAGTGGGGCGGTGGTCACGCTGCACGGCACAGATTGTACTACAGACTATTTAAATTGAGCAGTGTAACTTTCTATATGTTTGGTTGACTGTATTTTATTTTGATAATGAACAGACTGCGATGTTAGCAATGCTAGAATATGTTGCACGCGTGTACATGGTCTTGTAGGCACCCTTTGATTTCACAGCTGTAAGTCTTTGTTTAAAAATATATTATAACTAGATAATATAATCTATTAAATTGATCTATTAACACTTTTTTCCCCCTTATGCAAGTCTGGTTTTCCCCTTATTCGAAAATGGTGGTGCCTTATTCTGATGGAGAATTTTGCCATTGAAAGGTAACTCTCTCGCTCTCTCAAGTTTTTCTCTGTCTATAAATTAACTTAAAAATGATTTTGTCACAGGAAACATGCTGCCGTTGATGTGCAGGTACCACCTAAAGAACATGACACTGAAATCGGCGACAAGATATGTTTTTATTGTCTCAAACATGAAAGAAACATAATTTCAAAACATTAATTTACATGCATCCTGATTAAAACACAATGTATTGTTGAGGACACTTCCAATCTCCCCAGGGACAACAGATGGAAATTAGCTGGCAGCTAAATGTGGTGCAAACCATCTCTTCCCTTAATTTATTTTAAATGAATTAAAAATGTCATCCCTTTTTTGTACTCTTCTCTCATGAAGGAAACACAGATAGTAAAAGACCTCTGGACCGCAGTTGGATGGCTGCGGAAAAACTGCCACTCGTTCAGAGGTTTTGTGGAAGAGCCGAGGTATCTGAAGTTAACCCTCTGAGGTCTGAGCTGTTTTCTGGGCCCTGGAGGTGTTCTGACATGCTCTGACATTTGTGCTTATTTCTGTTACTTGTGACATTTTCATGGCTAAAGTCTGATTACACTGTATTCAGCACAAACTCTGCTACAATAATATATCAGCAGCATGTATGTAAAAGTTTGTAGGTTTGAGATAATGACATTTATGCGTGGTTTGTGAAAAAATAACATAAAAATTGTCACTGAAATAAGGTCATGAAACCCATACTGATTATTTCTTCACACGACTTTTGAAAATTGTATCATGTAGCCTAGAATATTTGATCCAAAAATGTGAAAATCATCCAGCGCAGTGGTTCCCAAACCTGTCCTGAAGGCACCCCAACACTGCACATTTTCTTTGTCTCCTTAATCAAACACACCTGATTCAACTCATCAGCTCATTAACCCATGTGATAATGAGCTGATGAGTTGAATCAGGTGTGTTTGATTAGGGAGACAAAGAAAACGTGCAGTATTGGGGTGCCTTCAGGACAGGTTTGGGAACCACTGATCCTGCGTACTCATTCAGATAAAACAATAAAATTAGTTTTTTTGTAAGACAAAAAATAAATTAATTTTTTTTTTTAAATTTGTAAAATTTGTAAGACGTGTTTTGTGTAAGAAAGCTTTATGCGAGGAGGCGTGAATCATCATGAATATTGATTCACACCTGAGAAAGACAAAGACCCTCCCATAATGGCCCTATTAGGTGCTATCAACCTTGCACAAAGAATGAGGAGATTTAAAAAAGAATGGCTTTTTGATTGTTTGGATTTATTTACAACACAACATAATCCAAAGATACACAACAAATGACAAAAAAGCACATAATTGAACACACTGATCTAAAGACACAGACTTGAACAGTCACACACCTTTGTGTCATTCCTGAAACGTACATACCTGTCATTTCCAAGGTGTTTGATTTTTCACTTTACCATGTTCATGTACAGAGACTCATGTGAATGTTGAAGTCAGCAGGACTCATCAGTGGGGCATCTGGTCCCTAAAAAAAAAAAAAAAAAAAAACAGTGAACATGCTGATATCAATTTTTCTGGTTAAAATTGCGCTTTATTTACAAAATAAATTTACAAAAAATTTACAAATTTAAATTCAAATTTAAATTTACAAAATACACACACACACACACACACATACATATATGTATATATGTATATATATATATATATATATATATATATATATATATATATATATATATATATATATATATATATATATATATATATATATATATATATATATATATATAAATGATGAACACCAGGTTTGTTGTGCCTTGTAGGCATATAGGCTACGTGTAGTGCTGCATAAAATAATAATAACAATAGCCTATATAGTATGCGTCCTATAAATCATTAAAAAGGAACACTACAGTAGCACTACACTAGAAAAACATATATGTATTATCATATGTTACTTGAACTGTGATGTAACAGTTCATGTTTCCATTCGTTATGACGTTATAAAATGAGATTGGAGTAAAAACATGATTCAAACTCACAGCGTGTGCAGAGACCATTTACTGAAGCGATCGAGCCGCTCCACATTATGAAACATTATTGTTACCATATTATATGTACATTTGAGCAGATATCCACAAACACAATTTAACAGTAAACATGGGTCTAAACATTATAATAAAGTAAACACTCATACTAGCCTACTTTTATCATGCTGTGTTTTATTGAACATAAAAACATCCTTGTGTCGTACATATAAATACTTACCTGTCTAGTTCACAATTCAGCATGTTTCTGTCTATATATAGATACATGTACGACATTAGGCTTCATGTTTGTACTCCAATATCATTTCATAACATACATTTTAGTCTGGCACCAGTTTAACTAGTAGCTACAATGTAAAGTTTATACAACGATAACATGCTTACTATTATGAGTGGAAATGACTTACCTGGTTTCCCCATTATTCTATTCTACCTTAAAAATCTTTCTTATCTTCAAATCGCGTTCTTCTAATTCTTCTAAGGTAAATCCAAGGTAAACAGCACAGCACAAACACAGTCTTCCAAACTCGATGAAAAGCAGAGGAGTAAGTTACTGGAGTCTCTGATTCTTTGTTTTTGAGGTGATGGGCATTTACAGCCCTGCGTTCCTCCACGTGGACTATTTGCATGTGAACAGCTCTTGCACGTGGGTGTGGTCACATTAGAGCTAATGAGGATGCGTTTGAGAAACTGTACATGTCGTTGCTTTCATACGGATTATTTAAACAGAGAATATTTGTTTTTGATATAATTTACATCATTTAAAAATAGAGACTCCAAGCTTTGTAAAGACATACGTCTCAAGTCTGTGTGACAAACATTCGCTGAGTTACAGGTCATTTTCTGTCGCGTTTCAGAATGAACTTCACATTGAGAGAGACAGCAGAACGCGCATCATGTTTATTTTCTTTATTTTACGAGAAACACAACATTTTGTTTTTATTATGTGTACACAGAAGAAGACATTTAACAGTTTTGAATGATGTATAACACTTAAATGTAAGATCAAAATCAACATAGTATATGTTTCTAGTATAAGAAAAAAAGCGAGCTGGTATCGCCGGCACAACTGCTGACCCCAGGGGGTTAAAGATCAATGTTAATTATTCAAATTACAAAAAAATACAAAACCAAGTAAAACCTAATGTGAACACTGCACATATATTTACTGCTCATTAGTTGTGTGTGACAGGGCATGGCGGCCACCCCCGCGGTCGCAAGCCAGATTAAACCATTTGATGGCGTATTGATTTATCTCCGTGTCGGTGGCTTTGTCAGACATGCGATTCTTCCTCACTGCTCCTATAAGACATACAAAAAGCACACAAAGCAAAGAAGCAAAGAGTAAATATTAGATTCAATATTCAAAGATTCTTTATTACATGACATTATAGTAAAATGCTTGCATAAATAAATAATAATAAATGTGACTAAAGTGGTGTGGAGTGAGTAGTGAGTGAATAAATGAGAGAGTGGTGATTAAGTAGAGACCGAGTGAAAGGCATATATATAAAATACTTACGAGCCATAAAGGACTTGGTTGCCATCTCACTGAATTTTTTTATTTATTGTTCATCCCTTTCCAATTGATTGATTTGGCTACAATGTCGGGAAAAATGTGTGCCAAAATGTTAAATATTACGTGTTTGGTATCTCTTCCCCCAATGGAGGCCAGCATCCCCACCTGTGGAAACAAGAGACTAAATTAGTGAGAAGTAAGAGATTGATAAATGATAGAGAGGTATGGGCAACATAGCAATGATTGTGGGACATATCTCATGTCATGAATTACATCTTGAGGCAATAAGCTTTCAGGTTATTTTATATGGTTGAATCAGTTTTCCCTTAATGGGACAGGCTAAAATGTGTTAGCTGTAAACCTTTACCATCTAAATCCATAAAAATCCCATTCATTCCAGTGGGAACATGTACTTTGAAGGCAAATATTTTAATTTGACCAATATCACCGGGCACCTTCCCAAATCTTATTGAGATGACCCTTGACAACAAAAACAGCATGAATACCATGTGAATACCAAGTGTTAGTGGACTTAGATGTTATATAAGCATAAATACTAGGTGCTGTTTTTTGGCTGTGTTGTCTGAGTTTTTCAACCACCCTTCAAAGTGATCAACCTCCTCGAGGGAGGCTAGGGGCAAGGAGATCTCCTCCGGAATCACCACAACAGTGCTTGTACAAACAAACAGTGTTTGTAAACATTCGAATGCTAGGTTAGGTGCGCGCAGCATGGGGTCAGAAAAATGGCGCGGCTAATAGACCGACATTTTGTGTCAAGTTATGCACTGTCTTTGCCACCACAGGAACGGGAACAGTACCATAACAAACTTGTTTTAGTTAATGGCGATTGTCTGCCTGATCCCGAGCTCATAACAGAATGGGTAGACATACAATGTCAGCAAGTGGCCAGATATTCACTGGCCCGCCATATACAGCTATCTGGTGGACAAGCTGAGTGTTTACACGGGAGAAAAACTAAGAGCCTACAAATCGCTAGACGTTTATAATTACATAGTCTGTGGGCATGTCCAGATGGTTTTATATAGTGATATAGGTGTAGCCAGTGGCGTCAGGTACTTGAGGGAACTGTATGAAACTATTATATAACGTTCAACTACGCCACCCGGTATATACCGGGAACTATCAGCCCCAAATCAGGGAGCGCACAGGTTCGTTACCAAAAGAAATGGGTAAGCAGAGAGATAGGCCAGGGAATATCAATGATGAGGCAGCTTTATTCAAATACAAAATTTAAAACCATCAATACATTAACATCAAGGGCTCAATATTCACATGTCAAAAAGAAAAGGAAAACAAACACCACTTTACAAAACTTCAAAATAAAGAAATAAATACAAAAATACAAATACACAAGAAAGCTTAATTAGGAGGGAGATGGCCTGCTGTGACCCTCAATTCACACAACACACTTAATATCCACACACACCCGCTCTGGTGAAGTCAGGTCACTCAAACACAGCACTCAACGTGAACCCCGTTAAACAGCAGCTAAACCCCTCCTCGATACACTTTCTTCGTCACGTTGTTTCGAGAAAAAAAGAAAGGACAAACAATAACCATTAACTGGTAAAAGCCAGCCCCCCCCAAAAAAAGAAAGAAACCGTCAGTTCACAAACATAAAATAAATAAAAATACACAAACAAAACATATAAACTAATTAAACTTAAACAAACAAAGAAAAATAAATTACATACAAAATACGCAAAAATGAGCACAAGACAAAAATAAAGAAATCTAAATTAAAATTCGAAGCAAACCAAGAAACACATCAAAATAAAACAAACATGCCACGGTCGGCCGCACACACACTCAAAGAGCAGAACAAGTCAGCGAGGAAACAGCCGCGCTTCCACGTTAATTCGCACACTGCGGCGAGGAATCGTCCCAGCTCGCTGTTATGCAAGTTCAAGTTCGCTCCAACGAAAAGACGACAAAACTAAGCCCAGGCAAGACAGCAGTGCGTTACGTCAACAGACGCGCATCTCTTCCCGCAATATAGAGGTGAAACCCTTGCTCTCGTCACTCAAATCTGTCGAACATGAAACAGAAAAATTACTAATAAAACAATAAAAGGGACAAACCACGCGACTGGCTCTCATACATACCGGAAACGTACTCAGCGCAGCACTATGCGTGTTCGCTGGCCTCAACATACCGCCGGTTGCTCGTCAATGAACTACACAGACTCAAAATAGTAAATACACATTCCATTGATGAAAATCCTCAAAACAGACGTAGGTTACCAACCTCAAAGCCCGGGGCAGATTGTGCACGGCCGCACAGAGCCGAGACAGCACTTCATACTCTCCATTCATAAATGGCGGCCTCCGTAAAGGGGCGGTACGGGTGTCGATGACGCATCCCAAGTGACAAAAAACCTCCCCATTTTATACCATGACACCAGACTGTTGATAGGTTCAATGGTTTCACATGACACTGGCCAATAATCAACACAGATACACTTCACCCTGCTACATAGGCGATGACTTTTCTGTGTTAAAAGCAGAGGGTTTACCGAGCCAGCGCCAAGGGAAAAACACCTCTATGTACCAAGCCTGGGTGACTTTTCAACAAGCGGGAAGGCTACATCCATACTGCAAATTGCACCTGCATGGCAGGGTAACATTAAGTATTTATCATTGGAGACGGATGCACTTTAGACTGATTTCCTTGACTTGATGGTTTTATTTCCCTAGAAAACTGTCACGACTACTAATCACTTATACCCTGCATTCGTCACCTTTCCTCTAGGGTAGCTACTGCTAAACTAAACGTGTGTCTGTCATTTCACCAGTTAGCGCGGAGATGCGTGGAAATCGTGTCAGTGCGCGATGGCGAAAAAAAACAAAAAACTTGGACATGTCATTAAGACACATAGCACACGGTTAGAACAGGCATACATAGTAGCCAACTTTAAAAAAAAAAATCATAGTAGGCATGTTAGTAGTATTTAGTTTGTAGCTATGTCTTACCTGCAGACCCATTTGCTGAGAGCAAGTGTTAATTTCAAGACCCACTCATGAAGGATAATGGTTTGACATGTAAATTATATGTGATTTAATTTCAGGCTTGGGTCATGCTGCAGTCATGCAGCTGCAATTTTATTCAAAATCGAAATCTGTGTTAGAATGGGATGGACAGAGAAACCAGCAGTCACTTCTGGAGAGTGCAAGTGGAAAGACTTAAGCAGGAAAGAAGTCGAACCAGCCCCATTAAAGAAAATCAGCTTCCACAAACCATAGAGGACAGGCAGGCTAGACAGGCAGCTTCCAGAAACGGTCAGGAGTAGAGTAGAGGAGTAGTTTTGCAAAAAGTTAATTTTGTTTATTTTCATTACTCCTCCCAAGTTTTTTGACATTGTAATGTCACACAAGGTAGGGTGACCATACGTCCTGTTTAACCAGGACATGTTTGGCCAGGATTTCGAGATCGCCCAAAATCTTTCTACAGTCGCCATTCATTATGTTTACATTATTACATTATTTGACACTGACACGTACGTGCCAGCTTTGCAGGTCATGCATTCTGCTTCACACGGATCCCGATCGAGACGAAAACACAGGAATTTTCTTAGCAATGCTAAAACGCACATCAACCGATCACTTGTTTAGCGTTCATGTAAACACTACATTCAGATTCACCAATCGGAATTAATTCAGTCCTACTGAATCAAAAGGTGTGCATGTAAACAAAATGAATGGCGACGATAAAGCAAAAGCCGTATCCCGGATATTTTGGGCGATCTCGAAACCCCGGCCGGACATGTCCTGGAATATGGTCACCCAACATAAGGATTAAGTTTGTTCTACAGCCATCTTACACTGTAATGCATAATTGCATGCCATGCTGTATAGTGTTATGGTAGTTTGATTATGTGTAAATCCCAACATTCTGGAAATAAGAGTATCTAGATCTAGATTGTGCACGAACCATTTCAAATGATATATTATTATATAAATTGAGGGAGTGTTAGATACACAAAAAAAGTGTTGCTGAAATGTGACTATACTGTTGTACATGTCCTATAGTGTTATAATTGTCTAGTTCTCCTTTCACAGTGTTGACAGATGATGACATCAAAGAGTTGCAGATTATAGCCCCTGGTGCTGCAGTACTGACAAGTCTAGAAAATAGTGATACACACACAGCATCCGATACTGATACAGAGGAACGCTCAAACTTACCCTTGACTGCTTTATTTGATGGAACACTCAGGGAACTCTCACCACAAGAATTGCAGGTGAAAAGTGAGGACACATTTCACAGACTGAAGAATAAACTACAACCTCATGAAAGGTTGTGTGAAAGGCTGGAATTCGTCACACGACAACAGTCAAGCTCAGAGGATTGGCAAACCTACAGGGCTGGTCGAATTACAAGTACTAGGTTTTATCGTGTGGCTACAGCTGACAATATCAGCAACACCTACCTACGAGTGAGATAATGCAGTACAACACAGCTAAATGTCCCATCTGTTCTCTGGGGTAAGTCCATAGAAGAAACTGCAAGACAAGCCTACACATCCCTTATGGTCGAAAACCATCAAGACTTCAGTGTAAGTTCCTGTGACCTAATGGTGCGGCCTTCTGAGCCACACCTCGGATCATCACCAGATGGCATGGTAAGATGTACCTGTTGTGGCAAAGGTTTGGTAAAAATTAAGTGTACTTACAAATACCGTGATGGTCTTCAGGGAAGCGCAGAGGACAAGCAGGTGTAACCCTGTCAATTTTGCCCCAATAAAGTCCTGATATGACCTTTAATGCAAACACTTAAAACTAGGGTAAAGTGCAATATCTAGTTTGCCACTAGGTGGCAGTGCACAATGAAACGTTCTTCTTCTGCTGTTCTCTGGCATTCGCCTTGCCTTAAAAAAGCCTGGAAAAACGGGAGCCAGAGCAGAAGTAAATATTAAGATTGAAATTGATTTAGAAAACGAAATATATCCTCGAGGTTGAACTACATTGAAAATTAGACGACACCTGTTGTAAAACAAAGTTATCTCGTGGATTACAGTGGATTAAAAAAAAAAAAAGGCTTTTTTTTAGGCTTCTTCTGGTCCCGGATCCCTGGTGTTCTTTCCACCGAAGCTGGATTCCTCTCTGTTCACCCTGGTGCCTGGTTCCCTGGTCCACTGCCTCAACTAACAGCGCTGCAACGGTTCCATTGGGTGGTTTGATATGGACGCTAAGTATTGAAGGGGTGGTTGGACAGTTAAAATATATGAGTGCACTCAAGGGTAACACATTTTTTCTTTGACAGATTTTCCCTTTTGTTTTTGTTTCATGAGATCTCAAAAGTTGTGGCTGATTTGTTGAACTAAATATTGAATAAGAAAATAAGAAAAATAATTTGAATAAGAACTACATTCAAACTTTAATCTATTGTCCTGTGCTTCCTTTGGAGTGGAATCTATGAGTCTTTTGACCATATGATTAGTACATAACCAACCTCCTAATCGAATCTAAATTTAGATAACTCCTACAATAGATTCTTAGCCTGCCTATAAGCAGAACTACCACCGTAGGGTTACACAGTTTTGCCTGGACAAGTCTTTCAATTTGAAAATGCCTTCATTTCAACTGTGTTGCCTGAGATCCTAACAAGAAGACATGACCCTTCCTTGCGGGCACAGCCAGTCTGCAAAATCTGTGAAAGGCCAGATTTCGGGAAAATGATCACCTGTGCCAGATGTAATTGCCACTTCCATTACAGCTGCGCACAGATCAAAAGGAAGTCAACAATTTGGTTATGTAGAGAATGTCAAAACAACTGACTGTTTTCTTTGTCAATGCCAGAAGCCAAGTGTTGACTAATGAACTACCGTTTCACTTATGTGTGTGTTGTATTTCTTGAATGTATTTTGTTGTTTGTATACAGATGCACTTGTAATTGTTACTTGTTTGTATGCAGATGCACATCAATTTAAGACGTGTACAATTCCATGTCATTATCCAGTAGCTTAAATAAACAAGTGACAGTAAATTATTATATGTAATATATGATTTTCTTTATTTGGGAACCACACTTTTACAGAGGTTTATTAGAGCACCGTATACAATCACTACATCATCTAGCATATCAACCTGAGACACAGGAATAACAGTTTGTAAAATCTTGAAGTTTTTCCACCGACCAATGACTCGTTCAACATGAATCCTAACCCGAGACAGTTGTCTGGATGTGTCTACTTCCAGTGCAGACAGTTGCTTTTTGCCTTTAGTGAAATGAGGAATACAAAGAATGGCACCGCAAGCTGCAAGCTCATCCCTTTTTAAAAATCCCCTATCAGCTAAAACCTCGTCCATAGGCTCCAACAGTTCCAGAAAACCTGACTCTTTGGTGATCTGTTTATCAGAAACTCGCCCACCCCACCCTGGAGACAAAAATGAAATTGCCCCAGCAGGTACGATGGCAATCAAATATTTTAACGTACTGTTGTGTTTGTAATTAGACCAGGTCTGGGCCCTTGCAGTCAAATTGCTAGGTCGAGCTATAAAAATTTAAATAGTCTTCCTGCAGTTGATGATGTGTAAAGCAAAGATCATCATGTTCCTTTCTCGACAGTGGGCGGTCCCCTTCAGCTTCCTCAGAAGTTCAGTGAAAAATTATGACAACTTTGGAGGGTGTAGCTTGTGGGACCACAGGGCTTGTGTATTAGACTGCATTAGTTTGAGGTTTACGTTTAAGAGATTATTCATACCACTGCAATGATCAATGGTGCAGTCTTGTTCCATCTCAGCCATGGAAGAAGCAGGTTGCATGTCAGGGCGTTCATCTCTCTTCCTTTTCCTCTGATACCTAAAGGAAAACAAAAGGAACAATTAGTGCTGTGTGAAACCATTTAATAAATGTCTAGTTAAACTAGGCCTGCACAATACTGCTTTAATTAAATTACATTTAAATTTAATTAATAATAATTTACATGAACAAGGAATTAAAATGCTGTAATTGTAATCTTTTTAATTAGATATTATAGTATCTCCCTGAGGCATGCATATGCACTGACAAACATCAGACCAATATGAGTAGTGATTGAATTTAAACAAGGTCCACAGTCCATATAAGACAGAAGGAGAGATAACTACGTGTGACTCGAGAGGGCTAGTGAGAGGAGGTCAAAGACATTTGGATAAGGATTAGACTAGGTGGTCTAGACTACTTTTCTGGACGTTGCAAGAGAGAAACAGACAAGCCTTATAGATAGATACTTTTTTTTATTCGTGCCTTTCCATTTTTGTCTAGGTGTCTGGCTTTGTTTTTTGTACACAAACAACCCAGCCAGCAATGACACGTGGGGCCCAGATGGGTTAACTACGGGTTCCATGGGTACTGTGTGGGCATGGGCTTTGGCTGGGTGAAATCAGCGGGTCCCATGTAGGTTTTGTAGTACGAGTCCCACATAGGAAGCCCATATAAGCTGATTACATGGGCCCCATAAGGGACAGGCATGGGCCAAGTGGGCATGGGTTTGATCTGGGAACACATATATGGGTCTTGCATAACATATTTATGGGCCAAGTGGGCATGGGTTTGATCTGGGAACACATATATGGGTCTTGCATGACATATTTATGGGCCAAGTGGGAATGGGTTTGATCTGGGAACACATATATGGGTCTTGCATGACATATTTATGGGCCAAGTGGGCATGGGTTTGAACTGGGAATGCACATATGGGTCCTGCATGGTTTATTTATGGGCCGAGTGGGCATGGGTTTGATCTGGGAACACATATATGGGTCCTGCATAGAATTTTTATGGGCCAAGTGGCCATGGGTTTGAACTGGGAACACATATATTGGTCCTGCATGGTTTATTTATGGGCCAAGGGGGCATGTGTTTGATCTGGGAACACATATATGGGTCTTGCATGACATATTTATGGGCCGAGTGGGCATGGGTTTGATCTGGGAACACATATATGGGTCCTGCATAGAATTTTTATGGGCCAAGTGTCCATGGGTTTGAACTGGGAACACATATATGGGTCCTGCATAGAATTTTTATGGGCCAAGTGTCCATGGGTTTGAACTGGGAACACATATATGGGTCCTGCATAGCATATTTATGGGCCAAGTGGGCATGGGTTTGATCTGGGAACACATATATGGGTCTTGAATGGCATATTTATAGTCCAAGTGGGCATGGGTTTGAACTGGGAACACATATATGGGTCTTGAATGGCATATTTATGGTCCAAGTGGGCATGGGTTTGAACTGGGAATGCATATATGGGTCCTGCATAGAATTTTTATGAGCCAAGTGGGCATGGGTTTGAACTGGGAACACATATATGGGTCTTGAATGGCACATTTATGGGCCGAGTGGGCATGGGTTTGAACTGGGAATGCATATATGGGTCCTGCATGGTTTATTTATGGGCCAAGTGGGCATGTGTTTGATCTGGGAACACATATATGGGTCTTGCATGACATATTTATGGGCCGAGTGGGCATGGGTTTGATCTGGGAACACATATATGGGTCTTGCATGTCATATTTATGGGCCAAGTGGGCATGTGTTTGAACTGAGAACACATATATGGGTCCTGCATGGTTTATTTATGGGCCGAGTGGGCATGGGTTTGATCTGGGAACACATATATGGGTCCTGCATAGAATTTTTATGGGCCAAGTGGCCATGGGTTTGAACTGGGAACACATATATGGGTCCTGCATGGTACATTTATGGGCAAAGTGGGCATTGGTTTGAACTGGGATAATATATATAAAAATATATTTTTTATTTATTTACCGGTATGTTGTGACATTGTTTTTTAAAGATTATGTTTGTTGTTCGATGTAACAATTTTGTATTAATGTATTTTTTGGAGAGCTGTTTTTTTTCAGAGATTTTTTTTAAATTTAAATATATTTTTGATTTGTTTACCGGTATATTGTTGTGACGACCACAAAAGTGTTGTATTTGTGTTTTAAGAATATTCACAATTATTGTCTTTTATTTGAAACAAGTGATTGTATTTAAAAAAAAAAAAAACAAGTATCCCAATTGTTTTATTTTTAATGTGAATTTTCGTGACTTAAAGTGAATTGTGTAGTGTTTGCTCCAGGCCAGTAGGGGCAGTGTAGAGTGACGAGTTACTGTAGCTGCGTAAGTTGCGGGTTTCTCATTACTGCAGAGAGCTCGAAACTGATAACACGGTCTCCTTGTTTCTCTCCTGTTTTACAGGTGGGTAAATGTATAAAAACACCCCAGAAGTAGCATTTATCTATGCTGGAATGTATGTGAGATATGAGTGAACTGTTTTTAGTGAAATGAGTTTCGTTAGGGTCTGTTTTTGATTTAGTTTGAAATGAGTTGAAACGAGAGGGCAAAGTCCTACAGAGTAACGGTCGAGAGACATTACTAGAGAGCAAGTCAGCTCAACGCACACTTTCCCCGTGTATATGATATTTTTTTGAGCTTGTAATGTTAACAGATATGTTTAGCTCACTGTATGTCAGTTTCCCACCATCTTTTGGAAATGTTTTTTTGCTCAATGAGTTTATACAAAAATGTTTACAGTTTAAAATGAGGTTAAAAGTTACACTTTAAGCACTTTATGAGTTCTGAGCATGATTTTGCAGTACTGTATTAACATGATACTGATAAAATACTGTGAATGGAAGATTCTAAGTATCTAAAAAAAAGCTGGTGAATATTACCATTGTCTTTACATTTCATTTTGATAAATAGTATAAAATACAAGCATGAAGAGTAAGTGAACATGCATTTGGTGGAAAGAGGTTTATTTTAATATGGATTTTGCATTGACATGGACACTTAAAATTAATTGTAATGTTAAAAAGACACTGAACATGTAATATGTGAAACATACAATGATACTTAACAATAGAGATGTGATTGCTGAAGAAAATTCAGAAAATAAATTACTGCAGAGAGCTCGAAACTGATAATACTGTCTCCTCGTTTCTCTCCTGTTTTACAGGAATTAATCTGTTATCCACGGTGCCGTTGCTACGGTACCCGTTACATTGTGACATTTAAATTGTTTTTTAAAGATAATTTTTGTTGTTCAATTTAACAATATATTTCTTGCAGTTCAAAGCGTTTTCTTAGATTGTTTCCTTAAAGGAGAACTCTGGTCAATTTTAACATTGAGCTCATTTTTTTGTACATTTGGAGTGCTGTCAATACAGAGAACAACGACATTGGTGTTGCCTACACCGTGTTATCGGTGTAGGCAACCTACAACCTACATCGGTGTACCTACACCGTGCTATACAGTAAATTACTGTATTTACATCCTGTTTTCGGTCAAAGTCATAGTAATCAATTGTCGAGTTCACGCACATGATCATAGGTACTAAACCAATGCGCGTTAACTCGACAATCGATTACTATGGACTTTGACCGAAAACAGGATGTAAATACAGGTATGTGCGCTTGCTGAAATAACATCACTTTTATTCATATCTTTCACATCTACTGCAGTCAGATTCACCCGTGTTCACTCTGAAGGAATCACTCACATTACCTGTGCACTTGTAATGACACATCAAGGATGTTAAGAGGCAAAAAGCAGGTTTAAAACTTTCCCCATTGAAGTCAACAGGGTGCAAATTTTAAAAAGAGGATAACTCCGTGTAGGCAACACCGATTTTTGTCGTTGTTCTCTGTACTGACAGCACTCCAAATGTACAAAAATGTTAAAATGTCAATGTTAAAATTGACCGGAGTTCTCCTTTAAACCATTTGGCATGGTTGGGCTTAGATAGGCCTTGCATGAATTGCCCAGTTAGGACCCACATAAGATCCTTACAGAGCCCACTTTAAGCCCAAAGGGGCATTCACGGTTGAATCCTGGTGCAAGCCCACTTTAAACCCCTTTAGGCAGGTGGGGCCCAAATGGGTCTGACATGAATTACCCAGTTAAGACCCACATAAGACCCTTACAGGTCCCACTTAAAACCCATCTGGGCATCCATGGCTGGCCCCCGTGTGGATCCCGGGTGCAAGCCTATTTTAAACGCCCTTTAAGCAGGTGGGGCCCAAATGGGTCTGTCATGAATTGCCCGGTTAAGATCCCACATAACACCCTTACAGATCCCTTTTAAAGCCCATCTGGGCATCCACAGCTGGATCCTGGGTGCAAACCCACTTTAAACCCCTTTGGGCAGGTGGGGCCCCAATGGGTCTGACATGAATTGCCCAGTTAAGACCCACATAAGACCCTTACAGATCCCACTTAAAACCCATCTGGGCATCCACGGCTGGCCCCCATGTGGATCCCGGGTGCAAACCCACTTTAAACCCCTTCAGACTGGTGGGCCCCAAATGGGTCTGTCATGAATTGCCCAGTTAAGACCCACATAAGACCCTTACAGATCCCACTTAAAACCCACCTGGGCATCCACGGCTGGCCCCCATGTGGATCCCGGGTGCAAACCCACTTTAAACCCCTTCAGACTGGTGGGCCCCAAATGGGTCTGTCATGAATTGCCCAGTTAAGACCCACATAAGACCCTTACAGATCCCACTTAAAACCCATCTGGGCATCCACGGCTGGCCCCCATGTGGATCCCGGGTGCAAACCCACTTTAAACCCCTTCAGACTGGTGGGCCCCAAATGGGTCTGTCATGAATTGCCCAGTTAAGACCCACATAAGACCCTTACAGATCCCACTTAAAACCCATCTGGGCATCCATGGCTGGCCCCCATGTGGATCCCGGGTGCAAGCCCATTTTAAACCCCTTTAAGCAGGTGGGCCCCAAATGGGTCTGACATGAATTGCCCAGTTAAGACCCACATAAGACCCTTACAGATCCCACTTAAAACCCATCTGTGTAGCCATGTTGCAAAGCCCACTTTGGACCCCATTGGGCAGGTGGGGCCCAAATGGGTCTGACATGAATTGCCCAATTAAGACCCATGCAGTACCCTTACAGGTCCCACTTTTAGTACGTCTGGGCTTCCACGGCTGGCCCCAATGTGGATCCCGGGTGCAAGCCCATAATGGGGCCCACATTTGCCGCCCATGAAGCCCTCATCTGGGCCCCACATGTCATTGCTGGCTGGGAAGGAGGGCACAAAGTCAGGACTACTGGAGTCAAGTGATGCCTCTCCTACAAAAAAAAAAGAATTGCACACATTGATTACAACGCAAAGTACTTTTGTTATAGTGAAAGCGCTAATGTAAAGCTAGTCTGCGAAGTCTGTAGCATGACACAGGTCACAATTAATGCCAGATATCAAATTTCACAACTATTAAATCAGTCTACAGTTTACAGAAAACAGTTGTTTACTTACTATGGCTAGAGTTAAGCCATGGTAAGTAACAGTTAAACAAATGTTGTTGTCAACGCCTTTTTGAAGGTGGGAAGTCCAAAATGCCCAAATATTCTGTGAATGACTTTGATGAAGAGCTCTTCAGGTAGGCGATTTGCAGTGATGGGATTTGATGGAAGGGAGGGGGGGCAATCAGTTATACATTGCTTTCTTTTTTCATGAATTTGTAGCCTTTGTTAAAATCTTTACATAGTACAATATGTTTTTCTTTGATTCATGTCAATTGTTTGTCTGTTATAAGCAGATGGCCTTTGTATCTGTTTGCTTGCTGTTTGTTTGCTATTTGTATTGCATTGTGAAGCGACCCTGGGTTCTTGAAAGGCGCTATAGAAAATAAACATATTATTATTATTATTATTATCTTTAGCCTAGTGATTAAAAAGCTGGAAGTTATTTGTCTTTCTGTATTAACTCCCATGTTCTCTTTTATAGGATTGCAGGTGAAATCTTTGCTACAAGCATTGCCCAAGGTGGACCTGCACCACGTTTCCTCCAGCGGTGGTGCTACAACTTTCTAGTATCTGCCAAGCTCTCATTGGATCACTTCCTGGACCCGAGCTTATCACCGCTAATAACAACAGTGTGTTTAAATTTTAGGACTGACTGGATTATAAAACAGTTTTAGATGTTTTGATTATTGTATTGTGGCAGTTTGCAATTTTAAGTTAAGTCCGACTATGCCACCCGGAAATAGTCCGGGAACCCACAGGTTATTCAGATACACAAAGCACGCAGATCCGTAGTGGCTGAGTTAAATAGCAGACAACGATGATCGTACAAAACAGTTTTTATTCAAAAAGACACCATTTAATAAATACGACACGATCTTCAATAATAAATCATAGAGTCAGATAAAACAACAATCACACACACGCACACACACACACACATACCACTTCAGAACCTGGGGGATTTGTCCTGACTATTAGTGTTTTGTTTGTTTATATTGTGAAAATGATGGTAATGTACTCTGTATGATGGTCATCTTCCTATGTACTTTGTATAATGGTCATTTTTCTATGTTACGTCTGTTTTATGTCAATAGTGTCTTTTAAGCCTATTTGGGCTGGGCACGTAAGTGCAAGACACTTTAATAAAATTCAATTCATTCAATTCATTAGATCAACACAGCAACCACTCGTGCTCTCTCACAACACTCCACTCGCTGTGAACACTGCACACTGTCAGTCAAACCACCACCACACCCAGAAGACTTCAGGAACCACGGGTACCCCAGATTCTGAAGGGAAAAGGCGAGAACAATCAATATAACAATAAACACATACTCTTTCCACATAAAACTCTGTCAATGAAGCATATAGTCGCACCCGGCCGTAAAGGCCTGACTTTCTCAGTAACGATACCAGCCAACCAGCTGATGCTCGTGGACCGTAATCAACACGATAGCGGGCGTTAATGGGTCATTCCCATAGATGTTGACAAACACAAAATAAATCACAACAGTAAATCAATGCAACACAAGCGGAAAATCAATTCAACACAAACAAAACAAAAATACAAAAGAAAACTAAACCTTCCTAATGTACAAATATAAGGGTGACACACATAGACCTTCGTCGCGGTAAGGTTACCCGTTCTCAGTCCGCCCGTCGAGAAACACTGTGACAGCCCCAATTTAGATGTATCCTGGCAGGCTGTACGCTCGGCGCGTATTTTGATCAGCTCTGGCGTCGTCCTTGACCGGATGGAGACCGTCACACTGTTGAATTAGAATTCGCATACAAGTTCACAGAAACTGTAGTTCAAATAAGAGACGGAAGGACGGGCGAACGCAGCGACTTGGGAGTGAAACAATCCGTCCGAAGTTGTTCAGCGTCACACATAAATAAGAGTTACAGAAAGTAGTACGAGCCGGCAGCGTCTTCAATGCTCCCAGAATCTGCAAAGCCCGCTAAGCCTGCTGCAACACCTCCACGCCTCATACCACTATTAAAACATAACATTAGGTTTAGGAGATAATCATCTCGTTAGCTTAGGCATAAGAAGAATGCATCACATACCTGCGGTAATTAACTCATGCCGCGCAGTGCACTCAAGGCGTAGTAATAAAAGGCTCGCCATGATAAGAGTTCACTCCACGTTCTCCTCCTCCACACTGCAAGTTAAGCGAGTCCCAAATTACTGCTTCTGATCCAAACATTCATACACTTGCCACAAAAGTACTCACCTCCTAAACCTAAACCGGCGCCCCAGAATGACGTCACCACCCGGACTCGGAATAGCACGCTTGCCTAGATGCCTGCCGCATCCCTTTTTATACCCGAAGAACACCATATTTGGGAATTAACCCTATGATGGCTGATCACATCACCACAGTATTATACAATTAAAGTTCAGTAAACTATCCTCGATAATGATATTACAGTTGAATCAGCTCTTTGTAAACTTTTTTCTTAATTTGGTTTAAGGTTGCAGAGACGTCCGACATGACTGACTACATTGCAGACATTATGGATTGTGGCTATACTGGCAAGATCGACATGGAACACAAAGAGAACATTCTAAGGTAGGCGCACTGTAAAGAATACTTATGTGGATATAACTGTCTGGCAAAGGAAAGGTTTGCTTGCCCTTGGAGATTAATGATTTTTGATTTCTTTGTATTCAGAGCAATCGGTCTGCATGTCATGACGAAAAGAATGCTCATGCTTCAGCAACACCGTGAGGGCTTGGACATCTACGGCTTCTCCCAAGTCATGCAGGTGTCACAGGGTGACCGGAGCCGGAACCTTGTGCACGGAAGTTATTGCTACGGGGGAGCACTGCCGGTGCAACACCAGGCCGGTTCCGGTTTTCCCCGTGTGTTTTGGCCGATCGGGGCAACTGATGAGTGGAATTGCTGACAGGTGTGAGAGGAGGAGAGTTTGGGCGGCAATTGGGACGCGGTTTCCAAAACGGATTATAAAAGGGAGACGCAGCAGCCGTGGGGGGGGCGCACGCAGGTGAGAGAGAGAGAGGCCGAGGCGGAAGCAGCGGAGGGAGGTAGAGTTCTCAACGGGCCTGACAATTACAACCCGACCCGACCCGGCCCGTGGCTTATAAAGCCCGGACCCGATGTAACCCGACACATCAACATGAATTATCTGCCCGAACCCGGCCCGCGGCCCGATGCCGCGTCAGATTTTTTTTTTCTCATACACGTATTATCATGACCAGCAGACGGGAATTCAAATCAACCTTTAATGTTCACGCCTTTTAACAATACAAACAATATAAACAACTGAAACAGTAAACTTTAAATATATAAATAGGCTGTAGTAGCGACGGTGAATTCACCTGCGGCAAGTTTACTTTTCACCAACTCCATCTTCTTCTCCAGGCTAAAGGCGTGCACGCAGCGGCGTCAGGTCTGCCCCCGCCCCTCTCCATGATGCACGTTGCACGCAGCAGCCAGACTTTCTTTACGGTGAACAGCAGCGATGATTAATAAATGTGTTTTTTTTTTTTTTCACTGAGCGGAAAAGATTAAGCCCGAGGTCCGACCCGACCCGAGTCATTTGATTATATTTTCGGCCCGAACCCGGCCCGAACTCGCGGGTCCCGTCGGGTTTGTCGGGCCGACCCGACCCGTTGAGAACTCTAGAGGGAGGCCGCGGGGAAGAGAGAGAGAGAGAGAGAAGACTTCGGCTGGATTGCGGGTGTAAGCCTTGGTTGCACCGTGAGTCTGTTGAATTGCAGTTTTATTGTGAAAATGAGCACGAATGAAACCTTGCAGTGTGTTGGTGAATACACGAGTGTAGGAATTGTGTTTCTGCTGTTCACTCACAGTCACAGCTGTTCATTCCTCTCCCCACCTGAGCCCTGTTGAAGGAGAATGCTGAAGCTGCTGAGTTACGTTCATATGTTCATATCTCTCTCTGTCTGAGCCCCGAAGAAGAGAACGCGGAAGCTGTGAATTATGTTCATTCCTCTCCCCGCCTGAGCCCTGTTGAAGGAGAATGCTGAAGCTGCTGAGTTACGTTCATATTATGTTCATATCTCTCTCTGTCTGAGCCCCGAAGAAGAGAACGCAGAAGAAGAGAACGTAGAAGCTGTGAATTGTTCATTCCTCTCTCTATCTGAAACTGCTGAGTTGCGTTCATATGTTCATATCTCTCTCTGTCTGAGCCCTGCTGAGGAGAACACTGAAGAAGAGAATGCGGAAGCTGTGAATTATGTTCATTCCTCTCTGAAACTGCTGAGTTACATCCATATTATGTTCATGTCTCTCTCTGTCTAAGCCCCGAAAAAAGAGAATGCTGAAGAGACTTTTAAGACTGTTTCTTATTATTTAATAAAGAACATATTTATTTTTAATTCTGTGTCTGCCTCCTTCGTGTCCACGGTCAGCTCCTCAGGGACGGTACGCAAGCTAGGGGTGGGCGGCCCGCTGGCGCTCGCCCCGGCCTGTGACACAGGCAAAGACGGAAGAGTGCCGCAGTCTGTTCGTCGCCGGAGACGACGATTTGGTATGCTGTCCAATAGTGTTCTATAGCATAGTTGTAAGTCATGGTATTTACTTCATGAAAAAAGAGGAAGGAGACTGCTGCATTCCTTCCTCAGGTAAACTTAACGAAAAACATGGAAGTTGCTCATTAGAGTCACGGGGAGGTATCCAAGGTGAATAAGAAAAATATGGTCCAAGGCAGCTCTTCAAGAATGTTTAAAATGCCTTTATTTCAGGCGGCTTAAAAGCCGACATCAGGCTGAAACATGTTGATGATTTGATGATGTAAGCCACATTAAAGCGTTATACACTTTCTTGAAGAGCTGCCTTGGACCATCTCTTTATTATACCATGGTATGTCCTTTCTTCCTTCTGCTGCTTCTTCGGGTACTTTTAGAAGAATGTAATGAGTTTCATTATGTTTTGATCGTAGGTGGACTCTCATTACATCACTTCCCATCTGGCGCCGGAGATGAGCGAAAGGGGCTGCAACAAGCACCACAAGGAGACCCAGATCCTTGAACACTTTCAAGACTTCCTGCATGAGCTGGAAGGTATGTCTACAACTAGTGTTGATTGTGATTTAAGATTTCCACTCTAGGGGTCCGCAGTGGTGTGGTGATCTAAGTATCAGGTGTCTGATGCAGCTGCCCACCAGAGACCAGGATTCAATTCCCGGTCCCACCACATTTCAAATATGTCCGGATTCCATAGGGTAGTCATATTTGGGCCACCACTCCAGAGGGTGGTTAGTTTAATTTTGGCATGAGGGTTTGTGACTCCACAGCAACCCAGTCTGGTGTTTGAGTTATGGTGTTAAAATGCTTTAATGAGCATTACATCATATGTAAGCCTATATATACTCACTGGAGGTTTTTTTTCTAGTTGCTGAACCAGATGCCACGTCTGAAGACATCACAACTGTACCCTCAGTGATGCAGTGGATTACGGGTCAAGCCCACAGACATCTTCTTTCTGATCGCCAGAACTTCAAGATCACAGTGAAGTTTGACCATGACTGTCACAAGATGCCTAACCACACAATCTGTTATCCAACAGTCAGCGCTTGCACAGACACCATAACATTCCCTGTTGCACACGTCAGACTATGGGTCTTTCAAAAACGTCATGACAACAGCCATTAAATATGGTGCAGGATTTGATAGAGCGTGATGCATTATGTTTCATGTGTGTAAGCCCACATGTTATATCCTCGAATATGTCCGGATTCCACAGGGGAGTTGTGAACTTGCATGGCATGGTCTTAACGTACTGTTCAGGGTAAAATTTGATCAATTTTAACATTTGTGAGGGATAATCTATTGTGTTTTTAGTTGTCATATTGTAAGACACCCACGTTTTTTTTCTTTTTTTAACTTTCATTCACCAATGTTAATTAACAAGAAATTGTGCCATCAGCACACCTTGAGAATTTTTTGGAAATCTGTTCTTGGTGATTTACGGTTTAATGTATTCTTCCAGATATGCTTCTGTTCGATTGGGAAGTCTTTTATTATTCCTAGACTTATGGTCTTTTGATAGATTTTAAAGATCATTATAGTTGATGCTACTGTGTGAGTGAGGTTCGAGTAATGTAGTTGACTTGAAGTTATGCCAGCACATTTTCTGTTCTCGTGCAAGGCTGTCCTCAGACATTCATGTAAAATGACATTTTCTGTTTTCAAGGACTATAAACCACAATGTTACTACACATATTTACCTTTTGTCTGTAAACCCATACATATCTTTGTTTCTAATAGAGAAAATGGATAAATATGTATAATAAACTGTTTGGACCACTGGCCATCATTGGGTTTTCTGGAGGGAAGGGGTCCATCAAATAGATAGCTATGATTGATTTATTGAATTTAAGTGTCATGCTTCAAAAAGCCCAGCCCATATGGGCTTACAAGAAACTCCAAAGAGGTCAAATACAGTGTTCAATAATACAAAACAAACAAATGCTATGTTTTGTAAACTGCTTTTCCAGCTCTTACATAAGGAATGAGACCAATTGAAGAGCATGCATATAGATATCCCGCCCAAGACAAGAGGACTATGCAGTGGGGTTAATATCTTGTAAGGCAGCAAGAGCCTCAGCTGACAAGGGGCATGCAGTTTCTGGTACTATGACTCCATGTTCTGGATCAGCACCACAAGCTTCCTGGTCATGCAAGTGTTCCATCTGTAATAGAAAATAAAAAGTCAAACAAAATACTATTATAACAATTGTCTTCTAACGAACTGTGAGATTGAATATTCATACTATGTTAGGTCGTAGTTATCTAGATACTTCATGTACATGTAAGCCGCTTTAAAAACTAATGTATTGCATGCTGCAATGTCTGGGACAAACCTCAGACAGATCTGGCTCTTGCACCGGTACTTGCATCCACCCAATTCTCCAAAGCTGATTAGGGGTCAGATTTGCCTCGGTCCTCAAGGGGTGACAATTCCATGTCTCTACAAAGTTTTGAAGGTCTGCTTGTAGACGTGGAATGAAAACGTACCCAAGACAGAAGAGGTGAACAGCATTTGAGAGGTCTACAAAGCCCTCTTCCTCCAAGGTGTGAAGCATGTTACAGCATTCCACACATCTCTCCATAGTCGTTCCACTCTGCAAATAAGTTACATGGTAAACACTAGTATGTACAAAATGATATTAGTCTGGCTACAAAAGTTAGAATCCAATTGACTGACGGTTGGTCTAGTGTAAGGGAAAGCGTCTTTTCCACTCTGAATTTTCATAGACTAATCAGCGCCATGAATTGTAATGATTAGCCAATCGACACAAAGGGCAGAAGTAATGCTTTTGTCAAAACGGTAGTCTGGCCTAGTATCAGCTGTGGTGCCTGTGGCTTCTTGTCTATTCCGCTAGATACCAGTCTACTTCAGGCAATACCTCAAACGATATCTGTAGAGCAGTTCTTCATGCCTAAAAATAACAGACAAGGCTCCCCCAGGATGTATATGTAAACCCCCGTAGTTTGGGGGACTTGTAATCAGGTTAATATCATATCAGGTGTCAAGCATAATCAAGCTAATTGTTGGGATGGATGTAGCTAACTGTAGGTAGGATGCAATGTGAACCCTGGATTGAGAGGAAAGTAATAACATAGACCATCTTCACCTTTGGTTGTGCACACTTTTCCCAGCTATAAAGCTGTCACGACCTGTTCCTCGCATAGTGAACATGGATCTTGCTATCTCCACATTTTCTACGCCTTGTCACCGCGTACTCTGAATGAAAAAGAGCATTGTGAGATTAATTTGAAAACAATACTATTTGAAACTGGAAGGAGGGAGAAGGTCCTTACTTACCTTGATGGCCATCCATGTTTCTGCACACTCTCCATGAAAAACCTAAACCAGTCTCTGCCTTATTATTCCCAGCTGCATTGAGGTACACAACCTGCATTGAGGATAGGAATTAAAAATGTAAACAACATGTAAACCAGTAGTTCAATTTAAAAATGGTAAAGCCAACTGTACCTTCCGAGAAAAGCCATTGATACCTCCGAACACCACTATGTTGTACCTTAAAATTATCAGATTGGACATTATCTCTGTGACAGGCAACCATTGATAAGAAATGTGCAATTTTCTTATGTCCACCGTAATATGCTATTTGAACATCACCCCATCCAACACATCATAAACATAACTAAAGTGTTTCCCATCCATAGACCAATGTGTGGCGCAGCGCCACAGAATCAACATCAAGGGCCACAAATTGATTCCGCTTTTTTCCCCCAACACAATTTTGAAATATAAATATTATTACGTTCATTCATATCAGTGAGTAATTCTCAACATGAAACTTAAAAGACAGGTCTTCCTCCAACATTAAGTCCAGGTATTTGTATGAGCAAACTAATTCTACTGGCCTGCCCTGTAATGTATGGAGTTGGGCTGAGGAATGAAACCAGGCAGGGTTCTGGTAAAAATGTTTTTAGTTGTCTTCTCTTAAATAACTTACTTTAAAGAATTAAGATTGAGCTGAGTAATTTCAAATGCTTCTTGTAGCTTTAAAATTGTCTCAGCAGGTGACTGAAGAACAATAGATAAGCATACAGGTGTATATTTAACATGGCAGCTTCAGAAAGTGTGTGTTTGAATGCCGTCTGCTGCACACACTCTGACCCTGATGACAGACTCCACTGACTGCCACGACACCATGACACTCAATTCCCCCACCGGCGCCAGAGGGGCACCACAAATTGCTACCTGTTCTGTGGGGAACACTGACATAACCCTCGTAAACCGAACATTAACTTCACAATGCTTGAAATCATATTTGTGCAGTAAAAATGGATACAACCTCATAAATGAAACACTACCTGATCAACTTGTGATTGGGGACAGCGTGGACAAGAGACAATGGAGCTGGGACAGAGTATGTCCGTCTGGCAATGCATGTCAACTGGATCATTCTTGAGATGATGCCTGCTCCATCAACACGCTGCAAGGATGACTTGACTCTGCATGTGACACGGTGTCCCATGGCCAGTAGAGCCCCTTTCACCAGCCTATATCCAGCATCAGGTATTCTGGCCTTTATGGATCTCACCTTAAAGATAGAGTTTAAAAGGTATTAAGTCACATATGGTCACTCTGTGATTGGTTTATCCAATTCCATCCTCCATGCCTACCCCACAGAAGAACTGTTGATAACAAGAATGAATAACAAAATACTGCCAGATGGGAGATGCTCAGTAGATAAACACCATCACAGATTCTAGTCGGGCCTAAGCAAACACGGTGGAATTTCAAACAAGGCAGCCCCAATCCATATTCTCATGACACACCCACTTTGGAAAATGTTGCCATTGTCTTATTATTCTGACCATGCCCATTTAGGAGACATGGTGGCAAAAGTTCTGGTTGCAGATTTATCCATCTCTAAAGTTAAAATATATCTGGCCTAATGGATTAATGAAAAAGATTTTTGACTGAGAGACCATACTCTCTCATCCTCCTACACAGGGTGGATCTTGAAATACCATGAGCATTAGCCAGAGTGGTCAATGGTAGGTTGGTGCTTAAAAGACTTTCAATAACATCCCTACTGATTCTCAATCTAGGTTGCCCCATACTTCCATTCCACTCGACTACAGCTACATTGTCAACTAAAGGGGTGATGGGAGTGTTGGAAAGCAGAGCCTTGATCACCTCATTGAGCTGCTCAAAGCCAACTATAACACATTAAGGAATATCCATATAAGCTGCCTCTGCTCGTAAAAACTGCAGTTCCTGATAGGTGATGAAGTGGAGATATTCAAAATCAATGGGCTCCCTTTGGGGGAGCTCTATGGGGGGGGGCTCCCAATGGGCTTTTATCCCTGGCCCTTCTTAATAGCTGCCACCTAATTGATTCCTGCAAGAGAAAAAATAATAATAATTCAACAAGGAGATGAAGTGCAGATAGGCTACAGATAATTAAATGTTTGGGTAAAGAGGGCCTCATACCTGAACTCTAGGAAGGTGTTGCACAGTCTCGGTTTCATGTGCATCAGACTGAAAGGGATTATGCATGGTAGGACACCTCAAAAACATATTGTGTGGCAACAGCACTGAAATAAACTTTGCAATGGCTTACCGGAGGTTGTGTGCGGTCACTGCGGTAATTTTCCATGCTGGAAATAAAAAGCAGCAAGAATGCACATTACAATGACAGTAACTTTTTATTTTATGTAAACATGTACATTTCCTCTATTTATGGGTACCATTTAGTCCCAGATCTGCCATTTTGAGGACCCACAGGTGTTTCTAATGAATTAATTGCATTGTCTTTTAAGTCTATGAAGTAGAGCCAATCAGACAAATGAAACCGCTGTGTGGGTATTCGAAATGATGGGACTACATGAAAAATAAACCCATGAATTGAAGTCATGTAAAGATCTTTTGAACTCTAAAGTGTTTGCCATTAACGTTGGTTATAATTATAATGTAACTATGTAAGCAGTGTTTCCCACAGAACTTTTAGAGACAATGATGGTTGGACCTCAGTTCAGGGGAACGCAAGGAGGGGCCTGGGGTATGCACCCCCGGACGGAAATTTGTACGTTTAAGTCAAACGCATCATTCTGGTGCACTCTGAGAGCAACATTAAGAGGTTAAATTTATGCTGCTATATTTATAGCCTATATTTCACATATGCATAGCCTTCATGTCAACTTATCTGTATTTCCTCCATTTAAATTGCATAGCCTAAGGCAGTGGTTCCCAAACCTGTCCTGGAGTCAGAGTCCTGCACGGGTCCAATTTTTTAAATCCGCACCCGCCCGTACCCGCAGTGCTTAAAACCGAATCCGACCCGTTTTCCGACAGCAGCACTAATTCAAATCCGCACCCGACCCGACCCGCTTAAAATAGAACCGACACCCGACCCGCACCCGAAATAAAATCAGTTTAGACTATCACATTATAGACACACTTACAAAAATGTTTATTGCCCGGTCATACAGAAGTTATTACACAGGCATTAACACAAGGACAACTTCAGCCGAATCTGTCAAACGGCCGGTACATGAAGAACACAGCCGACGTTACCACAAAACTCGAGTAGCCTAATAACAGACGCGGCTACAACACTATTTTCTGCCACGCAATTTTGTCTAGCTTACATCTGACAATTTTGGGTTCAAACACGCCCTGCCAGCACACAACACATATTTAACAGTAAATGTGAAAAATACTGTTCGATAGAACTGCTTACTGCGTGCTTCCTCGGCGATGAATCCACATTTGCGGCAATCCAACACGAAAATGCATGCAGCAAATCCTTTCACAATATTGTTTTCTTCAGATATCTCCAAATTTCTCCCACACAATGGACTTGCTTTTTGATAACGTATTGTCGACAACTTTACAATCTCCTAGTCCTAGCTATTCTTTTCTCCAACTCTCCCCATCCATCTCGCCGACTGCAAGCAGATCGCGCGCGCGGTTATGACGTTTTTTTTTTTTTTTTCAAAGTGAAAGTACCGTGGGCACAAATAAACTGATGTGGATTTTAAATTATTTTATCAACTTGAAATACAGGCATATTTTTGTGAGTGTGTTCCTAAAAATACGTTTGCACGTGATTGTTTTAAACCCGTGTTTAAACCCGTGTTTCCTCCGTGTCCGACCCGACCCGCACCCGTATCCGACACAGTTGGATATTTCTCACCCGTTTGAGCAAAATTTGCGGGTCACCCGTCGGGTACCCGCGGGTACCCGAACCCGTGCAGGTCTCTACCTGGAGTACCCCTAACACACTGCACGTTTTCTTTGTCTCCCCAATCAAACACACCTGATTCAACTCATCCGCTCATTAACCCATGTGATAATGAGCTGATGAGTTGAATCAGGTGTGTTTGACTGGGGAGACAAAGAAAACGTGCAGTGTTGGAGGTACTCCAGGACAGGTTTGGGAACCACTGGCCTAAGGCAAATATTTTAGAGCGTATAGTGCTCTATATCAGTGGTTCTCAACTCCAGTCCTCGGGACCCACTGCTCTGCACATTTTGTATGTCTCCCTTATTTAACACACCTGAATCAGATAGTCAGCTCATTAGGAGAGACTCCATGAACTGAACTGAACTGAATGTGTCAGATAAGAGAGACATACAAAATGTGCAGAGCAGCGGGTCCTGAGGACTGGAGTTGAGAACCACTGCTCTATAGCCTACCTATAGTGAGAGATACAGATGCTAAACACATTAATAACAATAATTTTAGGTTTTAGTTCAGTTATAGGTTCAAACAGGAAATGTATCATATTGACCTTAAAACAAAATAGTTTATTCTGAGTCCATGGAGTAAAACTGTACAGGAGGTTGTATATGATGAACTAGGGCTGGGCGATATATCGGATGACATTGTTATGCGCATCTCGTCAGTAAAGCCGGTTCCTTGATTAGTAGTAAATCGCCATCACCTGCTTTCAGATGGAGTGGCATTTACTACACAGAGCCGTAGTTCACTGACAAGCTGAGCCATATTGCATTAATTATCACAGGCGATACGTCCATGATAATGAAGGGGAAATTGCCCCGGTTGTCAGTGAACTACGAAATTGGTGAAAACTCTAAATCAAAACATTCATTTGGCATTTGATTAAAAAATAGTATAAACCAGGTGAGTTTGCAAGTTTACCTAGCATGATGGCTAATTAGCGATTATCTTTACTAGCAATTAGCAAGCTAATAATATAATACACATTCATTAATGAATATGAGTGCTATTTTTTAATGTTTAATCTTCAGTGATGCTGAACTTGCTCAGCTAGCTACCCATCAAGTTGTGTGTGTCATCATCTTACCCAAACATTGGAGTGTCCGTGCTCAACTAAGGCAGAGGCGGCATCAATGTCGGTGAACCGAACAATGGTGTAATGATTCAGTTCGACTCCCAAGACAAGACGATGCTCACCCGACTGGCCAATAGGAACGTGGCCCCGCCCATGACACAATTTTCACAGCGAAAGCAAAATCCTGACACGAGAGCAAGAAATTGCATCGAGAGCAAAGAAAAGCGTTTTCACACTGATAGCAAAAAATATATATTTGAGAGTTTTTTTCAAAGTATTTCGAGAGAGTTCCCTTTCGAAAGGGAACTCTACACTACGTCAGAATGACGCTATGGGGAACGCCTCAGGCGTGACAGGTGTCTGAAATAAATATCAACTCACGTCAATCATGTTGACCGGCGACAGCCTGTGCATCATCAGCTTGAATGATGAGCGCGCGACCTGGATGTATAAAGGGGAGCCTTGCACACATGACAACATCTTTTCGTCTTCAGGGACTGTTTGTCTGTTTTGAGAATATCGCTGAAGCGCGCGGGAGGCTCTCGAGAGAGCCTCTTGTGCAAACTGTGAGCGTTTTTCATTTAAAGATGCTCCGCTCTCGTCGGACCCTTTTCTCGAGGGAGGAGGGTTCAGCATCTGAGCCCCGTGGTGCACGCGATTTGTGAAACAATACTGTTTGGGTACGAGCCGTTCACAGCAGTTCCTGAGGGTGCTGACAGTGTTCATTAAGAAATATCTCGGCGCGCGTGAGAAAGAAAAAGTCCGTGCGCTGTCGGATGTTTCAACCTCGCGCCTGTTGACTTTCTTCTCGAGGGATGAAAGCCAAATATATTTTAACGACTCGTTCTCGCGCTTGCCGAGGCAGTGTGTAGATTACGAGAACGTATATTAAATATTGAAACAGTATTGTCTGGTGATTATGGCTGCATTTAATTCTATGAATTAAAATGATGGAATATTATCTGACTTTTAAGAAGTTAGATATTTAGTAATTCAGCCTATCATCCAGATCGCGTTATCCAGTGTTTTTGGCTGCATTTTAATTGAGGAATTAAAATGATGAGCAGCGAACAAAAAGAGCAGGTGTAATTCTGGTCTTTTTGTAAAATGTGAAATTAACATATTTCTGTTTCTTTTCAGACCATGTCTCCTGTTTTAGAGTCTGGGGCAAAATGTTTTGGGTAAGAAAATCTTGATTTACTTTTTCGATGGTCAGGTAGTAGGTCTTAACAGGCCTCCTTGACCATACAGTCCCCATTTTGCAACCGGACAGCGCTTGGGCCTCCCTGAGGTGAGCTCCCAGGATTTGACTGTCAAGGAGTAATGTGGTTATCAGGTCATAGGCCTCACTAGGCCTTCCTGAAAATGAGCTCCCACATACTGTGGTTGAATATGAGCTCTCACATTCTGTGGTTATCAAGTTATAGGCCTCACCAGGCCTTCTTGAATATGGGCTCCCACATACTGTGGTTATCAGGTCATAGGCCTCACGAGGCCTTCCTGAGTATGAGCTCCCACATACTGTGGTTGAATATGAGCTCCCACACACTGTAGTCGCCAGGTTATAGGCCTCACCAGGCCTTCCTGGTTATGAGCCTCCATATGTCAGGTTACAGGCCTCACCGGCCTTCCTGAATGTGAGCTCCCACATACTGTGGTCATCAGGTTACAGGCCTCATCTGGCCTTCCTGGTTATGAGCTCCCACATACTGTGGTTGGATGAGCTCCCACATACTGTGGTTATTAAGTTATAGGCCTCACCAGGCCTTCTTGAATATGAGCTCCCACATACTGTGGTTATCAGGTCATAGGCCTCACTAGGCCTTCCTGAGTATGAGCTCCCACATACTGTGGTTGAATATGAGCTCCCACATACTGTAGTCGCCAGGTTATAGGCCTCACCAGGCCTTCCTGGTTATGAGCTTCCATATGTCAGGTTACAGGCCTCACCGGCCTTCCTGAATGTGAGCTCCCACATACTGTGGTGTAAGAACTGATTTTCCTGCTAAAACAAAACGCACCCTGCAATAAAGCCATAAAATGCACCCTGGACAGCAGATAGCAAAGACAGAGCACAGAACCTTGTCCTGCCCAAACTTATCTCCTTGTCCCCTTGTTTGACTTCAACTCATCCCCCCTCTCCCTCCTCAAGGCACTGAAAGTTCATTAAGAATGTCTATATAACACATATGGTGTATCTTGTGAATATGTTGTTTTTCCTTTTCATGTTTGGTATCATTTTAAGTGTCGCAGTGCGATTGGTAAAGTGGTCTTAATTTCATTGCAGTCATTGGTTTAATGAGAAAGATTGAGAACTTAGGAGAATCCTGTATCTCTCTGGCTGATATCTCTTTACGATATCCCAAGAAACCAGGTGCTATCCCCCTCGGGTACATGGATTGGCCCAAACAACTCTAAACAACATTTGTTTAACCCCTGTTGTTCTGGTCTGGTATTTAAGGTGAGGGGACAGAGCAATCTTTGGGAATCTTTTACCAGGAGAATCCCCCGCACAGTAATACATGTCAGTATTTTCCTGTTGGAAAACCCTAACACATTACTGTGTGTCTTTGTCAGGAAAACATTACTTACTTTTAGAGTCATCTTTGAGTAAATGATGTCATATATTTTTTGAATTGGCTTTTAATAATTTACTTCTGTAATTGGCATGATATATTTTTACCTGACAAATAAATGTTACATCTTGATTTATTCTGCATTCTTTTGAAATCATTATTTCCAGTAGATTAATGTGTAGTCTGGTGTTTCCGCAAATTTTGTCCAGAATAGATCAAACTGGAGGCACTTTGAATGGACCATGGGGCACATCTTTAGATAGACCTCCTGATTTCTGACTATTCCCTGACTTAGCATGTTGTACGCTGCAAATATTATAAAAAATTACACCTCTGGGTCTGCAGTGAGCGGCTGCATTGGGTAAAATATTTGCACTGCACCCTCTGACTATTTCAGGACTGGCTAGTTTGTGATCGTGAGCGCGCAGTCGCGACGTGACGTCTCAAAGCGACACTAGGTCCATAATGAACGAATAATTGAAAGTATGGGATAATCAGAATAATCAAAGATCTAAATTAATTCATAATCAATATTTATGATTATTTTCTAATCAGAAATACGATCTAAATTTGATTATCGTTTGAAATTGGAGTCAGATTAAGCGTAGAGCTAAAGTAATACTAAAACTAAATTCCAATAAATTAAGTGAACTTCACTGGAGCGCTGAAAAGACATACACGCTTTAAACCTTCGCCAGGCCGTTGGATTCCGTCATTGGGCCAATGGGTGGTCCTTACAAAGTGGTGACAGTCCCTCCGTGATTCTCCAGGTTGCGAGTGTCTTTTCAGTGAAATATTGGGACTTGCAGCAAATAAGAGAAGTAAGATGTCCTTCTCTTTCTTCAGCCGTTTGGTAAGTCAATTCTCTTTTGCCTTTTAGAAGTGTCGAGGGAAAATTCAGACGCACCTCATATAGACACATTTGTAGAATGGGTCGGCATACCCAGTTAGACCGGAGACCGCAAAATCCGGTGGGGCTTGAGAATTAGATACAACCACATAGCAGGAACATGATAGCGGCAGTGTAGATGAGAAAAGATATCCCTTGCTTTAACTTTAAATACCTCCTTGTTTGTCTATGCAACAAGTGATGAAACCTAAATTGGGATAACATCATCCACATTTTATTCTGGTACTCAACAGAGGGTTGAAAACTAAAAACTTAAATTCTGAGGTAAATAATGTTGTAACATTTAATTATTTGCTTTGCTGCAACAACATTGCAATAATGGAAATAAGAAAATGGTCACGCTAACTTGTGAAAAACCTTGTGAATTGATGAGCTAAAAGATAACAAGTAAAACTGTCTCACTTGAATCCTTTGTGTGTGAAGTGTAAAGTTGGACAAAACAGTGTAATTAAATTAGAACATTTCAAAAGAAATGATCTGAGAAATTGATCCCAGTCCTAGAGAACAGCTGCTATGCAGAAGTCCTAGAGGCTGAAATTTGGAAAAATACGCTAAATTCTAAAACTGATGCATATAATGACAATTATTGTGTTACTAGAGGCTTGTAACCAGGCCTGATAGTGTCGGAGGACATGCATAGCTTGTCCCTATCTTATGAGATAATTTAGACAAAGGCCAATGTGAATTACATCAAAGTAATCATTGTTCTTTGAAAATCTTTCAATAGTGTCAAAAAGTTCATGACTGATGTCCCATATATGGTTTAAACAACACCATTTAAGGCTCAGTCTTATAAAACATAGCTTTTAATTTGGTTTTATACCAGACTTTGCAATCACTGCATTATTGTATGCTTTCGAGGTCTCAAAAGAGACTGATAAAAGCAACAAACCATAAAACAATTTTGGCGCCCTCCATGAGACCTGTTTGTCCAACCTTTATTTCATATTCAAATAAGATTCTTAAAAGAATGCAACTGATAACATCTCAGCCTAAAATAAGATAATTGTGTCCAATTCTAAATTGTAGTCAAAAAAATCTTTAAATTAAGCAATGATTTGACCCATGTTTCTCAATGCCTGCAGTCCATTGAATGTTCACAGCATCAAAGCAGCTGTAACTGGTTTCCAGTTTGGTTGTTGCTGTGTACACAATGATCATGCCAGCACAGCTGGAGCTGCAGGGCCAATCACCTTCTAAAAGATCAGTGAGAAGATAACAAGTCAGTTTGGACACATTACTCAGTAGAAACCCCCGAGACCAGTAAATAAAATTGGTTTGATTTATACAATTTTATAAAATATAATTTATATTATGACCAGATTGTAATATATATTATATTGTAATGGCCAAGAATGGCTTTAATCTCGTGATGATTCAGCATTGGGTTAGAAGAGAAAAGAATGTTTAATGAGAATTAAAAGAATCAGAATGTAGAAAGATGGTACGTGTATGTAGGGAACAAAAGTGTTGGGAGGAATGAGATAATAAATGGTTAGAGAAAGTATTGGTAAGAAAGGAAACTGAAAGGAATAATGAATCAGAAAGAACTTCTTTACCTTCTATTTGTGCAAAAATCTTTAATGAGAGAAATTACAATGCTCAGTATATACCAACTAAAATGATCAACCACCATGTCTTAAATATCCATCCAAATCCACAGGATGATTTAATTTTGATCTAATAGATCTTTAACCCAGTAACAAGGGGAGGTACAAATTTAAATTTTCTCTTGCAACAAAACCACAAACAAAGTGGTGCAAGTGTTAAAAAACTCCTCTCTGGGAGCTTCAGCTTACATGGAATCTGATCAGGAAAGGTATTTTACTGGACATGTAAGAACAGTTTGTGTGAAATGTAAACATCAGGCAGAAAATCTAAAGTCTTTATGGACCACAGAGATCCAAATGGTCAAGAGTTGAATGGCACCATAAATTCCAAAGGCTAAAACAAACAAGCACAGCACCACACCTGGTGATCTAATTGCTCTAAACACAGATCTGGCTAGTGTAAATAAACAGCATCATGTAAAGAGATTTCCCTAGCAGACCTGAGGGTCCTAATGCTCACAACACAGCAGACTGTGTGAGTTTAGATGCAATAGCAGTCAGATCTGACCATTATCACTGTTTAATTGACCTTTTCTTTACTAAAACATGATCATGATAATGATGCATGTCTTTGTAAACTAAAACAAATTTTCTTCTAATGGCGTAAAATCTTAACAGATCAAAGCCATCAGTAACAACTGTCTGGCAAAGGCAATCAAATAAATATTGAGATCAACCATCTATCTTAATGCAATTTGTATAAAGGCTCAAGATTAAACTGTGTTTTCCTCTCTAGGTCTATTTCCCTTACAGGCTGACAAATGACTTTCTTTAGATCCAGATTCCACAAGGGTCTGGTCTCGCCTGCCCTAAGCAGGACACACAGCTTTACATTAGGAGATGGGGATGGAGAAACTTCAAGGGGCCGCTCACACCTCATAACACTACAGAAGTAGCTCCTGTATGTGGCCTCCCAGTTTAGAACTGGAACTAAATTATGCAACACAAATTATGGTAGGATAAAACACCACCCATCTCCTATACACAAACATAATACACACCATCACTATGATAATCTTAGAACATCTCTACCTGGCATAGATCATAATACTATCCAGGCCAAAATTATTCACATCATGCAATACATCATTCCCCTTCATACATATAGGACAAGGGAAATTATTTTAATAATTTCTTTTCAGCATTACAGTCTTGTCAACTTCCTGTATGTAAATACTGTGCTGTGCATAGGACATGCATGGCTGTGGTCACACATCAATTGATTTAAATCCACATAAAAAATCTTATTGAGACCTATTAATCAATGCAACTGGTCTATGGACAAAATATTTTTTATGTCCAGTCGTTAGCGTTGTTGCAAACCAGGAGGGCCCCCTAGTTTCCAACAAATGACTAATGACAATGATCTAAACAGCTAAATCTAAAATGCAGGCATTTCTATTTGTCAACTATACAATTCAGACCTGCACTATTGAGTGTGACCTAGCCTGTACATCAAATGCACAGAGGATAATTACTAAGTTAAACCAGAGAATTTAAATCTCTGTTTCTATACATTTCATTCTCTAATTGAATCGAATAAAAAATTTAGTTTCATTGATGATTTGCACTTATAACAACTAATCTAGACAATTTTATAATTATGAAATTGTGTATTTCCATGTTTAATTATGTGATATACTCTAATTACTCTAATTATGCATACAACTAAATATACTAGTTATGGTGACTTTCTGCTACCCGTCCTTGATTCATCCAGACCAAGTCTAAATCCCACTACCAGATCACTGCGGTAGTGAAGAATTTGGTGATCAAATTACACCTGTTCATTAAATATATGATTTTGAAAAAAGACCATATTTACCACTCGCACCTTTGACTTTTGGGGTTCATATTTTTGAGTACATCATGTTTTGTTATCTTGTGTTCTTGTGTTTATCCAATAACTTTTCCTCATCTTACAATAACCACAAATACATCAGTGTTCAATTATTGCATGGTCATTCAGAAGTTGTTCAGGTGTCTCACACGCAATGGAGCGTCATCAGTAAATGAATCCTTCAACAATGGAGTTCTGATCTGCCCGGCAAATGAAACCTTCTGCTTGAAGGTGACCGAGGACTTCTCAAAGGGTCAGTTAAAACATCCTAGGGAGGACAAAGATGTTTCCACAAAGCGTTACAATGACACTTTCTGATCATGCTGACCAAAGCAAACAGACTTGATACAACGAGATCCTTCTACAGACTGAATACCAACGCAGCCAAGTGAAGGTGGAAGCAAACCCGGCCAAGAGGGTCACATGACACCCTGTCCAGCTGCTGCAGCATCCACGCATTCTGCCATGCTTTCATTTTAATGTTCAACCTGTCTGAATGCTGTTATTTCAGGTGACGACTGGATTCCTGCACCAATCGACTAACACTGCAAACTACAGTGGTCAGGTCTATGAACACTCAGAGAATAACACTGAAAATGTGGAAACAGGAAAATGTCCAAAAAATGTCCCCTTAGGCCTGATCTAAATCTGTCCCAAGGGGCCAGGGGCCGTCTGTAAGAACTGATTTTCCTGCTAAAACAAAACGCACCCTGCAATAAAGCCATAAAATGCACCCTGGACAGCAGATAGCAAAGACAGAGCACAGAACCTTGTCCTGCCCAAACTTATCTCCTTGTCCCCTTGTTTGACTTCAACTCATCCCCCCTCTCCCTCCTCAAGGCACTGAAAGTTCATTAAGAATGTCTATATAACACATATGGTGTATCTTGTGAATATGTTGTTTTTCCTTTTCATGTTTGGTATCATTTTAAGTGTCGCAGTGCGATTGGTAAAGTGGTCTTAATTTCATTGCAGTCATTGGTTTAATGAGAAAGATTGAGAACTTAGGAGAATCCTGTATCTCTCTGGCTGATATCTCTTTACGATATCCCAAGAAACCAGGTGCTATCCCCCTCGGGTACATGGATTGGCCCAAACAACTCTAAACAACATTTGTTTAACCCCTGTTGTTCTGGTCTGGTATTTAAGGTGAGGGGACAGAGCAATCTTTGGGAATCTTTTACCAGGAGAATCCCCCGCACAGTAATACATGTCAGTATTTTCCTGTTGGAAAACCCTAACACATTACTGTGTGTCTTTGTCAGGAAAACATTACTTACTTTTAGAGTCATCTTTGAGTAAATGATGTCATATATTTTTTGAATTGGCTTTTAATAATTTACTTCTGTAATTGGCATGATATATTTTTACCTGACAAATAAATGTTACATCTTGATTTATTCTGCATTCTTTTGAAATCATTATTTCCAGTAGATTAATGTGTAGTCTGGTGTTTCCGCAAATTTTGTCCAGAATAGATCAAACTGGAGGCACTTTGAATGGACCATGGGGCACATCTTTAGATAGACCTCCTGATTTCTGACTATTCCCTGACTTAGCATGTTGTACGCTGCAAATATTATAAAAAATTACACCTCTGGGTCTGCAGTGAGCGGCTGCATTGGGTAAAATATTTGCACTGCACCCTCTGACTATTTCAGGACTGGCTAGTTTGTGATCGTGAGCGCGCAGTCGCGACGTGACGTCTCAAAGCGACACTAGGTCCATAATGAACGAATAATTGAAAGTATGGGATAATCAGAATAATCAAAGATCTAAATTAATTCATAATCAATATTTATGATTATTTTCTAATCAGAAATACGATCTAAATTTGATTATCGTTTGAAATTGGAGTCAGATTAAGCGTAGAGCTAAAGTAATACTAAAACTAAATTCCAATAAATTAAGTGAACTTCACTGGAGCGCTGAAAAGACATACACGCTTTAAACCTTCGCCAGGCCGTTGGATTCCGTCATTGGGCCAATGGGTGGTCCTTACAGTGGTAATCAGGTTACAGGCCTCATCCGGCCTTCCTGGTTATGAGCTCCCACATACTGTGGTCGCCAGGTTACAGGCCTTACTAGGCCTTCCTGAATATGAGCTCCCACATACTGTGGTCACCAGGTTACAGGCCTCACCGGCCTTTCCTGGTGATGGGCTTCTACATGTCAGGTTACAGGCCCATCCGGCCTTCCTGAATGTGAGCTCCCACATACTGTGGCCGCCAGGTTACAGGCCTCACCCGGCCTTCCTGAGTATGAGCTCCCACACACCGTGGTCGCAGGTCTTCCTAGTTATGAGCTTCCTCATGTCAGGTTATAGGCCTCATCCGGCTTTCCTGAATGTGAGTTCCCACATACTGTGGTCACCAGGTTTCAGGCCTCATAGGCCTTCCTGAGTATGAGCTCCCACATGCTGTGGTCGCCAGGTTTCAGGCCTCTCTGCCTTCCTGAGTGTTAAGCTCCCACATTCAGTGGTCACCAGGCTTCAGGCCTCCTAGGCCTTCCTGGTTATGAGTTTTCACATGTCAGGTTACAGGCCTCACCAGGCCTTCCTGGATGTGAACTCCCACGCACTGTGGTCGCTAGGGTATAGGCCTCACTGGTTGTGAGCGTCCACATGTCAGGATGCAGGCCTCATCAGCCTTCCTGAATGTGAGCTCCCACGCATTGTGACTATCAGGTTACAGGCCTCGTCTGGCCTCCTGATCATTGGTTCCCACATGCTGTGGTTCCCAGGTTACAGGCCTCACCGGCCTTCCTGGATACAAGCTCCCACATTCTGTGGTCGTCAGGTCACAGGCCTCAGCGGCCTTCCTGAGGATGAGCTCCCACTTACTGTGGTCGTCAGGTTATAGGCCTTACTAGGCCTTCCTGAGTATGAGCTCCCACATGCTGTGGTCGCCAGGTTAGAGGCCTCACCAGGCCTTCCTGGATTCAGAATGGATAAGTGCATGCACTTTCGTTTCATGCACTTTCTAAAATCCATATTTATGGTAAGGGTTATGCGCTGTACGCTTCGTTCCCTTTTTTATGTGTGGTTCAGACTCCGGTTTTTCACCTTGGGTCCCACTCTAGATGCGTCTTCTGTCGCAATGTTTTACGACAGGCGCTTCCTTTTCAGGCTATCTCCCACATTCTGTGGTTACAAGCCTCATTAGGCCTTTCTGAAGGTAGCCCCACATTGTGTGGCTGTCAGGTTACAGGCCTCTCCGGCCTTTCTGAATACGAGCTCCCACTTACTGTGGTCGCCAGGTCTCAGGCCTCACAGGCCTTCCTGAGTATGAGCTCCCACATACTGTGGTCGCCAGGTTAGAGGCCTTACCAGGCCTTCCTGGATTTGGACTGGCTAAGTACACGCACTTTCGTTTCGTGTACTTTCTAAAATCCATATTTATGGTAAGGGTTATGCGCTGTCCGCTTCATTCCCTTTTTTACGTGGCTCAGACTCCGGTTCTTCACCTTGGGTCCCACTCTAGATGCGTCCTCTGTTGCAATGTTTTACGACAGGCGCTTTCCTTTCAGGCTATCTCCCACATTCTGTGGTTACAGGCCTCATTAGGCCTTTCTGAAGGTAGCCCCACATTGTGTGGCTGTCAGGTTACAGGCCTCTCCGGCCTTCCTGAATACGAGCTCCCACTTACTGTGGTCGCCAGGTCTCAGGCCTCACAGGCCTTCCTGAGTATGAGCTCCCACATACTGTGGTCGCCAGGTTAGAGGCCTTACCAGGCCTTCCTGGATTTGGACTGGCTAAGTACACGCACTTTCGTTTCGTGTACCTTCTAAAATCCATATTTATGGTAAGGGTTATGCGCTGTATGCTTCATTTCCTTTTTTATGTGGCTCAGACTCCGGTTCTTCACCTTGGGTCCCACTCTAGATGCGTCTTCTGTCGCAATGTTTTACGACAGGCGCTTCCCTTTCAGGCTATCTCCCACATTCTGTGGTTACAGGCCTCAATAGGCCTTTCTGAAGGTAGCCCCACATTGTGTGGCTGTCAGGTTACAGGCCTCTCCGGCCTTCCTGAATACGAGCTCCCACTTACTGTGGTCGCCGGGTTACAGGCCTCACAGGCCTTCCTGAGTATGAGCTCCCACATACTGTGGTCGTCAGGTTACAGGCCTCATAGGCCTTCCTGAGTATGAGCTCCCACATACTGTGGTCGCCAGGTTTCAGGCCTCACAGGCCTTCCTGAGTATGAGCTCCCACATACTGTGGTCGTCAGGTTACAGGCCTCACCGGCCTTCCTGATATGAGCCCTCATGTTCTGGAGCTCCCCACATGAGGGGGTCATCAGGTTTTAGGTCTCAGTAGACCTTCCTGGTTTTGAACCCTCTCTTACTTCCCCAGTGTTCGGATCGAGCACTGGGTAGACCCGTGGATTGAGTGGACGACTTCCGTCTTTTCCTGAGGTTGAGTCACACTCTCCGGGAGATCCCGTCTCTGTGATCCAGAACTGAATGGTTCTGCCAGCTTCGCAGGCCTTCGGTTTCTGTATGCCTTATCCAAGGCAACTTCCAGAGGCTCTGTCTCGGACAGACAGGCAATGGCCAGACTGTGTGTCTTAGTATAGATCATCAGGCCAGAGTCCCTTGGGTCCCCTAGCCACACTCCCTAGAAGTGACCCCTTCTATTGGAAGTTGTGGTCCTAAGCCTTTGAGCTGGCCCAGATATACCCCCCATTGACTATGTTCTGGCGGTTTCTTGGTTCATTAGCTTGGGCTATGACCGGTAGGGAGTGCTGTCACTGACAGCCCGATGTGACCTAAGGGTGAGTGGTTCCAGTGTTTCTGATTTACTGGTTCGGGCAGTTGTCACTGCCTTTGGGCATGCACTCCCCTCAGCATGGTGGCGTTGGTATATCGTTCCCCATAGCGTCATTCTGACGTAGTGTAGAGTTCCCTTTCGAAAGGGAACGTCTCAGGTTACGACTGTAACCTATGTTCCCTGAGAACAGGGAACGAGACACTACGTCTTCCTGCCATGCCTCGGGGCCTGCCTGCAACAGTCCCTTCAGACGATAGGATGTTGTCATGTGTGCAAGGCTCCCCTTTATACATCCAGGTCGCGCGCTCATCATTCAAGCTGATGATGCACAGGCTGTCGCCGGTCAACATGATTGACGTGAGTTGATATTTATTTCAGACACCTGTCACGCCTGAGGCGTTCCCCATAGCGTCATTCTGACGTAGTGTCTCGTTCCCTGTTCTCAGGGAACATAGGTTACAGTCGTAACCTGAGACGTTTTTTTTTTTCAAAAAATTTCAAATTTATATTTTTTTCTTATGTTCTATAAGAAAATACTTTCAAAACTTTTTTTAGTCTCAAATATTATTTTTTGCTATTGGTATGAAAACTTTTTCTCTCAAATATTCTTTTTTCTCTCATGAAATACTTTTTTGCTCTCAGATCATTCATTTTCTCGGATGTAATAAAGACAATTCTAGCTCCATATTAACCTCAAAAAGAAAAAAAAAATATAAAAAACCCTTTTCCTTTTCCTTTAAATCCTCGCTTGTCGGGCTTATGCTACTCTGAACAATGCCTGAACTTCGTATTTTTAGCACTTCTTGTGTTGTTTTTTTGCCTCTTCACGATGACTCGCTTAATTTAGTCCTAATTTGTAAGTCGCTTTGGACAAAAGCGTCTGCTAAATGACTAAATGTAAATGTAAATTCTGAAACTCTCGTCTCAGTTCTAAACTTTCCCATTTATCTAGATCATCTCAAAATGAACTTATACAGTTAATTGACAAATATTCTGCACTTTTTTCAGATGTACCTCCTGTGACTAATGTGTTGTGGTGATCATTGTCCTGTTAAGCAGAACGCTTATCGTGTTAATCCTGTAAAGTGTGAGGTAATGAAACAAGAAACCCAGTATCTCATTGAAAATGGTCTGGCTGTGCCAAGCTCTAGTCCATTGTGTTCTCCATGTTTGTTAGTTCCAAAACCTGATGGGACATAACATTTATGCACTGATTACCGGAAAATTAATCAGTTAACGAAGTCAGATTCCAACCCTCTTCCCAGAATGGAGGATTGTATTGATCTCATTGGACGTGCAAAGTTTGTTACTAAATTGGACTTGCTTAAAGGGTATTGGCAGGTGCTGCTTACAGAGCGTGCTTCTGAGATCTCAGCCTTTGCCACACCAGGCGCCTTTCTGCAATATAACGTCCTAGCTTTCGGCCTCAAAAACGCTCCAGCTAACTTCCAACGTTTAATGAATAAAGTCTTAGCCAATGTGAACAATTGTGAGGCTTACCTCGATGATGTAGTGTGTTACTCTGATACATGGAGTAGTCATTTACAAAGCCTAGAAGAAGTGTTCTCAAGGTTGCAAGCTGCTAATCTAACCTTTAATTTGGCAAAATGTGAATTCTGTCATGCCACTGTCACATACATGGGTAAAAAGGTTGGTCATGGTTCCGTCCGCCCTTTAGAAGCTAAAGTTCAGACCATTGTTGAGTTTCCTGTGCCCAAATCTAAGCGAGAACTCAGACAGTTCCTTGGAATGGCTGGTTACTACAGAAATGTCTGTATAACCTCTCACAGACAACCTTCGTAAAGCAGTGTCTTTTAACTGGAATTCTAAATGTGAATTTACCTTTGAGTCTTTGAAAAATTTGTTGTGCAATGCTCCTGTTTTAGCTGCCCCAGACTTCTCTAGACCTTTTAAACTTGAAGTGGATGCCAGTGGTACGGGGGCCGGTGCTGTCCTACTGCAGGAAGATGACCAAGGAATTGACCATCCAGTATGTTTCTATTCAAAAAAATGTAATCGCCATCAACTCAATTATAGTACCATAGAAAAAGAAGCATTAGCTCTTTTGTTAGCTCTACAACATTTCGAAGTTTATGTTGGCTCCAGTTCGCAACCCATTGATGTATTCACGGATCATAATTCACCAATCTTTCTGCAGCGTATGTGTAACAAAAACCAGAGACTTATGCGTTGGGCACTCATTTGTCAGAGCTTTAATTTGCTAATTAAGTACAAAAAAAGGTGTTGACAATGTTATTGCAGACTCTTTGTCCAGATGTCACTTGTAAACTTGTAACCATGTACCATGTTTACTCATATGTGTGGGGGTATTATGACCCTGTGGTTTGTATTTTGTTATATCTCTGTTGTTTTGTGAGTCTCTGTGTGTGTCTGTCTAGGAACGCCATCTGATTGGTTCCTAAAAGACACGTCATCACATCCTCTACAGAGAGATCTTGTGTTTGAGCAGAGAGAGTTTGTAATTATAAAGTGCTGAGTATTTTGAGAGTGTTAAGAGTATTTTCAGAGTTTGAGAGTGTTAAAGAGTATTTTGGAGTTAGAGAGTATTTGAGACTGTGAGTATTGTTTGTTTGAATTGAAAGATGTTTGTATCTGAATATCTTTGTTGGTATATTTGACCCTTTGCCTGTTTCTGACACTGATTTGGACTGCCGTTTTCAGCTTGTTTGCCTGATTGTAAATATATTGTAAATACAGATTTTTTGGGAAAGTAGGGAGTCTGATGCCATTTTTGTTTATTGTAAACCGTTTGATCTCTGTTTTTGGTTAGGCAGTCAGGTTTACAGATTGTATTCTTATTTTATTTTAGGTTAGGGTTTAGGAAAGAGGTTTAAAGACAAGGTTGTTTTGTTTGTTATTTTGGCCCAGTCAGCAAATAAATTGACCTTTGTTCAAATACCCTGCATATTTCTGAGTCTTTCATGTTGCGCCCTTTTCCCCTAGATGGGGTATAACAGCAGTACAGCCAAACTAATTTTCATATTTTAAAAACAAAGCCTTACAAGGTTACAAAATATATAATATATAAAGAATGCCAGACATTTAGGCTAAAGTGGGCAAAGATAAAACAATCTTTATGTCATTATATTTGATCTGTTATTAAAAATAAGAACAAAGTTATACATTACATATACACAACATAATATACAAATAAAATAAACAATGCTTTATTTGTTCAGCTACAGTAGATGTTTTTAACAGTAGCATTTAAAGAAATGTAAAATAAAACACAATATACACTTCACTGTATAAAATATACATTGATTCTCATTTAAGCTAGTGTAGGCCTATTACAGTTCTTTAGTCAAGAGTAGTGAGTGATTTTCTCTTTTGTTGTTTAATTAACATTAAAGGGATAGTTCACCTAAATGAAAATTCTGTCATCGTTTACTTACTCTCAAAAGTTGTTTTAAACCTGATGTGTATGTTGAACATAAAAGTTATTATGAAGAATGTGGGTAACCAAACATTTGCTGGTCCCCATTGACTTGCATAGTATTTTTTTTCCTACTATGGAAGTCATTGGGGACAGGCAACTGTTTGGTTACCCACATTCTTCAAAATGTCTTCTTTTGAGTTCAGCACAAGAAAGAAATTAATACAGGCATGGAACAACATTTTTTGGGGGGTGAACTATCTCCGCCTAAGGACAAGTGGCAGCATGTTTACTTAGTAGGTGCTGTCACTTTAAGACCTGCACGCATCTAGATGCAGACACGCATCTGATTTTCTCACAACTGTTTTCGTTCATTTTAGACATAACCAATTGTGTTTATGTAAACTTTGTGTGTATTTGTCAGTATTAGCACAATCAGACACAAAAGATAAAGTCCAGCAATCAGGCGCTGTTTGACAGTGTACACGCGCTCAGAAAAAGTGCATCATGTCAGAACAGAACGTCAATGAAATGTCTAACCGGCAAAGCTTTAAAGCACGAGCAAATAATGAACTTTTGTGATTGCGAATAAGTGCAGTGTCCTTTGAGTGTAACTCTACCGCTACGTTAACATGTGATGTGAATGTACAATGAGTTGTATAGTATTTGGACGGAGGCGCCAGAACTGAACTGTATCGCACACGTGTTACAGTGATACATTTATTCATTGCACAGACCAATTTTTTAGAAGCACATGCGACAAATATGTCGCACTGTACAGCCAGTATAATACAGTGAGACTTGATATGGTACTGACATTGAACTAGTTAACGTATTTGGATGTGGGAAGTAATTCATTTGTTATTGTTGCAAGGCGCTAGCAGTAGCTAGCAGCGGCCACCGCTGGTAGGTAGTCGGTAGCGCTAACATGGCTACGATTTTGCAGCTAACACACAATGGACACGATATTCAGCAATTTTGGTGAATAATAAACAAAGATCACCGATTCAGCCTTAAAGCCTATGTTCACATTAGTTGTGGATGTTTAAAAGAACCTACACTACCAGCTAACCGTAGCCTAGGCCAGTAGTTCCCATCCTGGTCCTGGGGACCCACAGCTCTGCACAGTTTGTGTGTCTCCCTCATTTAACACACCTGATTCAGATCATCAGCTCGTTAGGAAAGAGCTCTAATGAACTGAACTGGGTGTGTCTGGTAAAGGAGACATATAAAATGTGCAGAGCTGTGGGTCCCCAGGACCAGGATTGGGAACCACTGGCCTAGGCTATACTACCCAGCTTGTCTGACATGTCTCAGGTTCTCAGTGTAAACTTTTATGTTCAGTATAAATATTTAACAGACTAAGATGACATCAACACCAGTTTACTTATTGCACTTACCAATAATCACAAAGACGGTGCAGCCTGCAGTGTTCCACTCTTATGCCTGTCAGATAGAGTTGCGGGTTTATGCGGGGAAAAAACGTTCCGTTAGTTGTGGTGCGTCCGGTCTGCACAGCTGCCCCGCACCTGCCGGACGAACTGTCAGTCGAAGCTACAGACAAGTCTGGCGCAAAGTTTGTGACTGTTGCGTGAATCTGCTGATTCGAAAACGGATCTGGCACAGATGTAAATGCTGTCTGGGATGGAAGGACTGTAACAGAAGTAACACACTGCTTCACCTTCCAACTCTGGGTTGTTCATTCTCATCACACTCACTTGGGGAGACAAAAAACACCAACTCCAGGCTAGAGTTCTCAACGGGTCGGGTCGGCCCGACAAACCCGACGGGACCCGCGGGTTCGGGTCGAAAATATAATCAAATGACTCGGGTCGGGTCGGACCTCGGGCTTAATCTTTTCCAGTCAGTGAAAAAAAAAACTACATTTATTAATCATCGCTGCTGTTCACCGTAAAGAAAGTCTGGCTGCTGCGTGCAAGCGCATCAGGGAGAGGGGCGGGGGCAGACCTGACGCCGCTGCGTGCACGCCGTCGCCTTTAGCCTGGAGAAGAAGATGGAGTTGGTGAGAAGTAAACTTGCCTCAGGTGAATTCACCGTCGCTACTACAGCCTATTTATATATTTAAAGTTTATTGTTTCAGTTGTTTGTATTGTTAAAAGGCGTGAACATTAAAGGTTGATTTGAATTTCCGTCTGCTGGTCATGATAATACGTGTATGAGAAAAAAAAAATCCGACGCGGCGTCGGGCCGCGGGCCGGGTTCGGGCAGATAATTCATTTTGATGTGTCGGGTTACATCGGGTCCGGGCTTTAAAAGCCACGGGCCGGGTCGGGTCGGGTTGTTATTTTCAGGCCCGTTGAGAACTCTACTCCAGGCCTTGACTGATTGCGGCACGGCCGGGAACTTCATGGATATTTCCTTGGCCAAAAGTTTCCAGATCCCTACTAATTCCCTTTCTGCCTTCCTTACTGTGACAGCCTTGGATGGAAGACTGTTAGCTCCTGGGAAAATATCCCACCACACGTCTCTTCTTTCTCTCTGCATTTACCAGCACCAGGACAGAATGTGCTTTCACCTAATACAGTCTACAGAGTTGCCTGTTATCCTCGATCACCCCTGGCTCCTCCAGTTTAATACACACTTTTGACTGGTCCATTGGCATAGTCCTCAGTTTGGCTTCCACCTGTCAGACTACGTGCTTGGCTCAGAACTCCCCTGATCCTGTACTCGAGTCCCAAGAACCCCTAGATCGGTCTCAAGTCTATCAATGTCAATACCACCACCTCAAGGCCGTGTTCAGAAAAAAGAAGGCCAGTAAACATTAATCATCAGAACATCTCTTCTCCTGTCTCTTAAAATGTCTGGCTTTGGTGATTAAAGCACATTGAAAGTATCCATAACGGAAATAAGTGAGTCGTATTATTTCAAAATGGAAGTACGTAACGAGGCTCAGTGCAAGTAGTCCATTATGCAGTAGATCTAATGCTTGACATATTGAAGGGAGAAGGACAGTCAGAAAATATATTGCATTTTGAGGATCTGTCAGACAGAAGAATTATGTCCTTGTAGACTGCAAATAGAATTTACTCATTCAACTACGGTTATGTTGAACGTAAAAACTGACCAGCAATAGTTATCTTTAAACAAGCTGGGAATGGGTTGACTCAAATTTTTTTGAAATGGTCTGGTTGAAGTAGGAAATGAACACTGGAGCTTATTGCTGCTTTTACAGCAGATATTAAATATTGTGTTTTCTCCAGTCATTTCAGATGACATGATAGTTTATCTAAAGCGGGGATGGGCCACCGTCCTGCATAGTTTAGCTCCAACCCTAATCATATACACCTGAACCAGCTAATCAAATGTTACTAGAAAGCTTGTGTTTTGATCAGGGTTGGAGCTAAACTCTGCAGGAACGAAGTTACCCATCCCTGATCCAAAACATTTGTGAACACCACACACTGTTTAAAGAACTTTACAGAAGAAATCTCATTACTAAGCATCACTTCATGACTTGTCTTCCCAGATGCATCAGGAAGATAAGTCCACTGCTTCAGTTCATGTCTGTGGGATGCATTATGAGGCAAGTAATTAAATAATATCTATTTTCAAAAAGTAAGCAGGATTAGACATTGCATATGTGTCACAGATTGAGATCGCAGATGTGAAATATTGAGCAGATTGTGCGACAAATACTTGTGCGAGGGGGTTAAGCTGCAATAACTAATTACTTTTGATTAATTAATAGGCTAGAAGCACCTAGGATCAGCGATGAGACTGCTAGCTGGAACCTGCTTCTAGATATCACCACCAGTGGCCATATTCAAGTCCTGATTGACAGTTTATGCATTCTCTGACTATTGCACTGCATTATTTGATTGCATTTTAAAGTGTATCCCATATAACTTTATGTATAATCTGTCATTTACGTTGTATCATTTCCAGGGTTGGTTATAGACATTTGGTCTCTATATCTTTGACTTCGAATACAAACTTACTTCAGTATTTTGCTAGTCAGCTCCCGATGCAATGCCATTCTCTGTACGCACAAATTCAAAGTGTCTGCAGTCTGGATGCACTGACTGCGCTCGCACTGTTTTAAACTAATAATAAACCGGCAACAGATTCTGATCAACAGAACAAGTTTATTTTTTAGAACATTACTCCAAGAGAGACAACTTTTCATACCCAATATTTCATATATTCGGAAGGTGTAGATGACTCCCACTTCCATACGGTGAAAATAATTGGTTTCATTACAGGTGACAATTCATATATCCAATGGACAAAGAGCCTAGTATTTTGATGCCCGTCTTGTAGGGCTGCACGATATTGGACAAACAGAAAAAAAAAAATATATAAAATAACTTTACTGTATAAATTAAATAATAAATTAATAAAAATGTATCTTTGTTAAAAGCTAGAAAAGTGATTCTCTTTTGATGTTTGATTAACATTGGTGACAAACAGCTGCGGATATTAGGCTGTTGTCTCTTTAAGACGAATGCACGGATCTAACAATGATACGCATCCGTTTTCTTTCTCAGTTGTTTACAACACATGACCAACTGTTTACAAGGATACTCGCAGAGACGGGCATTTTGACTTAATTTTGCGAGCAAGTGTCCGTTCAAGCTCAAAAGGAAGAGAAAGAGAACTGAATTCGGTGTTCACGTGCTGTGTCCGGACAGAAAACAGAGTGCGAGTTCCAGTCTTCTTGTAGTTGATGCTTAAAACTGACAGGACTTCAAAGTACATGCAAATGATAAACAGTCACTCTATGATGGTTAAACTTTGCAATTAATGCACGAATCACAATGCGTTCCAATCCGGGGATCAAGCTGGCCCGCACGAATCACAGATCAACTACAATCCCTATAACTTCAGTTGCGGCATGAGTGTAGCCTAAATTTTCTTGTGCCAATTTAAACACTTCCCACAAAATGAACAAAAATGGGGTTTAATTTTTTATTACACTGATCAAAAATGTGAATCAAGGTTTACTTTACATGCAAAACTCTTTCCACACTAATCACATGTGAACGGCTTCTCTCCAGTGTGAATTCTCATGTGTTTTTTAAGGTTTCCGTTTTCAGTAAAACTCTTTCCACACTGTTGGCAGGTGAACGGCTTCTCTCCAGTGTGAACTCTCATGTGGGTATTTAAAGTTGTTTTTTGTCTAAAACTCCTTCCACATTTGGGGCAGGTGTAAGGCTGTTCTCCAGTATGAATTCTCATGTGGGCATTAAAGGTTGGTTTTTGTCTAAAACTTCTTCCACATTTAGGGCAGGTGTAAGGCTGCTCTCCAGTGTGAATTCTCATGTGGGCATTAAAGGTTGTTTTATATGTAAAACCTCTCCCACACTGAGGGCATGTGAAAGGCTGCTCTCCAGTATGAGTCCTCACATGGTTTTTAAGGCTTGCTTTTCGAATGAAACCCTTTCCACACAGTTTGCAGGAGAAAGGCTTCTCTCCGGTGTGAATTCTCATGTGGTTATTAAAAGTTGGTTTATGTGTAAAACTCTTTCCACACTGAGGGCATGTGAAAGGCTGCTCTCCAGTGTGAATTCTCATGTGGCTTTTAAGGCTTGCTTTTCGATTGAAACTATTTTCACACAGTTTGCAGGTGAACGGCTTCTCTCCCGTATGAATTCTCATATGGCTTTTGAGGCTTCCTTTCTGAATAAAACTATTTCCACACAGTTTGCAGGTAAAAGGCTTCTCTCCGGTGTGACTTCTCATGTGGCTTTCAAGGTGTCCTTTTTGAGTGAAACATTTCCCACACTGAGGGCATATGTAAGGCTTCTCTCCAGTGTGAATTCTCATGTGGCTTTTGAGGCTTCCTTCCCTACTGAAACTATTTCCACACTGTTGGCAGGTAAAAGGCTTCTCACCAGTGTGAATTCTAACGTGCCTGTTAAGGATTACTTCTTGAGTGAAACTTATTCCACACTGTTGGCAGGTGTGAGGCTTCTCTCCAGTGTGAATTCTCATGTGGACTTTAAGATGTCCTTTTCTATTGAAACTTTTTCCACACTGTTGGCAGGTCAAATAACTTCCATTTGCTCTTTTTCGTAAAGTATTTTCAGTCTGTGAGCAACTAAATGATTTTTTCTCAGTAATAAGATCATCCTGTTTATCACACTGGTTTTTCTCTTCTGTTTCATTCAGTTCTTGACCCTCCTCTTTCAGTCCCATCAGGTCTAAGGCAAAAAAAGAGACAAATATAAATTAAGCCCAGTTTAATGGTACAAAGCAACACACATCAAAATCAACAGTATCAAAGCAACAACATGTATGTTAGATACTATACGCACTAAGCTACTACGATAAGTGTTACATGCAATCTCAAAACCTCTTCACAATATTGTTAACTCTAGACTAAAAATGTTCGGTCAGTTATCAAAAAACAAAACCAACCTTGCCCAGGAGAAGATAATTATAGACCCATTTCAAATGTGCCATTTATGTCTAAAATATTATAAAATACAATTATGGAGTACCACAGGGCTCAGTATTAGGTCCTCTGCTTTTCTCCCTGCTTCCCCTGAGAGATATTATTATTATTATTTGTTATGCCAGTGATACTCAGTTTTGCATTTCCTCACAAACCGACAAAACTTCTTAATTCTCCAAGATAGCAGAGTGTATAAATGACACAACAGAAGGGATAACTAGTCATTTTCTTCAATTAAATTCGGCCAAAACAAAAGAATTAATTATTGGACCAAAACCCTCTGAACATAAGATGCTTGATCTCAAGGCATGTACTCTGCCCTACAAAGGCAAAAGACCTTAAGTCGCTAGAGTGTGGAACTGAGAAAAATGACTTCAAAGATTTTTAGTTGTCCCGCCAAATTAATTATAGGTAGGACACTGGAAATCTGGCAAATAGATGTTTTAGTAATGGAAATTATATACATAAAAAAATCTTGAGCTCAAACTTGACTTTTGACCACTATTTTAAAGTTACTGTACTCTGCCTTTGTATTGTCAGCAAAAAGTGAGAAGTCATGCCAAGGCAAAAGGCAGTAACTTCCACATTATTAATATTTAGTTGCTGATCACCATTAACAAAAACATTATAGTAGCCTACACACCTGTATAAAATATAGTGATCATGGCTTTTTTTTTTTTTATGATTTACAATTATTTATAGCCATCTACTTATTGCTATCCTGTGCTTTGGTTGCATTCTGATGGCATTATTAATACATTTGACATGACAAAATACCTCCATAGACATAATAGTCCAGCGTTGACTCGACCGCGTTTAGGGCGGGGCTGAAGGCGAAGTTTTGGCACTCTGCCAGCTAGTTTGTCAAGCTTTAATTCTTGGTTGTATTCATCTGATACGGCAATGTGTAACGTTTTTCTGTCAACTCTGCATAATCCTTCGCGATCGATATCGCACGTTTGTCGATGGAGCGGGTTCAGACCATACTAAATGTTCTGACCGCTCTGAGGACATCAGAAGTTAGAGCGACTGATGGCAGCTGTACAAAGTAGGCTACACAGGCTACACCGTAATTTTAATTTTAATTTTAATGGACATTAAAACAAAGGCAGATAACCGTACAATCTGGTAGGTAGCATTATTTGATTGAACACGGGCACAGTAACTTCATATTGACGCGCGGCTAAACAAAGGCAGAGCACCGTAACTCAATTTGAGCGTTCCAAAACAAAGCCAAAGAGCGGTAACTGATGTTACGGTGATCTGCCTTGGTTTCTCACGGGCTTTTGGAAGTTACTGTTAAGACAAATCATTATTTTCTCGAAAAAAAAAAACGGAATTGATTCAAGATACTTATCCACATGATAAAGAAGGTCTTGAATGTGCCAAAAATATAAATAACTCATTTTCGACCAAAAACGAAGTTACAGTCTTTTGCCTTTGCACGGCAGTGTAACTGTTAACAATGTATCAATTGGAAAATTCTGCTTATTTCACAAAGCTTTGAATGGCTGAAAATCACGAGTACTTAGCTCCTTCCCCACCAGCGTTTAAAAAAAAAAAAACAGAAAAAAAAAACAGCCTTTTTGATCATTTTCACAAAATGTTCATGTTCCCCAGAATATTTTGTTGTATGAATTTCTGAACATGCAATGTATCAAAAGAAAGAACAGACCCTTTGCTTAAAAACAAACAAACAGAAATCTAGAGCAACCAAACACACATCAATCAGTGGCTTAATTTTGTTTTAAAATGTCGGTGGGACTGGGGTGTGGGGGGAAGGAGGTTGCAACAGTATACAATGCTAAATCAGATATATGCACAATGTTGGCTCGTTTCCACTGAGCGGTACGGTACGGAACGGTACGCATTTATTTGCATTTCCACTATCAAAAGTTGTGAATGGTACCAAAATGCCGAACCGTACCGTACCACTTTTTAGGTACCCTTCCATTGGGGTACCTAGCACAGTGGAACGGTACTAAAAGGTGGAGCTAGACTCACTGCAGGACGTTGATTGGTTGACAGAGAATCGTCACTTGCGTGTGCTACAATGGGAATGACAACATAAGAAGCGCCATTTTTTAATATACAGTTTAATATAATACTACTGTTACTGTATCACGAAATGTAATTTTAAGAGTTTTTCAGGCGAGAATGTAGTTGTTTAAAGCTCAAATCTGTGGTTTATTTATAAAGATGATTTTTTTTCCCCCCGGTTGTGAGATCCATGCGGTCAGCGGGCGCTCGGCGCTCATGTTTCCCGGCTGGATGAGCCTTTCCTCGGCTAGGCTAGTTCTTCTGACGTTCGCCGCTGACGGTAGTGGTTAAACATGAGATGTAATTCGTCTTGTGTAGACCTAACGGTCTTTGGTCTCGTGAATATATAATTCGTTCCCTGTCAATCGTTTTGGCTGAGGGCTAAGTTTAGTTTCATATTAACTTTATAGGCTATTTGTATTTAACTTTACTGTTGTAATGTTAGACTAGAGCGCTGCATTTGACTGAATTGTTTGCTTTATGTCTTATTGTATAGCTTCTTGTACCTTTTACTTAAACTTTTATATTGGCTATTATTGATAAAACTGAAATTTTACAAAAAGAAATATGGTTTCTTGTCATTTTTTTATTACAAGATTATCACTGATGTTTATTGCAACATTTGTACAAATGCATATATTGCCTGAAATATGTTTATTTATTTTTTTATTTAAACGAAAAGAGGTAACATTAGGGTTGTGTTTTAAATTTCGTTTTGTTATAAATAGAATAACGAATAACGTGCAGTGAATAATCAATATGCGTTGCGCATGAACCACATTTGTGTCCCTATAATGTTTAATTTATTTAAATGAAAACGAAAAGAGGCAGAGTGGTGTTTTATAACATATTTCGTTTTATTGTTGCTTAAAATGTACATACAGAGTAACAGAGATAACCGGAGTAGCAGAGCGAGCTGAGTGACGCTTTTAAGAACGCGATGTAGGAGTCGCACATGGCAAGTACAAACTTTGCGTACTTGATATTGAGAAAAGCCTAATGTCGGCGCTTGTCTTCTTGTGACAAACATGTTGAGGAGCAAGAACAAGATCTGCTGTATGTCATCCATTGTAGTTTACTATGTTCTTCTTCGCGCGAAAATGACGTCGATCGAAACACCACGCCTATCAAGTAAGGGTACTGTTGGCAGTGGAAACGCTAGCCAGATCATGGTTAACAGACCCGAACCGTACCGTACTGTCCCGTACCGTACCGTACTGCTCAGTGGAAACGAGCCATATGTGTGTACAATAAAAAATTTAGGAAAAAAATTACATTATGATGTCCAGAAATCAATTTCAATGAGATCTACTAATATACTGTATATTGTTAGTGCTGAGAATTCCACATATATAGCTTGTGTCTTTTAATGGTCTAGTGGTAGAACTCTTGCCAAGCGTGTCAGAGGTTCTGGGTTCTAATCCGCACTTGTATCGTTTATTTTTCCTAATCAAAACCGAATATGTTTATCAGTGGTTGTATGAATGAATGAACCGCGTGTCAAATGAATGCCGGCGGTACTGTTAGTTTGAATGCTTATATCTCCTAAATGTGAATTTTGTCATTGGTTTAGAACACACCAGCTCATTCATAACCTAAAGGCTAACATCTTCATACAAAAAAAAAAAACGTACATTTTGATTTCAGGGGGCCTTTAATGTTGATCGCATTATTTGCATATGATTAAATATGATATTGTTTGTTTCTGCATCTTCACATGTGTTTTGATCAGGAGATTCAGTACTCTTGTAAAAGATATCATAGCGCCCCCCTACCATATAACAGTTTAAACACAGACAGATTGAGCACAGCTGGAATAAAACAAAACTAGAGGTTCTTTGCATTTCATGGAAAGAAAGCATTATTGCATACAGAAAGGCTTTAAAAACTGCTAGGTCTGGTTATTTTCAGATTTTCTTAGAAGAAAACAAACAACCCTAGGTATTTTTGATACAGTGGATAATATTAGAGGGAAATTTATAACCATGCAACAGTCTACTACAGTATCGCATTAGAGAGTGCATTGTATTCTCCCTGAGGAAAATTTCAACTCATTCATTGCTATAGGAGAGGAAGAATTGTCTACACTCGTTAAATCATCAAAATCAACAACATGTATGTTAGACCCTATACCAACTAAGCTACTGAAAAAGATGCTTCCAGAGGTCATAGATCCTCTTCTTAAAGGTCAAATATGTCAGATTTTTGTTATAAAATTTTCAAAAACCACTTGCACCACTTATGATATATTTCATGCAGTTGTGTACTTGCATTATCCCAAAAGTTCCCAAGGATTTGTAGATCCAGAGAAATACCAGTTTTAAATAATGGCTCGTCCCTTGTCATTGTCGCATATCAATGACATAATATCCGCGCTATCCTTGGTTTCCGCTTGTAGAAACAATAGATATAATACATAGATGAATTCATTAGCGACCGCTTCAATGGGCCCTTAACGTAAGCTGCTAATGAGGGATCTATGTATGTATGTATGTATATTAGGGCTGGGACAATACACCCATCTCCCGAGTCGATATTATTACGATACTTGGGTGCTGATACGATATGTATTGCGATTTATTTATTTATTTATTTTTTTTTATTTTTTTGGTGATTCTACAAGTATTGCGATTCGATATTGCGATTTTCTTGGCTTTCTTTTATTTTTACACTAGACCATGGGGAAAAGTTAAATCATATCTTATACATCATGTACAGTCTGTATAAGTGTGAGTCATATTTACAAAAACAATTCATCAAATTTGTCTGACTTATTTTAGAAGCATCATACAGTACTACATTCTCTTTAATAAATTATTCAATAACAAATTCATTTTTTAACAGTCACTTGTCTGTCAAAAAAATTTTTTATCGAAAAATGCGTTATTTTAAGCACCAAGTTTTTATCCAAAGCTGATTTGCTCTTTCGCTATCGTAGACATCAGTGTTTATATTTGAACTTTAAACTTTTAACCCAGTACTTCTATGATAATTTGAACTATTGTATCACAGAAATAATAATACTATGAGGAAAAGACTGCCGTTTCATGACGACTCTCTCTGGGTCAGCGGCAGCGCCAACACAGATTTGAATTTTGTCAAAGGTTTTATAGACAGACGAAATGGAAGAAGATCTGGTGGGTGTTTGAATCAAGATCACAGTCTTTTAAAGATGAATCGTGCAGCTTTACTGTCTTATCTCTCTCTCAGCATATGAGTAGCGTTGCACGTCGTGCGAGTGCTTTTCAATGCATTCAGTTTCAAGACGCTTTCACTCTTCCACTTATATTACGTCACTCAACACTCAAAGATAACGACACATTTCATCATCTGTTGAAACGAAAGTGGCTGACTTATGGCAACCCATCTATAAGCATGGGCAAAAATAAAGCAATATAATTTGAATCAATATCGATTCTGTAAATTAGGTTAGTGAATTTTTTCTCCCAGATATATATAGTATCTCACACGCCGCTGTTGTGTTGTTCAGTCATCATGGTTCATGATTATTGATTGTGGATCTACTTTTACGGGGGGTTTTTTGTGGATTTTCTGTACTCTCCAGAGGCAAGCAGGCTTTGGGAGAAACAGAGACATAAAACAAGGATCAATACTGGCGTGGTGTTTTCAGGATGGAGAGAGCTTCGCGACAAACTTGGACTTGATAGATACTCTGCTCTCGCATAAGTAAATATAAATTATTTATTGTATACATACAATTATATTGCACTTTGTTTTTTTTTTTATCAAGTCTGGTGACCAAACCTCTGGCAGTGAAATTAAATGTTGCACAAAAATATTTAGCCATTAGCAAATACTGTGGGTTTGTTCAAATGTACTTTTAGAACGATTCTTTTAAACGTGTAAAACTGCGCAGCGTTAACTCACCAAATCATCGTAATTCATTACGATGACATAAAATAGTGCAATCAAACGTACAGGTAATAAAAAAAGCTCATTTATTAGCTGATATATAATTTATATGATTCGTGAATTCATACATCTCTGGCACACCTGTGCAATAATCATGCTGTCTAATCAGCATCTTGATATGCCACACCTGTGAGGAGGATGGATTATCTCGGCAAAGGAGAAGTGCTCACTAACACAGATTTAGACAGATTTGAGAGAAATAGGCCTTTTGTGTACATAGAAAAAGTCTTAGATCTTGGAGTTCAGCTCATGAAAAATGGGGGCAAAAACAAAAGTGTTGCGTTTATAATTTTGATCAGTGTAAGTTGATTTTCTGTACTGTATATTAATTTCTGGAGAGAGTGTCAGTCATTGTGTTCCTATTGGTCAGTGTTAGAGGCTCTGTGTAACAACTGAGGCTTAGCCTGACAGTTAGCCTGCCCTGGACCAGGTTAGATTCCCAGCATAAGTTGCCAGAGTAACTGAGTTTGAACTATTTTAAGTTTGCTTTATGAAACAGAATCCACCGACAATAAGTCTGACTAACCAAAATAAGCCTGGCTTGTATTCTAATAACCTCAACACAATACTCACATGACAACAGGAGGATGACGGAGGTGCGTAAATCGAGTTACTCCTCCACTTCTGCTAGTTTTACTGAGCTATCTTATCCCGTGCGAATTGGCCATTAATATTAGACGTCCTGTGGTAAAATTACATTACTCCATCCACCCTTGTAAAGTTAATCCCGTCCGAATAGGGCTTATGTGGTGTTTTTAATGTTTCAAGACAAACCATGTGCAAATTCATAAGTCAAAACCATTGCTGAGTATTTTCTCCTTAATACTGCAGTGAAAAAAGTTTGATATCTCTACATCACAAATATGTTGTAACCAATCAGGTCAGTGTGTCGGCGGCCTTTAGCATACATGGAAAATTGGGTATATTAAGCAATATAGCGGGTGAATTATGTATAAGATGTATATTACGATGTTAAACGTGTTGCGTAACACACAAGAATGAACCCCATTGGTTCTCGCACGGCAAGCGAACATGCTTTACTGTTCACCACACCTGATGTGTGAGTGGATGAATGTTTAGCCTATACTATGTGAACAAAAGACTGAATTCAATTTATCATATTATGATCATGTCTGTTCTTCCGATGGATTCATTTAACAATCTCTTTATGAACTTTTTGAAGCGTCAAAGTGGAAGTTGCGTAGCTGTCAATGGATGGACAGAAAGCTCTCAGATTTCATTTAAAATATCTTAATTTGTGTTCTTCATTTGGTTTTGGAAGGAGATTAAATGCCAATGTTCATTTGTGGGTGAACTAACCCTTCAATTTTCATGTCAATTCATCAAACTCGGTGGAAGTGGGGACCATAGAAAGACTAGGCTATTTCTATGATACATAAGATTTAATTCGACATGTTATGGAATAGAATGTAAATTCGCTCTTAGTGATTCTTCAAAAATATCATGCATTTCTGTAGAGCTGGACATTTAAATATGGATCAAATGAGTGAGATCAGCTTTGAGAATGAAACTGACCTGTTTGTTCCTCAGTTTCTTCATGTTTCACACTGAATGTTTCTTCAATCTTCACGTCTTCACTCTCCTCTTTAATATATGCCATCTTTATAATAGTGCGTCACATGGATCTCAGTCGCTTCATCAGGAGTTTTCTGTGTGTTTGGACTCTCTGTCCTGTTGTAGATGAGAAAAAAATAAACGGAAGAAATTAAATGCAAACTAAATCTCTGAGTGCGTCTCAATCAGATCTAGTTCAGTAGTTCAGTTCACTGGTAAGAGAGTCAGTCAGAGAGAGTTAATGGACTTAATGATCTGATTAGACTAACAACACTCAAAACTAGCACTACAAATTAAGAACATAAAATATACAAACAGTTTGTTTAGTTATTCTTGATATTATTGAATTTTGTACATTACATGTAATACATTACTCAATGTAAAAGTCGTCAGCGTGCTGCGATTCGAATCACTGAATCATTTGGTTCATTTTGGTTTGAAAAGCTGTTTCTCCACTCTTACTTCTCAGTTAGTCATGTTCCCAATTAATTTTTATGCAGAATTATTAAGTAAATATATGCGCAAAAAACTTTGAGAAATTTGCCGTCTCCAACCTGTTACCCGATAAAATGGTGTGTGATGACGTCACCCCTAAAAAACGAATTGTTGCATACGTTTTGTTGCATTGCTAAAAAAAAACCTGCCTTTGAGCTAAGCATAATTTTGCGTATCACAAATGATATAGTTTGTTTTGCATTCCAAATATTTGTAAACTGTACAGAGAAATGAGACGATTGAAATTAGGCTACTGCTTTACTTATGGAACATCAGAAGACGACGGTCAAGTGGAGCAGCTCGTTATGGTCCATAAAAAGATTGGCACAGTGAAATGTTCAGTCCTTGTACAATCTTTAACGCCTTGAACATGCAGTGGTGGTTTGACTCGGCTGAGAACGCAATGCAGGACTCGACATTAACGCTTGCCCGACTGGACAAGTAGCCTGATTAAAACGTCAATAACAAAAAATTAAAGATGAAGTGTAAACTGTTTAACAGGGACCCAGGGCATGCTCCCCTGTGAAGTTTATTTATTTGTGTATTTTTTGCAGATGATTTATCCAAATAATCCAGACTGTCTTTACTTAAAATTCTCTCAAGCTGAACATGTACATTTCCTGTCATCTCTTGGAATATCTGAATTAGCAGAACACATTTTACACATTGGGGAAAACCAATTTAGTCAATAAATCAAGAAGGTCCAGACTTTACAACTCTTACTTGGTAAGTAACAGCTCTTGTCATTGTTCAAATATAGCATTTGTTACAATAAGGATTTAATTACAAGTAAGATCATCCATGGCTCCTCATTACCATGCTATGGCCAATGTTCACTTTTTTCCTTTCTATTTATCTATAGCATTTGTTATGAAAAATAGCAACACATTTAAAAACTATTGCTACTGAAGGGAGTGGATTGGAATCCACTGCTGCTTCAATGTATATGTAATGAGTGATTATAATCAAGGTATTAATCAATACTTTTCCTTCTAAATATCAAATGAGTTGAATGACTTCTCTGAAGATTTTACTTTGTTATAGAAGTTACCAGTGTGATTACTGAAATGTTCTTTTCATGTATTCATTAATGTCAGTATTTGATATTTGAATGCAGTAACATTGCTTGCCTATTTATCCCAGCTTCCAGAAATTAAATAGGGACTGGTTTTGTGTTTGAGAAAGGTCTTCAACATGTTAAAACACATAGGGGTCATTTAAGTCTATAGTTTAAGGTACCATTTGTCAGTTAAAGCCTATAGTTTCCATTTAGGATAAAGTGTCCTATCCTGAGAGAAAGAACTTGTTATCTTGATGTTTTGAGACGAGACTCCTGTTTATAGTTAGAGCCTGGCCAAATCCAACCTTGGAAAAGATGTGTGCCGGGTGTGTGTGTGTTAGTCTTCTTGCTTACAGGTTAAGGAACCACTGGCATTGTTGGAGACTGACTGAGTTGTTGTTCGGGACATGCTGGCACCCAGCAACCCAAATCTGCGACCTGGAAGGTCACGACGTGCCTAACTTCAGGGTCCGAGTGTCAGCGGCATTATCTATGGAGATATGCTTCTGTCTATCTGTATATGTGTGGAAAATTACTATGTTTATCAATTTCTTAGCCAATCAGAATCATTCAGCCTGTAAGCAATGATGTAGCTTAGACCTTGGAAATGGTATAACTGCTGTGATCTTTGTAACTGTAAGTGGGGCGGCCTACGAACTCCTGTGTGAGTCTTGAAGCTGACTTCTGCTGATGAAACTGCAAACTATATTCAGTAAAACTTTTCTTCAATTTTTTTATAATTCTGACTCCGGGTCTTCTTTCAAACATCTGGTCCTTGGGTCCTAAACTGTTAACCCCTAACACTACAATATGCCACAATTGTAATATAAATATTTAGTGAAAAATCTATTCCCCTAACAGATTATTATAAATTATACAAATTTGTCAAAATTTACACACAATAAATACAATGATCAATTCTAGTAAAGATCATTTTTAGTGGCTGTTTTAGATCATGATGTGCTTTCTTTGAAGAGTTTTACTACATTCTCAATAGAATTAAATGGGTTACACTTTTAATCATCAGCGTCGCACAAGAATGGCTCGTGCAAATCTTATCATCACAATAACTTATCACACTTTTGGAGCGCGCTTGTGAACGCACCTTACGGTGATTCGCACGCCACTCTTACAAAATTGAACAACTGGGCTTCAGTCACAATCATATTGTGCAGATAAATGATGCCCACATTGAGCACTGTGTATATTCAATATATTTAAAACAATCTCATAACATCATTTAATGCAGTTGTAATTTTTCAGTGTAGTCTTATAATGTTTTATTATTTTAATTTAATTTATTGACAATTAAAAATTCAATTTCAATCATTTTTATACATTATAGCCTAATCAGGGGAGAAAAAAAAAAAAAACGCTAGACAAAGTTTCAAAAATAAGGATAAGATGTTAGGATAATTAATTAGGATAATCTTGTTTTTAACAAATACCAACAGTATGAAAATTATTTTAGATACAATTTAATAATATAATAATAATAGATTATTAATGCACATTTAAACTACAGAGAAACGAAGCTTTACCGGGAGCAAAAACACGAACACATGCTAATTCTGTCGTGACACCACATTTATTTGCGGTAAAGCAGCTTTTCTTGACACATTTTTTTCCCCAAACTACTGCTAATATTTGAAGTATCGATATAGAATTTATGTGCTAATGTTAAATGGAAAAATAATACAAGAGAAATATCATCAATGTCATAAATGGCATTTCCATCAGCTATGTACATAAACATTTTGAAGCGCAAAAATATCTGTCGCAGAAAATCCTTAACAAGGATGGACACCTGGCTAGTGACTGAATTGATTTATACGATAAACTGATTGACAATATGGGGAGTGAACTGAGACGCAGCTTTTCTGTTATTCATGCGCTTTACTCATGCAAACCAATGTCCATTCATACTATTATATACATTGCAATGTAACATTCAGAAATAATTAATTCACTTCTAAGTTCTCTATATAATAGTACGAACAGGTTGTATTGGTTTAAACACTTTAAATGGTTAAAAACACAAACCTCTCTTCAGCAGAATCACAGATGCAGGAGCGCGGTGCAGCCTTATGACGTAATACTAACACACCAAAATAAAAGTCCTCCTGTCAGAGCATTTGTGATTGTCTCAATCATGGATAAAATCAAGAGAAAAAAGATTGGAAAGAATGTTTAAAAATTTCAAACTCATTTAAAAAAAAAATGTAGATCAAAATTAAATGTGTTGTTTAATATATTAAATAAAACTGAATCAGTATCACAATATATCCATCTTATTCCATAAATAGTGAATGTCTGATTTGAAAACTTAAATTAAAATAGTTTAAAATCATTTAATCTAAATGATAATGAAATGTGGTTAACATGTACCTGGATTATCTTTATTAAAATTAGCGTTTGACTGATGACGTCACGGAGCTGAGAGGGTGCACGGAGGCCTAGCTCCTGCATATTTTGACATCTTTCGAATTATATCCATACAAAAAATTATTTTCACATCGGTTTGACGTTATATTTCGGAGCAACAACATGTCTAGCAAGGACGGAGGTACTTTTCTGACTGAAAAAGGTCCACAAGGTACATGCGAGTGTGGTCACTCCCTCAAAATTACACGCAAAGTCACGGAATGCTTTAATAAAGTCTTGGATGAGAAGCTGTCTATGTTCACGAATACTCTGAATGCTATTTCGCAACGCATCGAAGACAACACCCTCTGGGGTCTGAGGTGTTTTTGGGGTCCTAGAGATGTTTTGACATGCCCTGACATTTGTGCTTTTTTCAGTTGCTTATAAACACATTAATGGCAAAGGTGTAATTACACTCTATTTAGCACAAACAGGGCTACCATAATATGTGAGCAACATGTATGTACATGTTTGCATTTTTGAGAGAATAATGTTTATGCATGGTTATTGAAAAAATGAAAAATTCTGAAATAAGGCCACAAAACACATCCTAAATATGTGTCCACAAGACTTTTGACTTGGATGTTGTCGCCTAGAGTTTTTGCTTCAAAATGATCTGAAAATCATCCTGCCTAATCATTCACATAAAACAATACATTGATTTATAGTTTTGTAAGACACTTTTTGTTTGTAAAGGCAATATTCATGGAGGCTTGAATGGTCCTGAATAATGATGTGGTTCACACCTGAGAAGACAATGACCCGCATAATGATTTTGTATGCATGCAAATTGTATAATATCCAAGGTAAACATTTCTAGTAACTATGCAGTTAATTCTCATACTGTATTTTCAGAATGTTTTGGAATATATCCTCTCCCCAAATCTGTCACTAATAAAAAAAACAATAATAAATAATTAAAAAAATAAAGAAGGCTTATATTGACCTATTAAGATGTTGCTTACATCTACCTTGTAAATATATTTTTTGGGGGGTTGGGTATTGTCATAAGTGTATTGTGATTGTCAAACTAAAGTGAATTTTATTAGATTTAGTGACAACATGTTACAATGTTTACATGGTACAATTTCTGGTAAGCTACGTTTTTTTTTTTTTTTTTTTTTGCTTGACACAAATTTCACGATTTCAATTAAATTATTGTGATTTGATTTAATATTGACTCATTTGGATAAATATTAGGTATATTAAATGTGTATATATATAAATATTAAATATAATGCATTTTTTTATTATAATAACTTTAATAAAAGTAAAATAAAATATGTTAAGTAAAAATATAATAAATATGTAATATAACACACATATTTAGCAAAATACTCTCTATAGCTCTTTTTTTCTAGCCAACTAACATGCTATAGCCCATTTTATGGTCATTAAATGGCTTTCCTGAGGTAAATGTTATGTGACATAATTGTTTTCCAGCTGTTTTATTGACCTCTTTCCACGAATGAAAAACACTGATTGATCGATATCATGTATAAGGAAAATACATTTCGGTAAGTTGTACTGTAACTTTCAACAGTGTTCGTGTTTATTTACTATTAGCTAGTAGAGATGATCGGTTCACGTGCTGCTAGCTCTGTCACGTCACATTTACAAGCGCCAAAACGGTATTTATCACAATGCATGTGGTCGTGTAAATGCATGAACCCGTTTTCCTTTATCGGAGTAAAGTCATAAACGGCTTAAGCATAAACCGAAATAAACCTTTGTAATGGTAGGTATGTAGTTGCCAAATTTGGATGTCATGTGGTATGACCTAAAAAAACTATTGACCCCAAATGTTACCTGTATACAATAATTTTATGAAATAATTTATATCTATTACATTATTATCTGTTAGAAAGAAATTCTAAGTCAAGTTAAAAGAAATGGTGCACTTGTGTTTTTGATGTGATTTTTATTTACAAAAAAAGTTTATGTTCAGGAAAATTCTGTGAAATTTGTATGAAATCTGGTTTAAAACAAATTTTTTTGTATAAAATGTATTGTTCATTGATCTCTTTAAATAGATTTTTAACTATATAAGGTCTTCGTGTCATTTGGAGCGACCACTTATCATGTGGTGCGACCAATAAAAGCAATCACTGTATTAAATGTAAAATAAAATATCTTATTTCTGTGGCTGAAATATGAATCACTGATACAGTATGCTTTAGTAAATTATATTTTTAAAACATTTATATCAGTTTTATGTGATTTACAGGAAAAGTAAGTCTGTTAACTAGATTTAAGAAGGCAACTCAGAAATTATAGACCAAAAAACGAGATCATTATTTACAAAAACTCAAAAGAAATGCAAAACTTGGTTTCTAAACACTTTAATTACTAAGAATTTGTAAAAAAAATGTTTAAGCATGTTAAGGAAATTAATTAATTTTAAGATAAATCACAGTCGCACCACATGACATTTTTTAAGGCTACGGACAATTCATCTAGATGAAAAAACACTAAAATCACTTAAATTGAATTTTTTTAATGAATTTAGGTGTACACAACATCCTTAATGTTTGAACAATTGCAACAGATATTTTTTTTTTTTGTATTTTAAAATTGACCTGTTGAAAATCCTTATACGTCATTGACCCTTATACAAGACATCATTCAAACTGCAAAGTGTTTAAGTAAATTTTAAGGAAAACAAATATATTAATCTGAAATGTAGCAAATTAATTTTCAATTCATTCAGGTACAATTACCAAACATATCTCACGGTCTTTTTGTCTTTTGTACAAGTGCAGATTGGTCAAGTGTTCAATAAATGTTTTTGTTGAGAAATCTTGTCTATCTTAAGTAATTATTTGTGTTACATTTTATCTTTCAAATAGAGGTTAAAAACAAGCACATAATCGGCCAAAATAAATTGGCAGCATTTATCAGCCACCGGCCGACCCGGATTTCAAAAGATTGGCATCGGCCTGAAAAAAACCATATCGGTCGACCTCTAGACTTTATGCATTTTCAGTGGGTGCTTAATGAACTGGTCAACTTTATGTCCGTAAAACAACTCTGACGAACTGTAATAAAGTGCAAGCTCTCCCTTCCATTACTGCTGTGATAAGTAACTTTAGGCCTATCACCCCGGAGACTATAAGCTGGATCACGAACAGTTGGTACAGATCCATCCTCGAGGAAAAACGAGAGTAAATGACGACTTCTGTGTTCATTCTTACGTCCAACTACAAAACACCTAAATCGCTTAGGAGAGATTCTTGTCTACAGCTGCTCCAGCGTCGAAACAATGGCTGACTGTGTAAAGCTCACTCAGGGCGGGTCTATGCTACAACGGCAGTGTCTGTCAACAGTCATGGGAGGGGCTTGTGCAAAAGTATGTCACATTGCCCCGAATCTGAGAACAGGTTGTTCTGAGACAGTATTTATGATTTATGAGGTTTAAAAAAAAAGCACTGGGTGGATTTTTATCATTATAGGGTGGTTGTCTACACACACTGCCAACACTCATTTATGTTCAAACACCATGTAAAAGGGAATTTTGGATAATAGGTGCCCTTTAACTAATAATCTGTTAAGTGTCATAGGTCTGGTTGCAGCAAAGAGGAAACCGGATCTATACGCAGCAGTCTTTATTAACCATAAACTCAAACTTACAGTTAATACTAGATAAGCTCCCTCTGTCTAAGGGGATGTAAGAAATTGATTTTGTTAAGAAATTGTATCAAAAAAGGAGTGTTGTTTAACTCTTTCATTTTTACTAAAGTGACAGTAGATGAAATTACTAATATGTTAGAATATCTTCAGGTGTCTAAGTCAACTGGGCTAGATGGTATTCCAGCTACATTTTTAAGAGATGCTGCAGATATTATATCTCCAACTGTCACATTTATTGTGAGTCTTTCTTTAGAAAAGGGTATAGTCCCATCTAACATGAAGATAGCCAAGGTTATTCCATTATACAAGAAAGGAAATAGATATGATCCTGGAAATTACCGTCCAATCTCCATTCTTAGTGTGGCTTATTAAAAATAAAAAAGATTGTGCATAAACAAATATATCAGTATGTATGTGTCACGGACTCAGCCACACCGTCACTCCCTCAATCAACCAATCATCACGCTCCACCCACTCGTTCACTCTCACCCGAGTTTTAATCACCTGAACCTCATCATCCCCACTGGTTAAATACACTCACCTTCTTCCCTTCTGTTCAATGACCTGCCCTTCTAGTATTGCTCATCGGAGTATCCTGTTTTCGTCTGTCCTGTTATCCGGATCCTCGTCTGTTCCTGTCTCTGTCCAGTCTGGCGTTTGTCTTCCTCCTTCATCATCAACCAGCACCGTCCACTGTCATCACCAGCCCGGATCCCTTCCACCATCACCAGCACGGATAAGTCCCATTCACGCAAACTGATTGAATTGCCTACCATTTCTATGATCTGATCTTGTATCTATTACATCCTGCAAATAAACTGTGTTGATTGTTAATATCTTTGTCTGCTTCTATCTGTGAGTGTGACAGAAGACCAGACTTTCAAAGATGCATAATACAGCGTGCAATGACACATTCGCTGATCTCGTCCAGGCAGTTGATCAGTCCCTGCTTCCGCAGACAGTCACCTCTTCTTCACCACCTGCCTTGGCCGGTCCCATGGCCTGTCCAGCGTGCACAGGAGAGGCGGAGAATTGCAGCTGATTCATTCTTCAGTGCACGCTCTACTTTGAGATGCAGTCCCACCTGTTCACCAATGATAAAGCCTGTATGGCCTTCATCATCTCTTTCCTGTCGGGATGTGCTCTCCAGTGGGCACAATCAATATTGAACTCTGAAAGCCCAGTCATCAAGTCACTATCATCTTTAATATCCCATTTCAAGGAAGTTTTTGGTCAAAATGTCTCACCTCTGTCAATTCATGATCAGTTGCTAACCTTTCATCAAGGAAAGGAGTCCGTCAGCGCATATGCCATATGGTTTTGTACTTTAGCGGCCGCTAGTGGATGGAATGAAACTGCCTTGCTCTCTGTGTTCCGTCAAGGTCTAAATCCTGAGATCAAACAACTGATGATTGTGCATGACGATGTCATAGGACTAGAAAACTTCATGTCAAAAACCATCCGCATCTCTCAACGCCTGTTCCATGTCTCCTTCGCTGCATCCTCTGCCCTCTGTTCCACCTGTCGCCATTCCAGCACCTGAACCTATGCAAGTGGATAATTACCATCTGTCTTCTGCAGTGTGTCAGCGAATGTTTCAGCATCTCTAGTAATCCCTCGGAACATCGCCACCAGGTAAAACAGGTCCTCTAGCGCCTAAGAGAAAGTCACCTCTACCTCAAGCTCGAGAAGTGCGAGTTCCACACAACCTCTGTCCAATTCCTAGGTTATGTCATCGAACCCCAGGGCATCAGAATGGACCAGAGGAAGGTAAAAACCATCATGGATTGGCCTCAACCTACCACGGTAAAAGAACTTCAACGTTTTCTTGGTTTTGCTAACTTCTACCACCGCTTCATCAAGAATTACAGTCTCTTAAGCTCACCTCTCTTCTCAAGCATCAGCCCAAGTCTCTGTCCTGGATACCATCAGCCACGGAGCTTTCAACCACCTACGAGAAGCGTTCAGCAACGTTCCTATCCTCACTCACCCAAACCCCAACCTTCCATTCGTCGTTGAGGTGGATGCCTCATCCACCAGAGTTGGAGCGGTGTTTTCGTAGCGGCAGGGTGTGCAACAGCAACGCCTCCATCCATGTGCCTTCTTTTCAAAGAAGCTGTCCCTGGCGGAGCAAAACTACGAGGTGGAAAATCGTGATCTCTTGGTGATCAAGCTAGCATTAGAAGAATGGCGCCACTGGCTTGAGGGAGCCAATCACAGGTTTGAAGTCATTACGGATCACTGGAACTTGGAATACCTTCAAGAAGCCAAAAGACTCAATCCTCGTCAGGCCCGTTGGGCACTTTTCTTCAGTCGTTTTTGACTTTTGTCACCTACCGACCTGGAAGCGAGAACTGCAAAGCTGATGCCTCATCATGTCTCTATTACTCTGATCCCGAAACCCAACCTCCGGAGACCACCCTCCCTCCATTCATGGTGGTAAGTCCCATTCAGTGGGCCCTAGACGAATAGATTAGCCATGCCATGCTCACCAAACCTGCTCCGCCGGGAGGTCCAGAAGGAAGGGTGTATGAACTTACCAGCTGTAGATTGTTGCTTCTGGAATCAGCACATTCCTCTCCGGGCTCTGGACACCCAGGTAGCCAGCGAACCCTCTCGCTCATCCGTCAATGCTACTGGTGGCCTTCCATGACCCAGGACGTCTCCCGATTCGTCCAGGGATGTTCAGTCTGTGCCGTTGCCACATCACCTCGTCACCTCTCCGAAGGAAAGCTGGTACCACTACCTAGCCCCGAACGTCCATGGTCTCACATTGGGATTGATTTTATGACTGACCTGCCACCTTCAAATGCCATGACCTGCGTCTTTGTTGTGGTTGATAGATTCTCCAAGGTATGCAAGCTAATCCCTATGAAAGGCCTTCCTATGGCCTTTGAAGCGGCTGAAGCATTATTTACCCACGTATTTCGCCATTTTGGTCAGACCGAAGACAGTCTCAGTTCATCTCCCGTGTCTAGCGAGCCTCCTTTCGCCTTCTAGGAGTCACTATCAGCCTGACATCCGGATGCCACCCTCAATCCAACGGCCAGACTGAGCGTAAGATACAGGAAATCGGGAGGTACCTGAGGTCATATTGCCACCAAAATCAGAACGGCTGGAACCAGTTTCTACCCTGGGCTGAATATGCCCAAAACTCTCTCCATCAGTCAACTGCCGGTTTAACCCCTTTTCAATGTATTCTAGGGTATCAACCACCGTTGTTCCCCTGGTCTGGGGAACAATCAGATGTCCCAGCTGTTGATCACTGGTTCCAGCAGAGAGAGAGGGTGTGGGACACCGCTCATGTCCATCTACAGCAGGCAGTACGTAGACACCCGAAGAGCCAACACACCCCAATACCATCCAGGGCAGCAGGTGTGGTTATCAACCCAGGACATCCGTCTACGACTGTCGTAAGAGTCCCCGCTACATAGGCCCATATACCATCCAGAGGCAGATCAACGAAGTCACCTACCGGTTAACCCTACCCCCAAATCTTTGCATTTCTCCATCATTCCATGTGTCCCTTCTTATGCCTTTCACTGACCCTGTGTTGCCTTCCTCCACAGACTCGGGTGAAGAAGTGGTGCTCCTCCCGAGCTCGTCGAAGAAGAACCCATCTATCAGGTACGGGCCATCCTCGACTCTCGACGACGGGGACCCCGCCTGGAGTACCTCATTGACTTGGAGGGGTACGGTCTAGAAGAGCATTTCCTGGATCCCTCGGGACAATGTACTTGATCCCACTCTCTTCACCTCGTTCCACCTCGAACATCCCGACCATGCATGGATGGATGGATGGATACACTGCCGATTTTGCAGGTTTTCCCACTTACAAAGCATGTAGAAGTATGTATTTATTGTCATAGGTACTCTTCAACTGTGAGTGACGGAATCTAAAACAAAAATCCAGAAAATCACATTGTATGATTTTTAAGTATTTAATTAGCATTTTATTGCATGACAAAAGTATTTGATACATCAGAAAAGCAGAACTTAATATTTGGTACAGAAACCTTTGTTTGCAATTAGAGATCATACGTTCCCTGTAGTTCTTGACCAGGTTTGCACACACTGCAGCAGGGTTTTTGGCCCACTTCTCCATACAGATCTTCTCCAGATCCTTCAGGTTTCGGGGCTGTCGCTGGGCAATACGGACTGTCAGCTTCCTCCAAAGATTTTCTATTGGGTTCAGGTCTGGAGACTGGCTAGGCCACTCCAGGACCTTGAGATGCTTCTTACGGAGATGCTTCTTACGGAGCCACTCCTTAGTTGCCCTGGCTGTGTGTTTCGGGTCGTTGTCATGCTGGAAGACCCAGCCACGACCCATCTTCAATGCTTTTACTGAGGGAAGGAGGTTGTTGGCCAAGATCTCACGATACATGGCCCCATCCATCCTCCCCTCAATACGGTGCAGTCGTCCTGTCCCCTTTGCAGAAAAGCATCCCCAAAGAATGATGTTTCCACCTCCATGCTTCACGGTTGGGATGGTGTTCTTGGGGTTGTACTCATCCTTCTTCTTCCTCCAAACACGGCGAGTGGAGTTTAGACCAAAATGCTCTATTTTTGCCTCATCAGACCACATGACCTTCTCCCATTCCTCCTCTGGATCATCCAGATGGTCAACTATTCAGACTCTCTCTCTCTCTCTCTCTCTCTCTCTCTTTTCGTTTTTTATACTAGTGGGTGTATGACACTATAATTCATTTATGTAAGGAGGATAGCAAAACAAAGTAAAATATGACACATTATTCCCAGAAATTCTTCATACAGTGGACCACCAGTAAAATATATTAAAATTTGGGGCCAAAAATTATTCAGACACTTTGACCAGACCATATTTTGCTTAAGTGTTTTTTCTTTAATTGCTAATGCGACCTTTTTACACCACAGACTGGACCAAATTAAGCATTGCTTGGTAATTGGTTGGCCTAAATTGGTATTATCTAATTGTGTACTTAAATTTAACAGTTGACAGCTATTCAACCTAATTCATTTGTGAGACATTCAGAAGGATGGCCAAAACCAGGGAAATATCAACTGATTTGATAACTCTGAGTTCTTGTCATATTTTATTCTAAACTATAGGAAATAAACTCTGATAATGTGAGAAATGTTGAAGGTGTCAGAATATTTTTTTGGTTTGACTGTATGTCGTGTAAGGCTGTGGGTAAAGCTGATGTACTGTAATTTCCGGGCACCCTCACTTTCACGGGATGTCATAGTGATGAGAGGCATGGACCAGAGATTTTCCTTGTTAGAAGTGTCTGATAGGGTCTGTTATATTTTGACACAGAAACTGAGAGAAGCCGAGAGTAAATCACATGACAACTGCATCATCGTGTGGGATCTCTTCTATTAAGAAGAAAACAACGCAGACGGAAACCCACTACACCAGGAGTGAGGAACCTGCTTTACAGATTTGCAGACACGTGTTTTTCACACAATCACTCAAACACAGAACCAGGAAACAGGAAACTCTTCTGTTCAGAGAAAATGAAACTGAAGTGCAGTTGAGCTGTTGTGTGTTTGTGTCAGTGTTCATGCAGTAAAATGGCAGAAGCCAGGGTTTCTCAGGATGAGTTCCTGTGTTCAGTGTGTCTGGATCTCCTGAAGGATCCAGTGACCATTCCCTGTGGACACAGTTACTGTAAGATCTGTATTACAGGCCGCTGGGATCAGGAGGATCAGATGAGAGTCTACAGCTGCCCTCAGTGCAGACAGATCTTCAGTCCAAGACCTGCTTTAGCTAAAAACACCATTCTGGCTGAAGTGCTGGAGAAACTGAAGAAGACTAAACTTCCTGCTGACTGTTACGCTGGAGCTGGAGATGTGCAGTGTGACGTCTGTAATGGAAGAAAACGCAAAGCCGTCAAGTCCTGTCTGGGGTGTCTGAACTCTTACTGTCTGAATCACCTTGAACAACATGAGAGTTTCTTTAAAAGAAAGAGACACAATCTGACTGATGCCACTGGACGACTGCAGGAGATGATCTGCCAGAAACATGACAAGCTCCTTGAGGTTTTCTGCCGCACTGACCAGAAGTGTATATGTGTGCTGTGTATGATGGATGAACATAAAAAACACGACACTGTATCAGCTGCAGCTCAGAGGACAGAGAAACAGGTATGAACTTTAAACTAGACACTGATGAAATAAAGTTGACATTATTTATATGGGCACCCATATGATCAGGTAACATCATTCACACTGCAGACGTCAGCAGAAGTGAACAGAAGCTGCAAGTGGACATTCACTGCTGAGCGTATCTGTGCTCCGCATTGAATTTAACAGAAAATATGGTGAAAATGTACCGTAAACATATTTACCACCATCACCACAAACTTTTGTAAAACAGACTTTGATGAAGTAACATAAAATAATGTAAAATATTCACTGGTTGTTTGACAAAATATATCACTCTCAAGAATAACACAAGTTAAATGCAACAACAGACAAAAACACTCTCTTTTCAGTAAATCTGTCTCAGTCCATATAAACTCAGTCATTTATAGCTTTACTTCAGGTTTTGGCTTCAGTTCTGTGTTTTTAAAATAAACTTGAATGGTTCAAATGAAACTTGAACTAAAATAAACTGATGGAAATGGGATGCCCGTTACTAAATAAGCCCGTTATTAAATACTGTTACGCAGCAGAAACACTCAGTGTGAGGCTTTACATCTGTGTCAGTTTCACTTTTATGATACTTATGCTTGCAGTGTGAAAGAGGCCTTATGCTTCATGTAAATTCATATACAATGGTGGAGAAACTAATCTATCATCCCTTTAATGAGTTTGAACCTGCTGCCATTGGATATTTATTCTACTGTTACTGGATTTAACTTTTAACATGATGAGTTTAAACATAAATCGCGTGCTGCACAGAACACAACACCACACGCAGACAGAAGAGCATACGGCCAGAGCGAACTCGAAACCGCATGCCTACACAACAAGACAGAGTGCACGAGAACGAGCGAATGCTCATCCTGTGCACTCACAACAGAATACAAACACACAACGCATGAATGAAATACACAACGAACATCACACTTCGAACATGAAACAAGGCACACAGACAAGAGACCGTATGCTCACACAAAGACAATACAATACAGGAGTGTCAGGGCTCTGTCACAAAACCAAGAATAAACTAGACCAAAGTGACAGAAGCCTGACAGATATAGTGACAGCAGTATAAACTGACATCTCTGTTATTGATTTGTGGTGCAGAAGCAGCTGAAGGAGACGCAGAGGTCGTTCCAGCAGAGGATCCAGCAGAGAGAGAAAGATCTTCAGCAGCTGAGAGAGGCTGTGGCGTCTCATAAGGTGAGTCTGGAGAAGAAGAGAAGTTTGAGAAGTCTCAGTCAGGACTCACTGAAGCTCACTGTGTGATTGTGATGTGTGTCCTAACAGCGCTCTGCACAGACAGCAGTGGAGGACAGTGAGAGGATCTTCACTGAGCTCATCCGCTCCATTAGGAGAAGCCGCTCTGAGGCGACACAGCGGATCAGAGATCAGGAAAAGACTGCAGTGAGTCGAGCTGAAGAGCGACTGGAGCGACTGGAGCAGGAGATCAATGATCTGAGGAGGAGAGACGCTGAGCTGGAGCAGCTTTCACACACACAGCATCACATCCATTTCCTGCAGGTAACAGAGATCTAGAAGAACAGGATCATAGGCCTCGTTTACACTGCAGGTCTTGATGCCCAGTTCTGATTTGTTGCCTATATCCGATTTTTTTGACTGTCCATTTACACATTCTTTCAATTGTGACCCATATCCGATTCATGCACTTACATCACACGTACTTAAAGGTTTTTTTTTGCACAGATGGACAGATGTGAAATATGCTTGATACTAGCTTTGCGATATATGCGAAGTTCGCCAAACATCACCATGATTTTGAGGCAGAGGAGGAGTTCAGTTTTCAGTTATTGTGTGCGAGAGAGATCTCAGGACTGGTGGGAACATAGGCCTACAACACGATCTCATGAAAGTGTGTATCTATACCACTCATTTTATTTCTCGTGCCATTTATATGCCAAAAATAGTTTTTGCGTGCATGATACACACTGTAAATCCCTTGGGTATGCCATAAAGTGCATATCATATGCACGCAAAAACTATTTTTGGCATAAATGGCACGAGAAATAAAATTTGTGCTGTAGATACAAACTTTTATGTGATCGTGGCGGGCTCCAAAATTTTAGGATGAGCAAGCCAACCTTTGATATGTTGTGTCACCGTGTGTCCACATTCATCTCCTACGACGACACAACGTTTCGTCGGGCCATCCGTCCCTTTGCAGATGCGCATTGGGGTTGCTCTCATCATTAAACCGCGGATACGATGCCTAATGCCTCAGAAATTCTGATCTGCCTGTTTACATGACAGTCGCATTGGCACACATATGATTTATATCTGAGATATTCTGTGAGTATGTGGAGTTGGTACTCTCCAGCTGTGGTTCCCCCTTCACAGTGGGTGAAGAGGAGGAGGATCCCTAATAGGGTGGTCCCGGAGCTAGCACTCATTGACCTACATATTCTGGAATGGACTCCTGCCTATGTTCTCACCCCTGAGGTCTCTTCTTCTCCACCGGTCCTACCAGGCCTAATGGACTTTCTGATTCCGAATATTTCCCTGGCCCTCCTGGCTCCTTTGTCTTCGCTGGTCCCGTCCAGCCTGTTTCCCTCCGGTTCCTCCTTCGTCTTTGCTCCCACCGGATCTGGCTATGTCTTCCGAGCCCCCAGTTCCAGAGGTGGCCAGAGGTGGAGCCGGGGAATCCATAAACAAAAACTAGTTACGTTTCTGTTGCTGTGTTTAGTACCTGTGTCCTGTGCTGCAATTAGATCCTCACCTCCTTTCCTTTTTTGACTATACTGTGACACCTTGCTCTATAATTTTATAATTTCAGTTTACGCATTACAGCTGAGATGATGACTGATGCATTTGATTTTGATAATGGGTAACACTTTATAATAATGTTCAATTTAAGTTATTAGTTAATGTTGAACAAATCATTTACAAAACATGACTGTATGTTCATAAATGATTAAAGGTGCTATAAGCGATCTCGGTTGGCGTAACCCTTTTGTTGATGTTTGAATTATTATCAAACAAAACGGAGGCTAGCTAGACTCTCCCTCCTCCTCATCCGCGCACTAACCCCCGAACCCCACCCCCACATCATTCTTGTCGGTTATTGGCTGGAACAGTTTGTTATGTTTCGTGGTGCGGGTCGCTCTGTTTGTTGCTCAGTTTGTTTTTGCTGCAGTTTGTGGAGCGTGAGCTGTCTGCAGAGGCCGTGTTTTTTTACAGTGTGTTCAGGGGACAGGCAGCTAGCGGATAGTGAGGAGATGTTTGCGGTATGTGAAAAAAAATGTTTTAGCCTAAAAAACGCGTGAGATCGCTTATAGCACCTTTAATAAAAGATAAATATGTTGTAAATAATCAAACAGATCATTAGTAGATGATTAATATGTTATTAGTTGATAAATTAATCTCTTGCAAATCAATTAAATATTTTTGTTAAAATTGTTTTAGTATCCTAAAGATCAACCAGAGCCGCACAAATCTGACAGTAGTAGAGCAGGTAATTGGCTGAAGTGTGGAGGTGATGAGCTTTGATTTATGTTTTCTGTAGAGTTTCCAGTCTTTCTCAGCTCCTCCTGAATCTACAGACGGAAATGACAATCCCTTCAGTCCTCTCTCCTTTTTTGATGCCGTGAGAGAATCTGTCCGTCAGCTGAAAGACAAACTGGAGGATTTCTGCAAAGAGAAGTTGTTCTCTGACAGAGGTAAAGTCTCAGAAAGGATCCTCCATCATCTCATATCATGTAGAAGATCATATTAGAAATGTCTTAAGAACGGATGCAGGGATCATTTTCTCTTGACATGATAATCACACTCTTCATGTCTGTTGATTTCCACAGTCACTTCCACCAGCATTGTTCCCAAGACAAGGACCAGGAACGACTTCCTACAATGTAAGAAAAACTCATGTTCATGTTCTTCCTGTAGAAGATGAAAGAAAACATGACAGAAAAGTTTTAGAGTTGATCATGTAAATGATGATTTGCACAGGATATCTGGTAAACTGTACTGAGACACTGCTGATATATTGAACATGAAGAGTTCAGATATATTAAAAGATCAGACAGATTCATAATTCCTGATTCCAATGTGTTTTCTCTCCATCAGATTCTCATCAGTTCACTCTGGATCTGAACACAGTGAATAAACGCCTCCGTCTGTCTGAGGAGAACAGAGTGATTAATAACACTGACACAGTCCAGTCGTATCCTGATCATTCAGACAGATTTGATCATTATGAGCAGGTGTTGTGTAGAGAGAGTGTGTGTGGATGCTGTTACTGGGAGATTGAGTGGAGTGGAGATGTGCTTGGTGCTGTATATATATCAGTGTCATATAAGAGCATCAGCAGGAAGGGATCGGTTAATGAGTGTGAGTTTGGACGTAATGATCAGTCCTGGAGTTTGTTCTGCTCTTCCTCCGGTTACTCATTCAGACACAGTAACATGGAGACTAAACTCCCTGTAAAGCCCATCAGCAGGAGAACAGGAGTGTATGTGGATCACAGGAGAATAGGAGTGTATGTGGATCACAGTGCAGGAACTCTGTCCTTCTACAGCGTCTCTGACACGATGAGCCTCATACACACAGTCCAGACCACATTCACACAACCGCTCTATCCTGGGTTTACTGTTTATATTGGATCATCAGTGAAACTGTTCTGATGAATCAGAATAGACTGTAGAGCTAAATATTGTATTATATTGAATGTTGTTTAATGGAAAATAAAAATATGTTCTTTACATGGCTTCCAAGTTTCAACAAATAAATTAGACATTAGCGATAAGATCAAAGGCAGACCATATGTTCATTTCATATAATCCTTATAGACGAAGGACTTGTTACTTTTCAGTATGTATCTATTATTTCATAGCAGGATTTATGTGGGGTAAAACTATTTTTGTAAATCAAATTTCAATAAAGGAAATCTGACTCTAATTAAAACTCTAATTTTAATTAAGATAATCCAGGGACATGTTAACCAGATTTCATTATCATTTAGATGAAATTATTTTAAAATATTTGTATGTAAGTTTTACGTTCAGATGGTCACTGTAATCCTTTACAGGACTTTTTTATTTAATGCATTTTAATTTATTTATTGACATTATATTCTGGGGGAAACTGAGATGGAATGAGATGGATATATTGTGATAAGGATTCCGTTTTAGTTAATATATTAAACCACACATTTGATTTTGATCTACAAATGTTGAATGAGTTTGAAATATTTAAACATTTCCAATCTTTTTTTCTCTTGACTTTATCCTTGATTGAGAAAATCACAAATGCTCTGTATTTGATATTATACACTCACCTAAAGGATTATTAGGAACACCTGTTCAATTTCTCATTAATGCAATTATCTAATCAACCAATCACATGGCAGTTGCTTCAATGCATTTAGGGGTGTGGTCCTGGTCAAGACAATCTCCTGAACTCCAAACTGAATGTCAGAATGGGAAAGAAAGGTGATTTAAGCAATTCTGAGCGTGGCATGGTTGTTGGTGCCAGACGGGCCGGTCTGAGTATTTCACAATCTGCTCAGTTACTGGGATTTTCACGCACAACCATTTCTAGGGTTTACAAAGAATGGTGTGAAAAGGGAAAAACATCCAGTATGCTGCAGTCCTGTGGGCAAAAATGCCTTGTTGATGCTAGAGGTCAGAGGAGAATGGGCCGACTGATTCAAGCTGATAGAAGAGCAACTTTGACTGAAATAACCACTCGTTACAACCGAGGTATGCAGCAAAGCATTTGTGAAGCCACAACACGCACAACCTTGAGGCGGATGGGCTACAACAGCAGAAGACCCCAGCGGGTACCACTCATCTCCACTACAAATAGGAAAAAGAGGCTACAATTTGCACGAGCTCACCAAAATTGGACAGTTGAAGACTGGAAAAATGTTGCCTGGTCTGATGAGTCTCGATTTCTGTTGAGACATTCAGATGGTAGAGTCAGAATTTGTCGTAAACAGAATGAGAACATGGATTCATCATGCCTTTTTACCACTGTGCAGGCTGGTGGTGGTGGTGTAATGGTGTGGGGGATGTTTTCTTGGCACACTTTAGGCCCCTTAGTGCCAATTGGGCATCGTTTAAATGCCACGGCCTACCTGAGCATTGTTTCTGACCATGTCCATCCCTTTATGACCACCATGTACCAATCCTCTGATGGCTACTTCCAGCAGGATAATGCACCATGTCACAAAGCTCGAATCATTTCAAATTGGTTTCTTGAACATGACAATGAGTTCACTGTACTAAAATGGCCCCCACAGTCACCAGATCTCAACCCAATAGAGCATCTTTGGGATGTGGTGGAACGGGAGCTTCGTGCCCTGGATGTGCATCCCACAAATCTCCATCAACTGCAAGACGCTATCCTATCAATATGGGCCAACATTCCTAAAGAATGCTTTCAGCACCTTGTTGAATCAATGCCACGTAGAATTAAGGCAGTTCTGAAGGCGAAAGGGGGTCAAACACAGTATTAGTATGGTGTTCCTAATAATCCTTTAGGTGAGTGTAAGTTTGATCACTTCACACTTGCTTACATTTACATATAATTGAATCCTTAATTTTTTATCTCGTTTCAATCTGTTTTCTGTATTCTAATTTCTATGATTTTTTAAGCGTGTAACAGAACTTTTATTTGTGTGTTGATATTACGTCATAAGGCTGCACTGAGCTCGTGCATCTGTTGTTCTAGTGAAGAAAGGTTTGTGTTTTTAAATAATTTAAAGTGATTAAATCGATACAACCTGTTCGTACAATTACATAGAGAACTTAGAAGAGAATTAGTTATTTTTTAGAATTAGTATATTAGTCGTATAAATTTATTCAGTCACTAGCCAGGTTTCCAACCAGTTAATTTTTTGTAATAAAAATTAGCGCTTCAAAATGTTTACTGATATACCACACCATTTATCGACAAAATCTCTCTAGTTTCAACATAATCTTTTTACCTCAATCCAATCTGACTTCTGACCTGTAATGCTGCCTAAATCATAATCATACACTGTACACACACACTGCTCGTTGACCAGAGGAGAACTGAGCGACTGAACCTGTGGGATAATCTATGTAGTGGAAGTGTACTACATAACATAATGTTACATGGTTTAGATCCTGAGTACTGTTTCTGCCCAGGAGGGGGCATTGTGGTTGAGTTGAATAAATGTGAAGCTAGGAAGTAGTCATGGATGTGTGTGTGCTTTTTACTCACGCAATAGACTAGAGAATACGACATGGTGTCAGAGTAGGATACTCTATTAAGCTTGCGGAAGAAGTTTTGTTTCGGAGGAGAGTGAAGTTTTATAAGTTGGAAGTCGCAAAGTCATGGAACAAGCGGCAGGAGGACAACGCGCTCTAGGTGATGCAGCTGCCGGGGGGAGAGAGCCGCCCGCGCCGAGCCCGTGTGCTACGTTCAGCATCCAGCCACCTGAGCCATTTAACTTCTCCAAACCTACCGAATGGGAAAAATGGATCCGACGGTTCGAACGTTTCCGTCAGGCCAGTAATCTCCATACTTCCACGCAAGCCAATCAAATAAATACACTCATGTACTGTATGGGTGATGAAGCGGATGACATCTTGAAGGGGCTGAATTTGACGAATGAAAACAGTGAGCGTTATGACGCAGTGAAAGAGGGCTTTCACGCGTTTTTTGTTGTGAAGAAAAACGTAATTTATGAAAGAGCACGTTTCAACATGAGAAAACAAGGAGAAAACGAACCAGTCGACTCCTTTGTGACTGCACTGTATTCCTTGGCTGAGCACTGCAAATATGGGACACTGCACGACGAATTAATCAGAGACAGGTTAGTCGTTGGTTTAAATGATATACGTCTGTCAGAGCGAATGCAGTTAGATAAAGATCTAACGCTGGAAAAGGCCATTGATATGGCGAGACAGACTGAGGCAGTGAAGCAGCAGCAGAGTAACTTGCGTGGTGAATGCATTAATGCCAAAACTGACTCTGTTGATAGAGTCATAAGTAAAAACAAGCCATTTCAAAGCAGGCAGAGAGTCAAAAATGCTCATGGAGCAAAAGACAAATTTAAACAGTCACAGTCAAAATGTCACAAGTGTGGAAAAAGCCCATTTCATCCGAAAGCGCACTGCCCTGCAAATACGGTACTCTGTCATGCCTGTGGGAAGAGGGAACATTACCAAAAGGTGTGTGCTTCATCCAGAAAGGTGAATGAGATTCAAGAACAAGACCCTGACATATTTTTAGGCACTGTGGTTGCCGAGGGTGACCCCTGGTTGGTCGATATTAAAATAAAAGACTGTGAAGTACAGTTCAAAATCGACACAGGCGCTGATGTCACTGTTATGCCAGACCATGTGTTCCACAAGATATTTAAAGAAGGCAACAAACCAGCACTCCAGAGAGTGACCAAGCCTTTACTTGGACCTGGATGTTCACCACTTAGCGTGATTGGAGTTTCAAGCATGCTGCTTCTGAAAGGAGACAAGCACATATTGGAGGATGTGTATGTTGTTAAGAGTCTTCATTCACCACTGCTGGGGAGACCCGCCATCACCAAACTGGGTCTTGTCACACGTGTCGATGGCGTAAGCATTCACACACTACAGGAACGATATCCAAAGCTGTGCAGTGGGCTAGGACTGTTGCAGAGGCCTTACACCATTGAACTGAGCCCAGGAGCAGTGCCATTTTCCCTCAAAACCCCACGACGCATCGCTCTGCCACTCATGCCAAAAGTAAAAATTGAACTACAACGCATGGAGCGTTTGGGGGTCATAAGCAGGGTGGAAGAGCCCACAGAGTGGTGTGCAGGCATTGTCGTGGTGCCTAAAAAGTCAGGTGATCCACGCATTTGTGTTGACTTAACAAAGCTCAACGAATCAGTGCGAAGGGAGAAATTCATACTTCCTTCAGTTGAACAGACTCTTGGGTTGTTAGCGGGAGCTTGTGTTTTTAGCAAGTTAGATGCAAACATGGGATTTTGGCAAATACCTCTAGCAAAGCAGTCTGCCAAACTGACGACCTTCATCACACCGTTTGGGCGGTATTTCTTCAATCGTTTGCCCTTCGGTATCGCATCGGCACCTGAGCACTTCCAAAATCGTATGGTAACTGAAGTCACTGAGGGCCTGGACGGTGTGGTCTGTCACATGGACGACGTGCTGGTGTGGGGGCGTTCTCAAGAGGAGCACGATGTGCGCCTTCACGCAGTGCTCCAAAAGATGGAAAATGCTGGCGTCACCCTTAACTTAGACAAATGTGCCTTGTCGCAGCGTGTAGTCAAGTTTCTTGGCCACATTATCTCAGACAGAGGAGTGCAACCAGACCCAGCCAAGACCGCAGCGGTCCAGGAGATGCCAGAGCCAACAAATGTCAGTGAGCTAAGGAGTTTTCTTGGAATGGTCAACCAGCTGGGAAAATTCATTCCCCATCTGGCGGAAAAAGATAAATCACTCAGAGATCTCCTGTCCAAGAAAAATTGTTGGTTCTGGGGGGAAGAACAGGTTAAAGCTTTTAAGAACTTGAAAGAAGACTTGTCATCTGCTCCAGTGCTGGCCTTGTACGATGCAAACAAGCAACTCAAAGTATCTGCAGACGCATCATCGTATGGACTGGGAGCAGTCCTGCTGCAAAAAGAAGGTGTCGATTGGAGACCTGTTGCCTACGCGTCACGGTCTCTTACTCCTATCGAGCAAAGATACGCACAAGTAGAAAAGGAGGCCCTTGGGCTGACCTGGGCATGTGAGAGATTTCGTGACTTTTTGATTGGTCAACATTTTGATATGGAAACCGATCATAAACCTCTGTTGAGTCTCCTTGGTGGCCAGGATTTGGATGCCCTACCTCCCCGTATCCAGCGCTTCCGTATGAGACTAATGCGCTATTCATACAAGATTTCTCATGTTCCTGGAAAGAGCTTATGGACTGCTGACACTCTGTCACGTGCTCCGCTACCTGCTCATAAAGAAATCGTGGATGACGAGTTTATGGAGAGCACTAACATTTACGTGGACAGCATTGTGGAGCATCTCCCAGCAAGTCAATCTTTCCTGGACAACCTGAGAGAGCACCTCAAATCAGACAGTGTTTGCTCAAATGTCATGAAAATGTGTCAGGATGGATGGCCTGAGTCAGGTTGTTGTACAGGGACTGAGAAGCTTTACTGGTCTGAGAGAGCTTACCTATCTGTTCATGACGGTCTTCTTCTGAAAGGTACAAGACTCGTCATTCCCTCTGCATTGCGGAATGATGTCCTCGACAGGCTCCACGAAGGGCATCAAGGCGTAGTTAAATGCAGAGCACGTGCACGGCAAAGTGTGTGGTGGCCGGGACTTAGCCAGCAGTTGAACGAGCTGGTTCTGAAATGCCATGCTTGCATTAAAGAGCGCACTAATCACACTGAACCGTTGATCCCATCGGATCTTCCTGAGAGACCCTGGCAAAAGCTAGGGACAGATCTGTTTGTCCTGAAAGGGAAAACTTATCTTTTAGTTGTGGATTACTATTCACGTTATGTTGAGTTGGCAAATCTTTCACTCACCAGTTCTGCAGATGTCACTACGCACTTAAAGTCTATCTTTGCACGCCACGGCATCCCGGAGACATTAGTGAGTGATAACGGGCCACAGTTCTCATCCAGCACTTTCTCAGAGTTCGCAGGTGCTTATGGATTCAGACATGTCACCAGTAGCCCGAAGCATCCACGCAGCAACGGAGAAGCTGAGCGGGCTGTACAGACCGTAAAAAACCTCCTCAAAAAAGAGCAAGACCCCTACCTTGCCTTACTGTCATATAGGTCAACTCCACTTCACAATGGGTACAGCCCAGCCCAGTTGCTCATGGGACGCCGTCTTCGTACTACGGTGCCAACCCTCCCAAGACTGCTGGACCCTTTGTTACCTGATGGCACCGCCATAAGTGTTCGAGAGAGAGAGAAAAAAAGTACAGATATGAGATATTTCAATAAACGGCATAGAGTGCAAGACCTGAATAAGCTTTCACCTGGCGATAAGGTGTGGGTCACAGATCAAAAGGTGACTGGAACTGTGGTGGAGAAACATCCAACACCCCGTTCTTACCAAGTGGATGTGCCTCATGGAACTGTTCGTAGGAACCGTCATTTCCTCTCTCCTATGGATGTAAAGGAGGGTGGGTGTGACACCCATGCTGGTTCCCAGTTGTCCGAGAACAGTACAGAGACACAAAATGCACTGGCACCCCAAACATATTCTGTCAGTCCAACAGGAGCAGTAACCAGAACCAGATCTGGGAGGCCAGTCGTAAAACCTAAAAGACTGGATTTATAGTCACTCCATTGTAGCCTCAGGGGACTGTTCTTTCAGTAGTCAAGCAGTTTACTACTCCCCTTCAATGGCAAAAAAAAAAAAAAAAAAAAAAAAAGGAGAAATGTTGCTGATGTATGTTGAAAAAAAATATACACGTGTATCTGTTGATAATGTGTTTTCATAACTTTTCGTAGCCTGGAATGAACAGTTTTCAGGTAATGTTTATCTGTACAAAAGATATTGTTTATTGCTCTTCGTTGAGTTGTTCTCTAAGCGATGTCTACTAAGAAAAATAGGTCATTGTTTTTTTTTATTATTGTTTCTGTTAAAAGGGGAGATGTGGGATAATCTATGTAGTGGAAGTGTACTACATAACATAATGTTACATGGTTTAGATCCTGAGTACTGTTTCTGCCCAGGAGGGGGCATTGTGGTTGAGTTGAATAAATGTGAAGCTAGGAAGTAGTCATGGATGTGTGTGTGCTTTTTACTCACGCAATAGACTAGAGAATACGACAGAACCTGGGTTCTCCCAAGGTTTTTTTCTCCATTCTGTCACCTGATGGAGTTTTGGTTCCTTGCCACTGTTGCCTTGGCTTTCGGCTTGCTTAGTTGGGGACATTTAATTATTCAACAATATTATTGATCTGCCTTACTTAAGGTGGATGATGACGCAATTTTCTTCTAGAAACAAACTTTGTTGTATTATTTTCATGTTATTACTGTGAAGCTGCTTTGATACAATCTGCATTGTAAAAAGCATTGGGTAACACTTTATAATAACTGCACGCTATTAATCATTAGTTAAGCATTAGTAAACAGTTCATTCGTCATTATAAAGCATTATAATTAATGTCTATTAATGCTTTATAAATGATGAATTAACTGTTTAGTAATGCTTAACTAATGATTAATAGCATGCAGTTATTATAAAGTGTTACCAAATTTTTGAGTAAATATATAAATATAAGTAATCGAAATACAAAATAGAACAAATTTACAGAACAAATTCACAATAAAACCTAAGTCACCTAACCCAAATACAATAATATAACACTACTAACTAACAGCAAGGTAGTCTGTATACTTGGTATGCTACAAACCAGCTTTAAATTTCAGCAATTCTTTTCACATTTTTTGCATTCTCTGGCCAAATACGACACCTCTCCTGACTTATTGCATGTCCTACACAAGGTGAGCGTTATTTTAGAACGCATCACCTTAAATGCCGTGACGCGAAACCCATCGTGGAAGAAGAACGCTGTCATGTTTACAACTGTGACAATGAGCGCTCATCAGGATCAACTGAAGGCTGGATTTTCAAAAGTACGCAAGGTTCACGGTTCTATTCTTGCAGTAAATTTGCACAACATTCTTGAATGAATAATTTATAAAATGTACACTGGTCTGTTATTGTATGGATATCGACTTTACATTTTCACAGAAAACATGACGTGGAACAAATAACGAACTGTGACTGCTGAGCGCGTCTGTCTCTCTGGCTCAAAAATTTTAACCAGAGTAGTCATCCCAAGATCATAGAGAGCATAGAGAGGCGATAGCTCACACCTGCTGCTTGTTATGCTGGATAAGCTGCATGATTAAAAGAGGCTTGGAAGGATATTCGAACTGAAGCTTGCCTTCCAGAGTGTTGTGTCCCTCACCTGCTTTTGTTTTTAGTGTTGTATTGTGTAGCATCAAGGCTGTGCAATATTTGATTATTTGATGACACATAGGTGGTGCGATGGACCGTACCCCTTTTGTGGATGCCACTTTCACGCTTATTTGGATGGCAAGTTGAATGTTTTCCCCTAAACGACGACTAGGGCCCCAGATTGGCCCATAGGTGCTGTGGGGACACCTCTGGGGGCGATCTTGAGCACCTATATAAGTGACTATGGTGTATTTAACCAACAATAATAAAAGAGAAAAATGACACACAAAATGTTCACACAGCAAACATGTTTATTAGAAAATCAAATCACACACAAGAATTAGTTGAACACTTTAATAAAATAAATAAACGTATAAAATATAACGTATATTTAAAAAAATTTAATAAAAGAGTTAAATGTTAAAACTAAGCATTTTTTTAAATAAATAAAATAAAAAGAGATTAAAGAAAATAATGTAATGTTTAAACTAAAAAAGTCTTTTACAAAACATATTTTGTATACTCCTTGTGAATGTCCATTAGAGAAAAATAGAGAAAGAAATTACGCACTGGTCAATCGGGGGGGGGGGGGGGGGGAAGTGAAAAGGCTTTACTTTTTACCACGTCGCTTTTCGATTGCTCGCTTCACCTTCAATTTAACAGTCTTCTGCTGGGCCATTTTCTTTACTGTTCTGACTTTTTGAGGTGACTTTAGGGTCGACTTTAAGTGTGAGATATGGCTGACTCTAAATCTCTTCTTGATGGAAGACCTCAGCGGGGTAATCAAAACACACGGGTTTTGCCTCGAGGATTTGGGGAGTTGTGAATGTGGCTTAGAGGTGGATGCCTCGCCTTCTCCGCTGTGCCCTGATACCTTGCCTTTGGACATCCCCGCTTCACCCTTCCAAAGAAAAGACATGGTGAAGGATTGATCATCATTGTGCAAATAAATACAGTATTATAGACTCAATGGCCCTCATTTATCAAAAGTGCGTACACCAAATTTCCAGCGTACACCTGGCGTACGCCCAAAACCATGGTGACTTTGAGATTTATCAATATGGACGTTGGCGTACGGCACGCTCAAATCCTACGCCAGCTCAGGAGGTGGTGTACGCACGTTTCGAGTGCGGGAATGCGCAGAAAAACAATTTCTAAAACCACACAACGCACTGACAAACTAAAAGATATGATATATTATGACCCACTGTAAAAAAAAAAACAACAACATAGTAATTATAAACTTAAGTGTTTATTTTTGTGCAACATGGACTTCAATGTTTAATTTGTGTGACTTTACTAAAGCATTTGAATTGTAGGCATATGTATTCCTTAAGTTGCGAGCCTGTGCGCTTTACCTGACGTTTCAAGCCTTGTTTATGCTTTCGCCTGGCTCCGCAGCGCGAGTCTCCGCAGACTGCGCGCGCACCTCCCCAAACGGACGAGGCGTTTATATTCGACGCGCTCCCCGTTGTACTATTCTTTGAAACGATGGTTAGGCCAGGGTTAGGCCCGGCAGGTGTGCACGGGGTTTAGTAATGAAAGGCTTTCAATGACCAAAAAAAATAATAATTCAGACTGACAAAATAATAAAAATGACATTCTTCTTCTTTTAAATAATAATAATAATAATAATAATAACGACATTCTTCTTCTAAATAACAATAAACGTCATTAATAATAAAAATCTAGAAATCAATTTTGTTTCTTTCCACTTCACTGGTTTCGCTTTCTCTTTCTCAAAGAAGTTTCTCTTCTTTGCCGTCTTCCGTGTGTCCATGGCGTAAAATGAGGGCGTGGGGGGAGCGGAGACTTGAATATATAGGGGCGTGTTATTCTAATGACGCTCGTTTTCAGCCGCGGCATTTATCAAGGGCAGGTATTGCGTACACCTGGATTTCAAAGGTACGCACAGCTTCATAAATCAGGCGATGAGAGGAGTGTAAGCATAATCTTACGCCAATATATACGCCCGTTTCTACGCAAGAATGATAAATGAGGGCCAATATGTTTACAGGATATCTATTTACCTGGCTGGTCGCGGGACTCGACTCTTGGCACCTGACTTCCGTCTCCTCAGGAGTAGTGCTGCCTGATGTGAGGTCTGGGGTTTGTTCAGATGGCTTTTCCTTCTTGCGGGGCTTATCTGTCTTTCGGGCGGGGCATTTTCGCTTTTTCCCCGCTGCAGTCTTCTCCTCACCCTCCAATGTAGCCTCAAATAGCATGCGGTGCTCCAAAGCTTGCTTGGCCGACAAGTTTGTTACATAAAATTTGTCTGCCGTCTGTAGATCATGGCACATGAACTTTGATATTTTCATGCGATCCTGAGCCGAATGAGTGAATTTTGCCTAAAAAGACAGAGAAAGAGGGAAAAAACTAAAGCAATATGATAAGACAATATCTAACTGAATGTCTCTGAAACATGCCCTAACGAGAGAAAAACTTACATGGCTGGCTATGGAGGTTTGAAGGTCCGTGAAATTCGGACTGCTGAGTAGGCCCATTGACGTCCAAGCCTTTTGAAAGTACATCACCAACTTTTTGCAGGGATTGGGAGTGGACTTAAAAAAGAAATATAGCGCATTCTTCCCACCCGGAAGTCTGCGCTTAATGTTCAGGAAACACCGCATCCACTCGTACTCCTCTGCCTTCACTGCAATTTGGGCAGGGCCACACATCTGGTTAGTCTTGTGATTCTTTATCTGTTGACACAAAAAAAACACAGGTCAAATCAGACCAGAAATCAAACAAAGTATGGTCACCTGATGCATAAAAAGCAAGTCATACACTCACGTTGATCAAAAAAAAACTTTACTGAGGGGGATTCCTGGGCCTCCTTAACCTCTTGGATGGTCATATTCTGAAAGACACCCTCAAAGAAAAAACGTACTCAGTATTTCGGGGATGGCCTGCTTTGCCAGACTCAGGCACTTCAAAATAGTAGATTTACTCAACACCCTATGTTCCTTCATTAACCTCACCGAAGTCCGGTGCATGGCCACTTTTCTCTTCAGTGATTTCTTTATGCTTTGCATTTCCCGCCGAAAAAACACCGTCTTAACACTGTCTTAGAAAGGCAGCAGGACAGTGGAAGAGTTTCCGTAATGTTATTTATGAATTGAGACACATTCTGCACATAGTACTGAATGGTTTTCTCTTTCATGTGCATCTTGCGCAGGGAGCTGACCTACCTGCATACAAACAAACAAACAACATGCATCCCTTTCAAAGTCTCTCTGAAACAGTGCACTCTATCTTCGAACAATCCTTTGTTTAACTGACCTTTAAAACACACTTTGTCAGCAGACAGCCTACCCTGCCACCACTGAATACGTTACAGGTTGGATGACTTGTCCCAAAACACACCAAGTCCAAAACAGAATCCCATCCATAACCTTATCAGTGGCACCTGAGTAGGCTGTCTGTGGATGCTCCCATGTAAAACAGGCCTTGTACACAGACAGCCTACCCAGCCACCACTGAAAAAGTTACAGGTTGGACGACATTCAGTGAGGCTTGAATATGCACTCTATGAACAGTATTTTAAAACATCATTACAAAAGGCACATAATAAGAAAATTGCTTACGCGTGAATCCTGCCAGTTTCATTTAGGAAGACAAGGGTGCTTAGTTTTGTCTTTCCCTCCGCCATGTAGGCCTTGGCTTTCTTCTGGCTCCTGAGTGCTGGAGGTCTCCAAATCACAGGAGGGCTGCATGCTGGAAGCCTCAGTGTGGGCAGAAGGGTCACCACTCTCACCGTCAGATCCGAGAGAAGAGAGGAGTCTTTTTGTCACCTGCTTCAACCTGCCCCCACCCTTGGATGACGACCTCCTCTGCAACACGCGGTACTGCTGGGTAAGATCTTGCAGGGAGCAGGTCAGTGTGTTGACTTTATGATTTAAATATGATATCTGGAGCTTCATTTTCCCCACTCTCACCTTACAGCTAGCGTTGCTGCACTCTTCCTCTTCTTTGAAGGGCAAATTAGCATCCCCCAAGTCACTTTCAGCTTCCAAATCCAGGGTACTGACCAGTGGCACCTCTGGGTTAGATGCCATAAGTGCAGTTAGTGTACTTTTCTGTTGTTTATTTGTTTTCTTTTGGCAGGTTATGTAGTTTTACTCCCTAACTAGTCAGAGGGTACTTATGTTTGTAATTTTGGCTTTATCCCCTCCTGAAGTTTGCTTTGCTTCCTTTCGATTTACTTAGTCAATTATACATATATTTTGTTAATACATTTTTGAACTGACATTTGATGTGTCTGCCGTGCAGGGCAGGGGACGGGCACACTCACTCACCCCAAGCCTTTTTTTTTTTTTTTTTTTGCTTTTCACTTTTTACTCCCTTACCCTAGACAAAACCTTACCCCTGGGACGTAACAGTGAAAATTGGGGGCTCGTCCGGGATCTGTATAACACTAAAAAGTTGTCTGCTGTTTTTTGTTTTTGGCAGTGGTTGTACTCTGAGGGATGGAGTTTGATTTGATTGAGTTTACCCTTGCTCCATCAGTAGAAGTTTTTGATTGTTGCTGTAAAAAAGACTTGGTGTTGATTGCTGAGTTTTATAATATTTCTGTCTCTAAAGACTTGACAAAGGCAGTTTTAAAGGATCAGCTGTACATTGAATTGTTTAGCACTGGTATTTTACCAGCTAATTCGTAGACTGAAGAAGAGGAGGAGAAGGAGGAATAAGAAAATGTTTCATCTGAAACTAGTCCTATGGCTGTTAAATCTAGAATGGATTCTTTACCAGATATTAAATTAAAAAAGCTTGAATTACCTATTAAAAAGCAGGAGCATGAGACTCAAATTGTTCAACTCTGTGCTGTTGAAGTAAAGGCTCACCAAGATATCAAACTGCAAAGCTTACAGCTAGATGCAGAGTCTGCACGCCGTAAGTACATGCTGGAAAAATAAATAAACGATAAACATTTTGGCATGGCACACACACACACACACACACACACACATATACATATACACTCACCTAAAGGATTATTAGGAACACCATACTAATACTGTGTTTGACCCCCTTTCGCCTTCAGAACTGCCTTAATTCTACGTGGCATTGATTCAACAAGGTGCTGAAAGCATTCTTTAGAAATGTTGGCCCATATTGATTGGATAGCATCTTGCAGTTGATGGAGATTTGTGGGATGCACATCCAGGGCACGAAGCTCCCGTTCCACCACATCCCAAAGATGCTCTATTGGGTTGAGATCTGGTGACTGTGGAGGCCATTTTAGTACAGTGAACTCATTGTCATGTTCAAGAAACCAATTTGAAATGATTCAAGCTTTGTGACATGGTGCATTATCCTGCTGGAAGTAGCCATCAGAGGATGGGTACATGGTGGTCATAAAGGGATGGACATGGTCAGAAACAATGCTCAGGTAGGCCGTGGCATTTAGACAATGCCCAATTGGCACTAAGGGGCCTAAAGTGTGCCAAGAAAACATCCCCCACACCATTACACCACCACCACCAGCCTGCACAGTGGTAACAAGGCATGATGGATCCATGTTCTCATTCTGTTTACGCCAAATTCTGACTCTACCATCTGAATGTCTCAACAGAAATCGAGACTCATCAGACCAGGCAACATTCTTCCAGTCTTCAACTGTCCAATTTTGGTGAGCTCGTGCAAATTGTAGCCTCTTTTTCCTATTTGTAGTGGAGATGAGTGGTACCCGGTGGGGTCTTCTGCTGTTGTAGCCCATCCGCCTCAAGGTTGTGCGTGTTGTGGCTTCACAAATGTTTTGCTGCATACCTCGGTTGTAACGAGTGGTTATTTCAGTCAAAGTTGCTCTTCTATCAGCTTGAATCAGTCGGCCCATTCTCCTCTGACCTCTAGCATCAACAAGGCATTTTCGCCCACAGGACTGCCGCATACTGGATGTTTTTCCCTTTTCACACCATTCTTTGTAAACCCTAGAAATGGTTGTGCGTGAAAAACCCAGTAACTGAGCAGATTGTGAAATACTCAGACCGGCCCGTCTGGCACCAACAACCATGCCACGCTCAAAATTGCTTAAATCACCTTTCTTTCCTATTCTGACATTCAGTTTGGAGTTCAGGAGATTGTCTTGACCAGGACCACACCCCTAAATGCATTGAACCAAGTGCCATGTGATTGGTTGATTAGATAATTGCATTAATGAGAAATTGAACAGGTGTTCCTAATAATCCTTTAGGTGAGTGTATATATATATATATATATATATATATATATATATATATATATATATTAGTGTACAATTACAGTATACAATATTTTACAGTATTTTACTGTAACAACAATTACAGTTACAGTATACTATGTTTTTTTTGTTTTGTTTTTTACTGAAGTGAGCATCGTACAGGGCTTTACTGTGGCAGTGTCAAAAAGTATATCAGACTAGTGCCTCCATTTCGAGAAGCTGAGTTGGATGCTTACTTCATAGCCTTTGAGCGCATTGCTTCAAAGTAGGATGGCCAAAAGATATGTGGGGCTTACTGCTTCAATGTAATTTTGTGGGTAAGGCCCAGGAGGTATGCTCTGCATTACCAATTGAACAGTACTTGAATTATGAAACCATAAAAGCTACAGTGTTGCATGTGTACGAACTGGTCCCCGAAGCATATCGTCAGTGCTTTCGAGGCACAGAAAAAACAGTTAAACAAACTTTTTGCACAGGAAAAGAGAGCCCTGTTCGAGAAATGGTGTCTGGCTAGTAAGGTTACCAGTTTTGAACAACTGCAAGAACTCATTTTGATTGAAGAGTTTAAAAACTGCATTCCTGAGAACATTGTAGTTCATCTGAATGAGCAAAAAACAAGTTCACTCTCTGAAGCTTCAGTGGTAGCTGATGAGTTTGCATTTACACACAGGTCAGTATTTTCTTTTACATGACAGTTTAGACACCAGAGTTTTGTGAATGACCAGACAGAGAGAATAATGTCACCTGTTCTTTCCTCTGAGAAAACAGAGAGAGAAAGAGATGCCTGTGCTGAAACGCTCAGACCGCAAACGTGCCTGTTTTTATTGCTTGGATCCAGGTCACAATAACTGTTATTAACAATACAACACATTAACAATAACTGACTGCAAAGCATGGAAACAAAAGACTGCTGCTGAAAAAGTGTAGCTTTTGCTCAAGCTGGTTCTGTCTCTGACCACTCATTTCACCAGCTCCAGAATTCTGGCTACCAACCCTTCCTGTTAACTGGTTATGTTTCTCTTTCGGCTGTCTTACCTGGCCGACCTGTTTCCATTCTACGAGATACAGGGGCAGCGCAGTCCTTTATTCTAGTTGACACCTTACCATTCTCACCCGAAACATACTCTGGTACAGATTTACTAGTTCATGGGATTGAACTAGGCTGTGTTAAAGTACCATTGCATACTGTCTACTTGAAATCTGATTTGGACTGCGTTGTCATCGTGGCCTGGTGCTGGTCCTTCATCAGATCTGGATACGGCCTGGATCTGGCGCACTGCGGTATACCTTGGGATAAACAGAGAGACTAATGTTACCGTAGACGTCATCCTTCTTATGATGTAATGAGTACATCAGGAGTTATGTGTAAGGTAGGCCAAAGAAATGTGTTTTTAGTCTAGTTTTGAACTGGCAGAGTGTGTCTGCTTCCCGGACAATGTTAAGAAGATTGTTCCAAAGTTTTGGTGTTAAATAGGAAAAGAATCTACCGCCAGCAGTCGATTTTGAAACATTATCAACTGGCCAGAATTTTGAGATCGCAATAGACGTGAAGGACTATAATGCGTTAAGAGCTCGCTTAAGTACTGCGGAGCTAAACCATTTAGTGCTTTGTAAGTAATCAGCAATATTTTAAAATGTATACAATGTTTAATAGGGAGCCAATGCAGTGTTTACAGAACCGGGCTAATATGGTCATACTTCCTGGTTCTGGTAAGAACTCTAGCTTCTGCATTTTGGACCAGCTGTAGTTTGTTTATTAAGCGTGCAGGGCAACCACCCATAATAGCTTTACAATAATCGGTAACACTTTAGAATAATGGTCCGTAGTTAAAGTAACAACATGTAGTTTTTCAACCTTCATAATATATTTCCAAGACCCTTGTGATGGTACATCGACTTACGATAGGTTGAATGACACGTCTGCCAGAGCCTGACGGGGTCTGTATCGCTTTTACTGGCACTATGTAACTTCGGGGTGCGGGTAGTAACCAGAGCTCAAAAAGAACTACAAAATTCGACTGCTTTACGGCATACGTCACTTCCTCAAATTCGGCCGTGACAGGCCAACCAGCGCGTTTGTTTTCGTGCGTCTGTTTTCGTCATGGCTGAAGCAGCAGCGAAACGTAAGAAGTCCAAGGTTTTGTCGGAGTAGAGTCGGAAGAGGAAAAGGGAGAGTGATAAACTGAAAGGCAGGACGAGGATCAATATTGGTCGAGCGTTTGCTCGCTGGCGTGAGCTTATCGTCAGACCGATGCTGACTTGGCCGTCATGCTGTTGAACTAGTAAGTAAATTGCTTGCATACTATCTTTAGTTTTTCTAATCTGTTGTCTGCCTGGCTACGTTACGGAAACTATCTGGTCCTCCATTTATCTTCATGAATCAGCTAACGTTAGTAGATGAGCGAATTATCAATCTGGTAGCTAGTAAACACTAACATGCTAGTTTTAGATGGTTAGGATGCTATCGCTATCATTCTCGTTCAGATTTGAGCATTGCAATCGACATGCAAATCGCAAATGTTTGAGTTAAAATGTTTAGTCTACTAAACATGTATAAATTATGAAAGGAGGAAGATTAATAATATTATCATTGCCCATATGAAAAAAACCTGCATGCTTCATATACAGTAACATCCCGTTCTCATCCCAAGTCGTCATATACTGACTTTTTCAAAATTTCTTCAATATCTGACGCACAAAGCACCCTTTAGCGTCCATATGAGACGCATAACCCTACCACAGACCTAAACCTACCCATAACCGAAGCGTCTCATATTGACGCTAAGGGTGCTTCGTGCGTCGGATATTGAAGAATGTTTGAAAGTGACGATTTGGGGATGAGAATGCGTTGACAGTAACCGTACATCATTTTACGACAGCGGTAATGGACAATTCCGCTTCCAACCTGTAGGGCGACCGCAGAGGAAAAGTTCCATGTTGTTGCTTTAACAAGTAGCTATGCAGGAAGTAATAGGTAGTACTGCACTGACAGCGAACTTAATACTATTAACTAATATGGAAGCAATATTATCTAAGCAGTAAGTAATAGCTAATTTAGTACAAAGGTAGTTCCTTGGTAGGTATTTGATTATTACTAAAGAAATAAATCCTCATTGAGAACTACTTGTGAACTAAGAAAGAATAACCAATTAACTATTAATCACAAAAAGTAACATGTCGAAAAAGTGAACAATTGTGGGGTTTTTTTTACTCTTAACATATGAATATTATATCCCCCCAAATACATTAGCTACAGGTTGAGATTGTGACTACTACTCTTGCCAAAGGATGGACCCATGTTCTCTGTTTATTTCAAACTTAAACATAGAATAATACTAATAATGATAATTTGTTTAAAATGTTAAATAATTAGGAAGTGATGCTGACACTCTCATGATTGGATTAGTTCACTATTTTGAGCTCTATTGAGTGTCAGTTCAATATGTCTCAGACTCCAAAGACCTACCTTTATGTTATAGTAGCCGCCTGAGGAGGACTTCTCCTTAGGATATGAATATAAACATTGATGTTCTCTTGTCAAAAACAATTTGCATCCTTAATGAAGAAATTGGCTGCATTTATGTTGCGATAAGCGCAAAACCACATCTTCCAGATTACAATGTTTGTTAGAATATTACTAGTGCCTGACAGAAATGTATGCCTGTACAGTATGTGTCAAATATAAAATTAAATTACTTGTATTACTTGTGAAAAACATGTTAACTCCTCACTAATTACTCAAGCGTTACCTTGTCATCCCACCAGAACTACTAGTGATGTGGCCCATTATTTTAAAGTGTAAACATGTCACCCCGCAAAAGCTATATAAAACATAAAACAACTGCAGTGATTGGGTCCAACTTTTTTTTTAAATATATGCACTGGAAGATTTCCATGTAATAGTAAAAGAAAATAGTGCATTATGCAAAAAAATGCATAACTGTGCGAGCAAGAATAAAGCACTGTGCAAAGTATAATATCTGAATTAAACATTCTAAATTAAATAAAATTTGGTACAATGATGAAACCTAGCCATAAACTAAACAAAAATTCTGTATTTTGGAATGAAGCATTCAACACATTCAACAAACTGTGATGAGAAACTGAGTCAAACATAATGGCTAAATAAAAAAAAAATAAAAAAAACATTCAACACAATTAGATTGTGAGGATAAACAGAATGTACATACACCTACTGGCAACATATTATTTATTTTTTTGTGGAATGTCTATTAGCTCTCCATTTTTCTTTTTTTCTTCTATGGCACTGCACACTGGTTCCTGTGTGCACAATTGTCGGCAATGGTCTGCAAAGTCGGACAGCTTCTGCTGTAATGGGCAATCCCATTACATAAGCAAGTGTGAAGTGATCAAACATATAATACCAACTACAGAGAATTTGTGATTTTCTCAATCAAGAATAAAGTCAAGAGAAAAAAAGATTGGAAATGTTTAAATATTTCAAACTCATTAAAAATGTATAGATCAAAATCAAATGTGTGGTTTAATATATTAACTAAAACGGAATCCTTATCACAATATATCCATCTCATTCCATCTCAGTTTTCCCCAGAATATAATGTCAATAAATAAATTAAAATGCATTAAATAAAAAGGCCTGTAAAGGATTACAGTGACCGTCTGAATGGAAAACTTACATTAAAATATTTTAAAATAATTTCATCTAAATGATAATGAAATCTGGTTAACATGTCCCTGGATTATCTTTATAAAAATTTGAGTTTATTAAACTCTCAGATTTTCTTTATTGAAAATTGATTTACAAACATAGTTTTATTACATATAAATCCTGCTATGCAAAAACAGATACTGAAAAGTAACAAATCCTTCTTCTATAAGGATTAGATATAAATGATCATATGGTCTGCCTTTGATCTTATCGGTAATGTCTAATTCAGGGATGGCAGCTTTGGTCCTGGAGGGTCACTGTCCGGCAGACTTTGGCCCTGTCCCAAATGGAACCCTAAGCACTCACGGTCTTCCTCTGAGTCTTGGAAAAAATGCTATTATTTATTGTATTTCAATACTTTGCATTTTTAAATAAACTTCTACATGTCTGTTCAGTAATCACTATGTAACTAACAGAAGACACAAATTTAAAATTGTGGTGCTTCTAATTAAGTGATAAAAACAGTTGCAAATTTTGTACAAAATAGACCTACACATACCATACTCATCATTGCACTAATAAAACGTGCAACACTTTGTTTTTACTACCAAATCATATGTATCTAATTAATTTAAATTAGAGTGGAAAGTTTTCCTCAACATCTCGCTATTTCAGGGCACATGAGTTCCCGAACATAATGCATGATGGGATACGCTTAGCCTCAAATACCGCTCCGAAGCGGTATTCAAGATGGTGTGGGTTTAGTGTGCATTAAATGCACTGCACTTTGGCATTTTGGCACCTTGCGCACTTACTTCCTGTCGCGTACACGTGCTCTCAAGTGGCCAAGACCGCAAGTGTGGGTATTTGGACAAGGCATCTGTAGGACAGTGGCCCTCCAGGACCGAAGTTGCCCATCCCTGGTCTAATTTATTTGTTAAAACTTGGAAGCCATGTAAAGAACATCTTTTTATTTTCCATTTAACAACATTCAATATAATACAATATTTAGCTCTACAGTCTATTCTGATTCATTAACAGTTTCACTGATCCATAATAAACCCCAAAGCCAGGATAGAGTGTGTGAGTGAATGTGGTTTGGACTGTGTGGATGAGGCTCAGTGTGTCAGAGACGCTGTAGAAAGACAGAGTTCCTGCACTGTGATCCACATACACTCCTATTCTCCTGCTGATGGGCTCTACAGTGATTTCAGTCTTTATGTTATTGTGTTTGAATCTGTAACTGGAGGGAAAGCAGATCAAACTCCAGGACTGATCATTACATCCTAACACACACTCATTACCTTCTCCCTTCCTGCTGATGCTCTTATATGACACTGATATAAACACACTTTCACCACTCCACTCAATCTCCCAGTAACAACGTCCACACACACTCTCTCTACACAACACCTGATGCACATTATCAAATCTGTCTGGATGATCAGGATACGGCTGGACTGTGTTAGAGAATCTAATCACTCTGTTCCTCTCAGACAGACGGAGCAGTTTATTCACTGTGTTTGGATCCAGAGTGAACTGATGGGAATCTGATGGCGATAAACACATCAGAATCAGGAATATGAATCTGTCTGATCTTTTAATATATCTGAACTCTTCATGTTCAATATATCAGCAGTGTCTCAGTACAGTTTACCAGATATCCTGTGCAAATCATCATTTACATGATCAACTCTAAAACTTTTCTTTCATGTTTTCTTTCATCTTCTACAGGAAGAACATGAACACACTCAGTGAGTTTTTCTGCTTGTTTTCTTAGTGACTTACATTGTAGGAAGTCGTTCCTGGTCCTCGTCTTGGGAACAATGTTGGTGGAAGTGACTGTGGAAATCGACAGACATGAAGAGTGTGATTATAATGTCAAGAAGAAAATTATCCCTACATCCGTTCCTAAGACATTTCTAATATGATCTTCTACATGATATGAGATGATGGAGGATCATTTCTGAGAGCAGAATCTCCAGGACTTTACCTCTGTCAGAGATCTTCTTCAGCTCCTCTTTGCAGAAATCCTCCAGTTTGTCTCTCAGCTGAAGGACAGATTCTTTCATGCCATCAAAAGAGGGGAGATAACTGAAGGGATTGTCATTTACGTCTGTAGATTCAGGAGGAGCTGAGAGAGACTGGAAACTCTACAGAAAACATAAATCAAAGCTCATCACCTCCACACTTCAGCCAATAACCTGCACTACTGTTAGATTTGTGCGGAAGTCTCAACAGAAAGAAAACTGGACAATCAATTTACTAAATGAGTTAAGTTTTGGATACTGACCACTATATACAGTTGCAATCGAAATTACTCAACCTCCATTGCAAATCAGGTTTATTGGCAACATTTACAGATTTTCAGCTGTTTGCAATAAACAAATCAAACAAAAGTTATTTAAACAGCTCAACACAACAAATGGTTTCAAATGGTTCCCCCAAATTCAACTGAAAATGCAACTCATAATAATTCAACCCCTTCATGGCAAGCATCTTTATTACTTAGTAGAACACCCCTTTTCTACAAACAAGATGTATAACCAGACATCAGCTTCTGGTAGCATTTCTGAAGAACTTAGTCCATTCCATGAGCAATGGCCTTCAGTTCAGTAATATTCTTGGGTTTGCATACTGCAACCGCCTTCTTCAAATCTCACCAGAGCTTTTCTATGGGGTTCAAGCCAGGTGAATGTAATGGCCACTGTAGAATCTTCCAGGACTTCTTTTGAAACCAAGCCTTGGTGGAATTTGAGTATTGCTTGGGATCATTGTCCAATGACGCCCAAGCTTCAGCTTCCTCACTGACGGCATGAAGTTTTCTCCTTGGATTTCCTGATGCTTCAATAAATCTATCTTGCCTTTCACAGGCAGCAGGTTTCCAGTGTCAGAGGATGAAAAACAGCCCCAGAGCATCACAGAGCCTCATCATGTTTAACTGTAGACAGAGTGTTCTTTTCAGCATATGCTTCTTTCTTCTTCCTCCAGACATACCGCTGATCCATAAGGCCAAACATTTACAGTTTTGTTTCATCACTCCACAGAACAGAATCCCAAAACATCTGTGGCTTATTTATATGATTTTGAGCAAATTGCAGCTGACTTTTTTTGTGCTTTTGGGTCAGTAGTGGTGTACGTCTTGGAGTTCTGGCATGCATTTAGTATGTGCCTTACTGTGCAAGCTGAAACCTCAATGCTGTTGCCACCAAGTCTTGCTGTAGGTCGTTTGCAGTCACTCAAGGGTTTTTCTGAACCTGCCTTCTCAAAAATGTGGTTGCAGCCGTTGATAGCTGCCTTTTTCTGCCCCGTCCAACTTTGAACTTGCAAACTATGCTTCCAACTGTGTCTCTAGGAACATTTAGTGCCTTCGCCTATCGTCATATCGATCACAAGTACTAAATGGTTTAGCTCCCCAGTACTTGAGCGAGCTCTTAACGCATTATAGTAGTAGTAGTAGTAGTATTTTTAATATATGGAGACGTAGCTAAATCTACTGTACAGTAGACTAATATAATTATTTCTGTCAATTTCTTCAAGTTTAACTGAACTTATATTTTGACGGGTTGCTGTGAAGACCTTTGAGTTTCTGTGTGTGTGTATGATATGACAATAGTTTTTCTCAAATGAAACGGTAAAATGCTCATGAAGTGACTCTCAGAGCGGCTCTGGAGATGAATTTCATCATGTCATGATATCGTGAGGTAGCAGAGACTAAAAACAGCGAGAGCGTCACTGTGCTTCAGTGTGTGTGTGTGTGTGTGCGCGCGCGTGTGAGGTAAATGAAACCGCGCGTCTGCGCCATTTATTCACAGAGATCTGCAGAACATGGAGGGTTAATATTTAAATAGTCTTTTTGCGGTTTAATGTACACCGACACTATATATATTGTGGTATATGTCGGCTACAGTGCTCCTAGTAAAAAAGTTAGTCTGGAGCCCTGCGCTTAGGAAGCGACTGAAAGCAGCTGCCTATTAGTGGGTACCAGTACTACAGAAATGCTGGTATCGTCACGTTTTAAACATTTTAGTACAGACTTGGTACCGAAGTACCATGTTTTGTAAAAAAATAAAGTCATCAACTGATGTTATTATAGTGTTTGTTCAAATGTAGGCTATATTCTAACTAATGAATCCTTAACTTTGAAATACATATAATAAAATGTATACATTTTAAAAAGAAAGATTGCACTTGAAATATTGTTAAAATTGTAATTGTTGTTGATTTACATGTGAAAACTTTTAAATAAAATAGCAGAAATAGATTCTCTTTAAATTATTTATTATTGTTTGTTTATTAGTGACAGATTTGGGGAGAGGATATATTATTCCAAAACTTTCAGAAAATACAGTATGAGAATAACGAAGAAACGAACAGTATTTATATCGTTGTTATCTCTTGAAAACAGCACACGTCCAAATGATCTGACGGCGCGGGCGGGTATAGATATATACATAGATGTCGCCTTGGCTACGGTTTCGTTCCAATGAACTGCAGTAGCGAAGGCGACATCTAGTGTATACATCTATACCCGCCAGTGGGCGGGTATAGATATATACACTAGATGTCGCTTGGCTACGGTTTCGTTCCAATGAACTGCAGTAGCCAAGGCGACATCTATGTATATATCTATACCCGCCCGCGCCGTCAGATCATTTGGACGTGTGCTGTTTTCAAGAGATAACAACGATATAAATACTGTTCGTTTTCTCACACAAACCGCTCGTTTCGTGTCTTAGGCCATCAATGTGTACTTATGATGGGGAATTGTTTCATTTGGACGTGGGGAATTGTTTTAATTTGGACTCTGTGCTTGTGTTTTGAGCCAGTGACCATCGACCTGCATTATATGACTGACAGACAAGAACGGTTTGACCTAAAAATATCAAAATTGAAACTACTGCGGAAACAAAGACACCTTGGATGCCCTTGAGGTAAGCTAAAACATATAAAAAATTAATTTCAAAGTGAACTATCCCTTTAACTGTACAATTACTAGAAATGTTTACCTTGGATATTATACAATTTGCATGCATACAAAATTTGTGGAAAGACAAAAAAGATGTTTCCTCTTAACTTTGAACCAATTCTGTAGAATGGCCCAAATAGCCTATTTGAACAGAACTTGTTTCCAGCCATGACTATGTACTAAAAAAGTGCTAAAAATATATTCTAAATAAATTAAAAGCAATATATATATTTCTTTTGACCTCGCATTCTTTATTTGTGGTACCCTCTCAGTGACACACCTGACACACGGGTCATTGTCTTCTCAGGTGTGAACCACAGCATTATTCATGATCATTCACTCCCCCACGCATATTGCCTTTCCAAACAAAAAGTGTTTTGCTAAATTTTAATCAATGTATTGTTTTATGTGAATGGTTAAGGCAGGATGATTTTCAGATCATTTTGAAGCAAAAACTCTAGACCACAACATCCATTAGTTAAAAGTCTTGTGGAAACATATTTAGTATGTGTTTTGTGGCCTTATTTCAGAAACTTATTTTTTTGAATAACCATGCATAAACATTATTCCCTCAAAAATACAAACATGTTGCTCACATATTATGGTAGGCCTGTTTGTGCTGAATAGAGTGTAATTACACCTTTGTCATTAATATGTTTATAAGCAACTGAAAAAAGCACAAATGTCAGGGCATGTCAAAACATCTCAAGGACCCCAAAAACACCTCAGACCGTAGAGGGTTAGATCTAGACTAAAAACACATCTCTTTAACCTAGCAAACACATAACACATTATCAACTTCTAAAATTCAATGTTAGGCTGTATAAACTAGGTCAGCCGGAACAGGTTAGTCTCTCTGTTCATCCCGAGGTTTACCGCAGTCCGCCGTATCCAGGCTGTATCCAGATCTTATGAAGGACCTGCGCCTGGACACGACGACAATGCAGTCCTGAAGTGTCAACTAGTCTCTCTCCCCTGTGAAGGCCTCCTTCCCTTCCCTTCCCTTTACCTCTGTACAGATAAAACGTTATCAAAATGATTTCAGTTCGCATGGATACGCAGAAGCGACTAAAAAAAGAGACTGTATTATGCAGGTCAGACAAGTAATTTGGTGAGGTCAATTTATAAAGAAATAAATGCCCTCATATATATAAAAATGCGCATACCTATAGACTAAACACATAAGATGCATGTGCACGTTGTCACCGTTTTCACAGATTCATGTTTTTTAATTTTACACAGAGATAACGTTTTTTTTTTTGTTTTTTTTTTACTTGCACCTTGGACCCTATTTCAAAGTTTGTGTTCTTGAGCCACCAAACACTGTTGTCGTGCAAATGAACGACCAGAACACATAAAAGTTTTCTGTTTTCAACGGTGTCATGATTCAACGGTGTCATGATAAGGTAATAACTAATGATCTTTGCAACGGAACTGAATCAATCAAAAACTAACTTTAGCTGGACAATAACTTTATTCTAGAGCTGCTGTAAAGTCAAAATGATCTCTGTTACTTTAATTTCCTATTATCACTGTAAAGCTGCTTTGAAACAATCTATATTGTTAAAAGCGCTATATAAATGAAGGTGACTTGACTTTTTGTATCCTGTTCCTTGTTTGTGAAGGGCTTTGATATCTTCTCTTAACTTTTTGGACCATTCTTTTGACTTAGCCATATTTCTAACTTGCAGTCAAATGTGACACAAAATATCTGAACTGGCTAGGTTTGTTGAGTGTGTTCTAGCTCAAGTACACCTGGTGCAACTAATGAAGCCCTTGATTTTTGCAGATTTGTGCTGTTGTGAGGGATTCTGTTCAGGGGGTTGAATCATTTTTAAACTGCAGACGTCATTAAAAGTTGCATTTTCAGTTGAATTTGGGGAAACCACTTGAAACATTTGTTGTGTTGAGCTATTTCAATTACTTTTGTTTGATTTGTTCATTTTTAAACAGCTGAAAGACATTTTTGCTATGGGGTTGAACAATTTCGATTGCAACTGTGTGTGTATATATTTATATCTTCCAGAAGAAATTTGTAAGTGCGTATCTTTCAAAAGAAGATGATCAGATGAGAGTCTGACTGATGATGATATAATAACCGAACACACAGATCAACACTTCAGTCAACGGTTCATTCTGCTCTCATGAAATGTTTCTCTGTGAGTCTCTTGCTCAAGTCCACTATGATCCTGTTCTTCTAGATCTCTGTTACCTGCAGGAAATGGATGTGATCCTGTGTGTGTGAAAGCTGCTCCAGCTCAGCGTCTCTCCTCCTCAGATCATTGATCTCCTGCTCCAGTCGCTCCAGTCGCTCTTCAGCTCGACTCACTGCAGTCTTTTCCTGATCTCTGATCCGCTGTGTCGCCTCAGAGCGGCTTCTCTCAATGGAGCGGATGAGCTCAGTGAAGATCCTCTCACTGTCCTCCACTGCTGTCTGTGCAGAGCGCTGTTACACACACATCACAATCACACAGTGAGCTTCAGTGAGTCCTGACTGAGACTTGACTGAAACTTCTGTTCTTCTCCAGACTCACCTTATGAGACGCCACAGCCTCTCTCAGCTGCTGAAGATCTTTCTCTCTCTGCTGGATCCTCTGCTGGAACGACTTCTGCGTCTCCTTCAGCTGTTTCTGCAGCACAAACAATGTCAGTTTATACTACTTTCACTATATCATCATGTGATATCATCTTTTTTTTAATGAAAAGGTTTGTGTTGATAAATATGTTGAAGGTGCATTTTTACCATATTTTCTACATAAGTACAATGCGGAGCACAAATGAGTTTAATTGAATTGAAATATCTTTAATGTCCCCAAGGGGCAATTTGGTTCACAACAAGTAGCCAACACATACACATTCGCACAAAAACACATAAAACCATGAGATAATAAATAGATACTCTTATATTCCCGCAGCTATGATAGACGAGATACAAAAAAAAAACCATGACAGATACGGACACACGCGGCTACTGCTGTATGTCGCCATCTTGCGAATACGCTCAGCAGTGAAAGTGCACCTGCAGCTTCTGTTTACTTCTGCTGATGTCTGCAGTGTGAATGATGTTACCTGATCATATGGGTGCCAATATAAATAGTGTTAACATTATTTAATCAATATCTAGTTTAAAGTGCATACCTGTTTCTCTGTCCTCTGTGCTGCAGCTGATACAGTGTCGTGGTTTTTATGTTCATCCATCGTACACAGCACACATATACATTTCTGGTCAGTGTTGCAGAAAACCTCAAGGAGCTTGTCATGTTTCTGGCAGATCATCTCCTGCAGTCGTCCAGTGGCATCAGTCAGATTGTGTCTCTTTCTTTTAAAGAAACTCTCATGTTGTTCAAGGTGATTCTGACAGTAAGAGTTCAGACACCCCAGACAGGACTTGACAGCTTTGCGTTTTCTTCCAGTACAGACGTCACACTGCACATCTCCAGCTCCAGCGTAACAGTCAGCAGGAAGTTTAGTCTTCAGTTTCTCCACCAGTTCAGCCAGAATGGTGTTTTTAGCTAAAGCAGGTCTTGGACTGAAGGTCTGTCTGCACTGAGGGCAGCTGTCGACTCTCATCTGATCCTCCTGATCCCAGCGGCCTGTAATACAGCTCTTACAGTAACTGTGTCCACAGGGAATGGTCACTGGATCCTTCAGGAGATTCAGACACACTGAACACAGGAACTCATCTTGAAAAATTAAGGCTTCTGCCATTTTACTGCATGTATACAAAGACACAAACACACAACAGCTCAACTTCACTTCAGTTTCAGTTTCCTTGAATACACGTGCTTCCTGCTTCCTGCTTCTGTGTTTGAGTGCCGTGTGCAAATGTCTGCAAGTCTAGTCACAGATCATAAAACGTTCACTAGATGTCAGTCTAAGACTGACACTCAAAGAATGTAAGTTACAGAGAATCAGGCAACACCATTAATAACTGCAGTAAAACTGCATACTAATCACATCTGTGCAGTGCTGTAAGTGGTTTAAACTATGTGAGAAAAGCTATTTACTTTTTAAACAGTTCTTGACTTGATGTATCTAGTCAAGAGTATGGCATTGTATGTAATAGTATGTCATTGTATGACTGTGTCCTCAGATGAACATTACCTTGTGAACTAAAAATATCTACACATAAGATAGTTATATCACTATCCTTAATTCACAGGATCCAGGCAAATTATGTGGCATTGATATAGTTTTTTTAGACATTTTAGTCATTCCCTCACAATTACTTATAACGGCAGGTAACAAAATTAATGGACTGAAATAGCCTACAGCTACACTAATTATACATGTATATCTACACATATGATAATTGGGATAAATGTGATAAATAAACCCATATATTTTCCACTCAGAATAAAAGAACACACAGTTGTAGAATGAGAATGAATGTCTTTTTTTGAAGTCATAAAGCTAAAGACTGCGCATATGTGTGGATAAAGTTTATCCCATGTGCTTTTTGTTGTGGAAGAAACCTGCCTCAGCAGGAAAACTAAGCTACACAGCTAATCTATTTAATTATCATTAGCAAGTGTGGTCAGCGAAATCTATGTTTGATTTTATTATGTTCAATATTAGTGTAACCGGGTATGTTGTTATGGGAAGAAGGAGGCGAGAACCAGCTAACAAGACTTTATTATTTAAATAAACACAAAAGCCCCTCACGGACGACTGCCGCACACACAAACAAAACATTATGTGGCGATGGAGGTGTTATAAAGGATTAAAGAAATTTTGTACTCAATTATTATACTGATTCCTAAGGGAACGGCTACGCCACCCGAGATTAACTGCCCGGGAAAGACCCAAAGGCCCACAGGTTCGATTTTTCACAAGATTACACAGAGACGTGGATACTTGGTAACAAAAGTATAAATCTTTATTAAACAGTCAATTCGTTAAAATGTCTCATTCAATAGAGCAATCATAAAAAGGATCTGCCACAGCAAGCCACTAGCACTGTGAAATAAGTTTATCAAACACAAAAGAAAAAGACAAACAAACAAACAAAGAGCTGGGGCTTACCAATCGGAAGACAGGCTAGATGCCGGGCTTCAAAAATGCCTGCAATGATAGATATCCACGCGTGCACCAAACCACACTTACACACTAAAGAAATTCACTGCAAATCCACACCACTTTGGGAAGAAGAGAGCTATTGCCACACAGGGACAGCTAGCCTGCCTTCTTCAGGCCCCCAGCTGCAGCAAAAAGGAAAGAGAAAAAGCAAGATTAGGAACATAAACAAACCAATACAAAAGCAAAACACATTTCTTCCAACTACAACAAAACCAAAACCACAAGTAACAGACTTGTCAAAAAACAAGGTCAAGAAAGCTAGACAGAACTGTTGAATGCAAAGCAAAATTATTAAACTAATAAATGCAAAACAATGTATGCAAAACAAAACTAGTTTTGCAAAACAAATGAAGACAAAACAAAACTAGTGAATGCAAAACAAATGAAGGCTAAACAAAACTAGTGAATGCAAAACAAATGAAGGCTAAACAAAACTAGTGAATGCAAAACAAATCAAGTCAAAACAAAAAGTATTAAATGCAACAAGTTATTGAATGCAAAGATTATAGAATGCAACACAAAGCTAGTAAATGCCAGACCAATGAATATAAAACTATAACATCACAAAGGTTGTTTAATTAAAACACAAAGGTTACTGTATGCAACACAGGTAAATGCAAAAAAAAAAAAATAATAATATATATATATATATAATATGCATCATATGCTTTACCGATAAAGAACAAATGAAGATTATATGGCATTAAACAAATACATTTTCACCTAAAAACTCAATTTTGTCACAACGACAGTAGTATTTAGAAAATTATGTGGGTTTTCTCCTCCGCCATTGTCGCTCACTGGTGTGAAATGGACACATCTGGGGATTTAAATGGTACTTGGCTAGATGTGAATTTTGAATTGAAACAGTAGTTGGGCAGCGACTTGAGATGAGACCGAGATGTTTCACAAGTCCACAAGGATGCATATTAAGAAACTGCTCATCTCTGGTGTTGAACTTACTTCTCCTGCGACCTATTCTTTGCTCAGCTGAAAGGTGTGTTCGTGCTGTGCCCTCTACTGTATTTGCAGGCTTGAATTTGCATTTTATTAAGCATTTAGCTTTAGGTTTGAAAGGACCATACAACTGGTTTCTTGTGAAAGGTCCTTTACACTTGTAAAAATGTAACTTATTAAACAAAAAAGCAAGCAATCTTACACTTGCAAAAATATAACTCAAATTATAAGATCAGCAAAATCCTATATTGTTCTGAAAGAGATAGAGCCACAGCCAGCTGAGGTGAGAAAAAATATTACAAAATGTACCGTAACAAATTACTTTCTATAAAAAGTAATTAGTTACTTTTTTTATGGAGTAACGCAATATTGCTTTGCATATTGCAATACTTTTTAAAAGTAACTTTCTATAACACTATTTATAAGTCCAGAGTAACAATGTATTACAGTGAAACCTCAAGATTTGACCAGCTCTCTATGGCCTCGTTCACACTGCAGGCAAAAGTGGCCCAAATCTGATTTTTTTGGGGTCAAGTGACCAGGTCAGACTTCTTCAGAGGTAGTGTGAACACTCAAATCTAGCCCAGATCTGATTTTTTCAAATCCGATTTAGACCACATACATATGTGGTCCTGAATCAGACCCAGATCTGATTTTTTTCAATGCGGCCGCAGTGTGAACAACCAAGGCGGATTTGATGCGACTTTTACGTCAATCTACGTCGACATTTGTCACAATTATGCGCCGGCGAAGCCCTAGACACAACAGACACAGACAGTAGCCTAACATTAAAAACTTGACTAGATATTGAGAACAGCGATGGAGCGAGTCAATGGAGGGAGAGTGAGGTGTTAGACCTAATTAGTATATGGGGAGATACTTCGCTGACAGATATAATCAAAAGTTGCCCTCGACATCCTAAAGTTTTCAAAAAACAGCATCTCAGTGAAACTATTCACATCACATTCCCACCACTCCTGACTTCGTCTACGCATCCACACCGACCTCTGTAGTGAATTTGCAGCCATAAACCCGCAAAAGGCAAAAATAGCCAATTTTGCTCTCTCTCTCTTCGTTCTTGTCCTCCTCAGCACCTGCTCATTAATGTTACGGCTTCCATTACACATACATTTTGAAATAAATGCGAATATGCTTACTTCCTCCATAACCTTCTGAACTTTAGTGCAACCTCGTGCTGCGTCTTATGTCATTGTTATTGTTCTTTTGCGCATGCGGGTTAGTTTGAAACCTCAAACAGTTCACACTGCAATCAGATATAGGTTACATTTTAAAAGGTAATGTGAACAGCCAATCAAAAAATCGGATCTGAGCAAAAAATCTGAATTGAGCAGATTAAGACTTGCGGTGTGAACGGGGCCTAAGACCCATTTAGGCCAGATCACCTACCCTCAGGTGTTTGACCAGAAAACTGCAACTCATGTGGACACGGCTGTACTGTACGGAGCTCAGGCCTTCAGCAAGGTCAAAGCAAGGAGGAAATTGAGGGAGAACTAAATGTCATTGTCACCGGGTGACGAATAGGAACTACGACGAACGGAACGAGTTCCATTGGGAAAACAGTTCCGGTGTAACACCAGGCCGGTTCCGGCAGCCTGTCATGGCCGCCCATATTGATGAGCAACAGCTGCAGTGGATAATCAAGTGGCTATTTGAGCGTGTGTTGGGAACGAGTGAGGGTGCGTGGCGGTTTGAAAAGAAAGAAGCGGCAGTTTGAAGAGAGGAGTGCGCAGGCAAGCAGAGCGGTCGTGATCAAAGTCGAGGTTACGAGAAGACGAGAGGCAGAGGCGGCAGGACGGCAGCGGAAGTAAAGACGGTTGGCGTGGCGAGGGAAACGAGTGGGGTCTGAATTGCAGATTGTTGGTCGAACTTGGTGTCTCCCTTTTGAAAGTATCATCATAGTGGATCTGCCGGCCCCGACGAGCTGAAGTGAAGGTACACTTTTCACTGTTAAGCGGTGTGTCATTGCAGTGTCTGACGATTGAAGTGAGCACGTTGAATATTTAAAGTGGTTTGATACATGCACGAGTGTTTGAACGTTTGATGTTACCAGCACTCTGAAAGCTTAGTCGGAGACCGTCTTGTCTGGTGGAGTACCAAGAATTAATGTGAACATAGAGGACCTGATATCCGCCACCGCATGCTGCCATTACTGTCCTGTGGTAGGAAGACTCAGTTGTTAACTGCTGGATTCTGTATTCACCACTGTTGTTCTGTGAACATAGAGAAACTGCTATCCGCCACTGCATTCTGCCATCGCTGTTCTGTGGTAAGAAGACTCAGTTGTTAACTGCTGGATTCTGTATTCACCACTGTTGTTCTGTGAACATAGAGAACCTGTTATCCGTCACTGCATGCTGCCATCGCTGTTCTGTGGAAAGAAGACTCAGTTGTTAACTGCTGGATTCTGTACTCACCACTGCTGTTCTGTGAACATAGAGAACCTGTTATCCGCCACTGCATTTTGCCATCGCTGCCCTGCGAGGGATCCTATTATCTGTCGCTGCACCCCAACTGCCGCTGGCCTGTGAAAGGAAGGTGACACCCAGTTATCTGATGCTGTCCTGTGAAAAGAGAAAGCCCACTGTCTGCTGCCATATATTATATACCATATACCATATATTAATTTATTAGAATTTTAGTTTCAATATTACTTTAGCTCTATGCTTAATCTGACTCCAATTTCAAATGATAATCAAATGTATATCTTGTTTCTTATTAGAAACTAGTCATAATATAAATTATGAATTAATTTAGATCTTTGATTATTCTAGGTATCTCAAATATTTCAAATATTCGTTCATTAAGGACCCAGTGTTGCTTTGAGACGTCACGTTGCGAATGTGCGCTCACGATCACAAACGTAGCCAGTTCTGAAATAGTCAGAGGTTGTAGTGCAACTATTTTACCCTTAAGCGGTCGCCCATGCTTCCCAAAAGGTGTATTTTTTTGTAATAGTCGCAAGATGCAACGTGCTAAGTCAGTGATAGTCAGAAATCGGAAGGTCTCCTTAATGATGTGGCCCCATGCTTCATTCATAGTGCCTTCGGTTTGATCTACTAGTAATAATGATTTCTGAAAAATGCAGAATAAATCAAAATGTAACATTTATTTATCAGGTAAAATGTATCATGCCAATTACACAAGTGATTAAAAGCCAATTCAGAAATAATAAATACATGACATCAATTACTCAAAGATGACTCTAAAAGTAAGCAATGCATTCCTGACAGAGACACACAGGGGTGTGTGAGTGTGTTCTAAGTGTAAGACTTGAAAAAACACTGACACAGCACTGTATGGGTTTTTTTTCCCTGGTTACAGGTTCCCAAAGACTGCTCTGTCACCTACCCTTAAATATCCAGACCAGAACAAAAATGTTTTCAGGGTTGTTTTGGGTCAATTCATGTACCCCAGGGGGCAGCACCTGGTTTCGGGGGAGAGGGGAGATGTCTTGAAGAGACATCACCCAAAGAGGAGAACCGAATTCTCCTAAGTTTTCAATCTTTCTCACTATACCAATGACTGCAATGAAATTAAGACCATTTTACCAATCGCACTGAGACATTTAAAATGATACCAAACATGAAAAGGAAACACAATAGATTCACAAGATGCATCATATGTGATATAAAGACAATCTTAGTGAACTTTTGGTGACTTGACTCAGGGGGAGAGGAAGGTAGGAGGGAGAGGGGGATGCAGAGATAAGGAGAAACGTTTGGACAGGACAATGTCCTGTGCGATCTTGTGTCCAGGGTGCATTTTATTCCTTTATTGCAGGGTGAGTTTTGTCTTAGCACCAGTGTAAGAACTGATTTTCCTGCTGAGGAACAGTGCATTGTCATAGACACAGCTGATGAAGACTTTACTCTGATTGGATTGGTGTATGGAAAGCAGTACTCGATCCAATACAGGATAGAGAGTAAAGTGGGAGTGAGTGAAGCCAACAATGCCGTCAGCCCTAAACTCCTTTTCGGTAACTGTCATCTACACATTTATATGCATTAATCTTTTTTTCAATGAGATTTGCTACATTCACACAGTCAGTGTTTGGATTGACAACTTTATTTAAATACAGGTGTAACTTTATAACTATTCTATAGCAGATTAAGCCCAACATATACTTCAGTTTCTTACACTGGTGGTTTTACAATCCTGGACCTGGGGTCCCACCACTCTGCACATTTTGTATGTCTGTCTTATCTGAAATCCTCAGGTCAGTTCATGGAGCCCTCTGCTAATGGGCTAATGATCTGAATCAGGTGTGATAATTAAGAAAGACATAGAAAATGTGAAAACCACAGCATTAGGGTATGCCTACATCACGCATAATGTAAATTTTGTTTCAGCAGTATGTGCGCAGCTTGGTTTTTCTATACATACTCTGTACACTCTGGCCCAAGCTGATGTTTCACAGTAGGAAGAGATGGGAAAACAAAACAGCAAAGCAATGGAGACGCAACAATAACAGATGACCATGTTTATGAGCACTTGTGTGAGGGAGTTAAGACATACCCACAACTATACGCATTTTTATCACTCATAATTTCTGGAGAGAAATAGCGCAGACATTTATGGAAGTAAAATAATGAAAAAAAAAAAAAAAAACAGTTCCTATCCCCCCAACACTGCACGTTTTCTTTAGCTGTGTCCCAATGTGAAGGCTGCATCCTTCGAAGGACGCACCATGTAGCCTTCGTAGGATTTCCTAATTGCGCAACCAGGTGTTTCTGATCACCGCTCCTGGCACCAAGCAACGGTGCGAGAGGACAGCTGCCATCCTGATAATTCATTTGATATAATTGAGTAAACAGCTATGGAGCCAGAATTGGCTATTGTCATTTTTATGTTTTATATTTTACTGAAGGACATGGTGAGGATGTTTCAGCCCCGGCGCTGCCAGGTCATGTATTTTTGGTTTATCCCTGTTTGAATATAAAACGTCTCCGGTTACTATCGTAACCTCGGTTCCCTGAGAGGCGGGAACGAGACATTATGTCGTGTGACACTCGACCAATCACTTTTGTTCAGCAAAAGTGGAGAAGGGGAGGAGTTCCCATATACGTCACACGGCGTAATGTCGAAGTTACCGCCTCGAAAGGGAACCCAATTGAATATAAAAAAGTCCAGTATTTCTCCCGCTCGTCATCGGCAGCTGTCACAGTTGCCAGGCAACAAGAACAATCCTCCGTAGGCTAGACCGGTCAGAGCGCTTCAGATGTGCCCTTTGATATGGGACACAGCTGTAGTTAGCAACAATTTGTTAATATTGTGACAATAGAACTACATTTTGTTACTTTAATTTTCGGAACTGCATATTTCGTTAAGTTTTCAAGTACAAATGTGAAGTTAACCTACTGAAGTACTTTTTTTCCCTCACATATGATTTTACATTAAACTACACAAAAGTATATAATGTAACAGCCTTGAAAATATTCAGAAGTAAAATGCAGTAGTAGCATAATATAAATGCAAAACCATCATAAAAACCCTGACAAGGAGTTTTATTTCCCTGCAGAATACATACCTCTAGTTTTACTCTTGATACTTTAAGTACATTAGAGTATGCAAGATAATTTGCTTAACTAAGGTTTTAGTAGTTTTTCCCCAATGCAGTATTAGTAGTTATTAAAAGTACTTTTTTCAGAAATATAGAGAAAAAAATTTCTCAGTGACATGGCAGTCATCGATTGAGTCAGCCCTGCAAACCTGTTGGTAGACAACTTAGTGGATAGTGGAAATATGCAGTCAAACACTCTGGAGACCATCCCAGATGATGTCCCACCAGCAGGAGGCCTTACCAGGGTCTCTATTGTGGCCATCCCGGTCCAGCAGCACACCAGGGTCTCCCACTCAGCTGAATAAAAGTCTACATCATTTTTTTCTTATTTTATGTACTGTAAATGTAAATGTTTATGTTGATTTTGATATCGTCGCTGCCCGATGAAACTCACGTATGTCCAAAACGGTTACTTTTCAGGAAGTGAAAAAAACACCGTAATTTCAAAAGCAGTTGAACGTAGCATTGTCATACTTGGTACGGCATCTTTAAATGTAACCATATTCTTGCCAGTGTAATGATATAATCCACATTTGACCAAAATCGAGTTTAAATGGACATACGTGCATATTTTACAGTAACGGTGGTCGATACGCGTTCTTCCGATCATTAATTAGAATGGCCAAGTTGCGTTTCATATTGACAGATGAATAGGCTACGCTCAGTTTATTAAATAGCCTACGTCTCAGTTTGTTAAATGTCTCTTGCAAACTATGAAGGGACAATGAATCAATACACTCATTGCTGACCCCAGGGCCGGTGCGTCCATATAGGCGAACTAGGCAATTGCCTAGAGCGGCACTTTTGTAAGGGCAGCAAAATGTGTGCCAACCGGGAATGAACAATTTACAAAATAGGCTAGGCTATATGATCATATAATCATACATAATCAGAGAGCCTTTTTCTTTTCGTTTTGAATTATTTCGTTTTAAAGACTTTTCAAAGACTTTTCAAGCTTTGTGTATTTGATGTCTTTCTCATGTCTGTGTGAGGCATACACTGAGTTTCGTTAAGTTAGGATGAGATGCGCTCCAGTTAACGTGCAATGCAAGTGACCGCGCGGGCGCCTCCATGATTATATTGTCTGCTATATATTTGCTTCTTATTTATTAAATCCACTCCAGGCAATTGGTTGATGAAAAATTGATTAAAATTAAGATACAATTTATACAAAACGAAATTCACTTTAAAGAAAGGCTTTCTACAAAACTAAACTTAATTAAGTGGTCAAAATCATGTCTGACCCGTCTCAAATTGTGCATCCTATTACTGTTCACTTTTCATACTTTCAACAGTATAGTAGACCTACAGACTCGATTTGAAGCCTTTCAACTTGTGTGTGCAAAATGCAGAATTAAATGAATGTGCAGCAATTTGTACAAATAAAGTTCACGGATAATTGTGCGTGCATTTATTAATCATTATGATACTAAAATCATAACAAAGTAGGCTATGCTATGTACAAAAAAATACAGCCATTTCTGTTTTTTTCTTTTAAACAAAAAAACAAGCTGCACCCTTTTTTTTACATTTCATCTTTCATTCCGAAATAGAATAGGCCTAATGAATGAACGAAAAAGTACACGGACCCAACATGTAGGCTATTAGCCTTTTTATCCGTTATCAATCTAAATTAATCTCGTTTTTAATTTAATTTAATTTCGTTTTTCTTTATTTAAATTTCGGGTTTTTCTTTATTTAATTTTCGTTTTTTCTTTATTTAAATGTCATTTTTCTTTATTTAAATTTCGTTTTTTTCTTTATTTAAATTTCTTTTTTTCTTTTTTTAAAATTCGTTATTCTTTATTTAAATCTACCCTTTACTGTGTCAGTAATTTATTAGTCAGAAAAATATTAGACTACCTTAAAAGTATTGCTTAAGTTAACAGACCCGTGCGTGAACATCTCCACAATAAACAGTGACAATTACTTCGTCTAGAGACCATTTACCGGTAAATAACAGTTGTGAATATATTGCGAATATATAATAAACTTGAACAGTTGTCAAAAACAAACGTTTGCTGATACTTTACCTCACAGAGTTATTCGGCTATCCAATGCTGAGCTTACAGAGACGCTTAGATCGGCGAGATGCCTCCACAGGGCCGGAGATACGCGGCGTGATTGACAGCTTTGACAGCAAATGGATATACGTGAAAATCAGATGACATGATTTCACAACTTTTCATTGGTCATTTAGACATGTGAAGCATACTGTATACGGAAATGAACCTGGACATTCTATCCGTCGAAAAATCTCAAAATCGGCAAAATGGACATACGCGGTTTTCATCGGACAGCGACGATATGTTTAATGTATGTTGTTAATAGTTGGAAAAAGTACTTTAATGTAGCCTGTGGAACAAATTTTTCATTTACCAATTTTATTTGTTTCATGTAGAAATGATTACTGTCATTACAAAAATAAACAATGTCCAGAAAAATTCATTCTCTTTTATTTACACATTTAAAGTTGCATACAAATAATTTACAGATTTTTCTTTCCTTTTAAAAAAAATAAAAATGAAAAAAAGTTAAACAAGAATATGTAGAAAAAATATATTTTTTTCAATCATGCTCTCAAGAAGAGAAAATAGCCTGTCCATCCTCTCCCTACTCTCCTGTGCTATCCTCGCCTCTGCCTCCCTCTCTAGTTGCCCTTTGTCTCGCCGCCTTCATGCTGGTGCTGGTGCCCCTGCCCCTGGCTCCTCCTCACCATGCACCCACTGCTGAACTCGGCCCTAGTGTGTCCTCACTCAGGGATTGAGGCCATGAGGACAGGGGGTTGGTGCAATGTCTCTGTCCCAACACTTCATCCATGAGGACAAACCAGGGCCAAGTTTCAGCAGTGGGTTTCCCACTCACACCCTCACATAAGCCATGGTTCATTTGCTCTGCCCTTAGGATTGCAAGTGTCCTGGGACGTTAAAAACAACAGCACAATACATTTCAGCAAAGACATGTGTATTAACTTTCTTACTTTGCACAGGTACTTAACACAGGCGTGCAATCTTAAGTGCATTGTTAACACTGCAAAATATGACGCATCAAGACATGCATACAAATACTTCAGAAATCATAATTTCTGGAAACTTAAATTTGGTTAAAACCTTTGTAGACATAGCTTTCATGACAGCACTACAAAAACACATAAAAGTGAAACCCCATTGCCTTATCTACTGCTTTTCTTATTGTTGTGGGCTTTATAGAGTGAGTGATATTTCTTATAATGCACAAGTGAGATAGACTAGTGCAAATATTACAAATAGGTCGTTGAACTAATATTAGCACAAGTTTTGCCTCAAACTACCTGACAAATGAAGCCACGCAATGATGACGAAGGAGTTCAGATGAAGTTTATAAGAAACTTTAACTCCGGTTTCGCTAGCTATTTGAGTAAATGAAAACATAATACTTACATTTAACCCTCTGGGGTCTAAGGTGTTATTGGGGCCCTTGGGATGTTTTGACATGACATTTGTGCTTTTTTTCAGTTATTTATAAACATGTTAATGGTGAAGGTGTAAATTCACTCTATTTAGCACAAACAGGGCTACCATAATATGTGAGCAACATGTATGTAGATGTTTGTATTTTTAAGAGAATAATGTTTATGCGTGATTATTGAAAAAAATAAAAATTAAAGTTGCTGAAATAAGACCACAAAAAACATACTAAATATGTGTCCACAAGACTTTTGACTAATGGATGTTGTCGCTTCGAGTTCTGGCTTCAAAATTATGTGAAAATAGTCTTGCTTTATCGTTCACATAAAACAATACATTGATTTAAATTGTGTAAGACAGGTTTTGCTTGGAAAGCCAATATGCGAGGGGGGCGTAAAGGGGGAGTAGTTTACACCTGAGAATACAATGCCCCACCCATTATGCGTAATGACTTGCATAATGAGCCATTCATTCAGGTGTGACACTGACTGAGCCACAAGAATAAATGCAAGGACAAAAGATATATTTAGAAGAAGACTTATATTGACCATTTAAGATTTTGCTTACATCTATCTTGTAAATATGTTTTGCTATTTTAATAAAAAGGTTACAATTACAACAATAATTACAATTTCAACAATATTTCAAGTGTACTCTTTCTTTGTAAAAAAATGATTATAGGCCTACATTTTATCATATGTATTCATTAGTTTGAATATAGCCAACATCTAACATCTTAGTTTATGACTTTATTTTTGACAAAAATAGTATTTTATATATATATATATAAATATATAGAACATAAGAGCAGAAATTGCTAAACAAAAGCTTATTTGATGTGGCAGTATATTCTACAGTAAAAACTGTACTCAAATCTACAGTTGACATTTTATTTCAACATATTTCAGTCGATTTTTACTCATCTCAGTATAGCAAAGCATTTTAGTTGATTAAAGCGGTTTATTCTTTCACACACAGACACGCGATTCATATTTAGGCTAAACAGTCTTTACAAATATGTACCCTTCATTCATCTCACAGAAACGCGATTCATATTATAGAAACGCGATTCATCTTTTTGCGGTTTACATAGGCCTACATTAACGTTATTCCATAACGTTATTCCACATTAACACTTGAGAAAAGATAACTTAGCCTACCTCACTCCTCAGCGGGATCTATTGCTCCTCATATCAGCACTGTTCTGAGGAAACTTTTCTCCAGGATTATTAGGTAGGCTATATTATGCCTCACTCGCGGTGCGCTGTGTTTACAGCTGATGGGGGCGTTTCACAGACTGAAATGGTTCTCAGAATTTGCGTTTGAATAGCGCGCGCTCTCCGGGGCGTGGTCACATTACATTTGAATGAGCTCTAATGAGCTCGACTGGAATCGCTCTCTTTTAATACAGATTTCACAAGCTGAGAATATTTGTTTTTTATATATATTACTTCATTTAAAAGAAAAGAATTCAAGCTTCATGCCTGTGCATCTGTATGCCTGTTTGACTCAGTATTCGCTGAGTTACAGTTCATTTTCGGACGCGTTTCAGAATGGACTTAACTGACAGAGAGAAGGCAGAACTCGCATCACGTTTAATTTTCTTTATTTGGCAAAAAGCACAACACTTTGTTTTTATTGTGAGTATACACAAAAATAATACACACTTAACAGGATCGATTGATGTATGAAACTTGTTTGTAATATCAAAGTCAACAGAGCAAAATGAATCTCTTTTGAACTGATTAGAAAAAAAGCGAGCTGGTATCACCGGCGATACCGCCGTCCCCAGGGGGTTAAATGTGAATTTGCTGGCCACCACCGAACTCTAGTCTCTACTCTAGGCCGCCTTTAAAAATAAATAAAAAATGCTGTCGTCACCGGCGCGCAATGACTTATGGGGTAGGATAGGGTAGGATAGTCCGCTTAGGATCCTTTTATGCATCCTTCATTTCACAGGGAAACAAAGGGTGCATTTGGCGTCGCGATGACGCAACCTGCCTTCGAATACGGCCTTCGAAGGATGCAGAATTGAATTGGGACAGCCTTCATCACGCCACGGTGATGGAATCGGCCTTCAAATGCGACCTTCCAAGGCTGCAGCCTTTGAATTGGGACGTCCTTCGTCGCGCCGCTGTGACGCAATCGGCCTTCAAATGCGGCCAATCGGCCTTCAAATACGGCCTTCGGAGGATGCAGCCTTCACATTGGGACACAGCTTTTGTCTCCCTAATCAAACACACCTGATTCAACCGTATATATAGCTTATATTATACAATTTGCATGCATACAAAATTTGTGGAGAAAGACAATTTTTTTTCAAGATGTTTCCAACTCTAATTTTGAACCAATTCTGTAGAATGGCCCATATTGTTATGAGGTGAGAGAAGACCCAATAGCGAGTGACAGTGAATCAGTCTTTTAATAGAAAGTAAATGAGGTAGCCTCCAGCAGAGCAGTTCAACAGAAATCTTCTTTGTAGATAATAGACAACAGAAACAGCCAAAAACACGGCCAGTTAACATAAACAGAAATAATCCTCTTGCAAACAGTATTTAGACAGCGGTCAGCGGTGATGCGAGAACACAGCAGGTGGCTAGCCTCAGGTCACAGAGATGGATGCATAGTCGACACACAGCGGGGAACAGCAGCAGCACAGTCAAGCGTTTCACTGGACACAGAGAGCTGGTTAGAGCATGAGTTATAAAATACTTGCTGCTAGATGAATTCCCAGACAGGACACGACGGGACAGGAAAAAGGTAGAGCGAGAAAGTAACACTGTTCTTCATTCAACTGAAGTCAACGAACAATCCGACAAAGAGGCAGGAGAAAGAGAGAGAAGAAGTAGCAAACGTAATCAGAGAGAAAAGGGGACAGGTGCGATGCACTTAGGGTAGAACAGGAGAAGATAGGAAACAGCTGGGACAAAGAGAGCGAGTAATTGATTGCGTGCGTAAAAAAAGTGAGTGTAAAGAATGAAGTGACCAGAAGAGGGCGGAAAAGGATAGGAAAAGCCAGAATCATGACACATGTAGCCTATTTGAACAGGATTTGTTTCCAGGTATGACTATGTACTAAAAATGTGCTTTTGACTTTCATTTATATTTGGATTTATTCATATATATATATATATATATATATATATATATATATATATATATAATTATTTATTTATTTATTTACCTTGTGGTTCCCTATTAGTGACACACCTGAATGAAAGGCTCATTATGCGGGTCATTGTCTTCTCAGGTGTGAATCAGAGCATTATTCATGATCATTCACGCCCCCACGCATATTCCCTTTTCAAACAAACAGTGTCTTACAAAATTTAAATCAATGTATTGTTTTATGTGAATGATTAGGCAGGATGATTTTCACATCATTTTGAAGCAAACTCTAGGCGACAACATCCATTAGTCAAAAGTCTTGTGGACATATTAAGTATGTGTTTTGTTGCCTTATTTCAGAAACTTTCATTTTTATTTTTTCAATAACCATGCATAAACATTATTCTCTCAAAAATACAAAAATGTACATACATGTTGCTCACATATTATGGTAGCTCTGTTTGTGCTAAATAGAGTGTAATTACACCTTTGCCATTAATGTGTTTATAAACAACTGAGAAAAGCACAAATGTCAGGGCATGTCAGAACATCTCAAGGACCCCCAAAACACCTTAGACCCTATAAAGGTCATGAACATAAAACAAAACCAAACGTGATAATCTGCTGACCAAATCAATGTAAATGTTACAGAAACACATCTGCAACATGACATTTACAAACCATCTGCAAAAATTTTAATTAAAATCAATTTAATGTAATCCACAATTCATTAAATACCATTAAATATATGAAGTTTCTATATAATTTTGCCATTTGTCTTTTTTTTTGCAAGCTTCAGAAACAATGAACTGTCACTCTTCCTTCATCATTATACATCATTATACATGTTTAGCAAAACTGAATCCACATTATAAAAGTGACCCTTGAGAGCTTTGAAACAGTGAATCATTTAAAAAAAGCGATTGATTCAGTTCATTTAAAGATTTGTAAAGCTCAATTTCTTTCATTACTAGCTTGAACTTGCCATCAAGCTGCACTACACTTATGAGATTAGACAACTCGATAATGATAAACATTCATACACATATGATATTATGCACAATTTTGGACCTTTAACGCAGACGCAAAGCATACTGGGTAACGACCAGAACAACAGTATATAAAGTGAGAGTGTTTTATTTTTTGTTCTGTCAGTTGTTGTTCACAAGCTTTTCAATCTCACACAAAGTCACGGAGGAACCACCAGAAACCTCAAATCCAGCATATAGGGGTTCAGTGAACATGGAGGTGAATGTGTGTAAGTGTGTGATTTTATGTGTGCCAGAGATTCTGTAGAAAGACAGAATGCCGGCTGACACGTCCACATACACTCCAAATCGATTTGAAGAGCCTGAAGGGACACATATGCTAGTTTCCTTACTATTGTGGCAGACTTTGGATCTGTCACCAGAGTAGTTCAGACTCCAGGAGTTTTCATTGAATCCAAACCAACTGTTTTCACTACTTCCTTTCCTGCTGATTCCTTTATATGCCACTGATATATCAGCATTTACAATCAATTCAGCCTCCCAGTAACAGCGTCCAGACAGACTCTCACTACAAAGAACCTGACGACACTCATCAAATCTCTCTGGATTATCAGGATATGACTGGACCTCTTTCACAGATGTCACCTTTCTGTTCTTCTCAGACAGAATGAGATGAGTGTTTGCTGTGTTTGGATCCAGGGTGAGATCATAGGCATCTGAACACAAGAAGAGGCACATTTATCACACATCAATATTCACTAAAGCGGTGTGTCTGTGTGTGTGTACAAGTTTGGCTACACTTGTAAGTGCCAAATGTCCTCACTTACATATTGAAATATTAGGAAAACAGACATTTTTACTGGTCCTAACTAGTAAAAAACAATTATATATTAACATATTTCTATGATGGGTAGGGGTAGGGGTAGGCATTGGGTTTGGCAATAGAAAATATCATTATATAAAACCAATGAAAGTCTATATTATGTCCTCACTAATAAAGTGAAAAACAATGTTTTTTTGTTTTTCAAACAATGTTGAAAAACAATGAAAAACACTGAAGTTGTGTGTGTGTATGTGTGTGTACGTACATTTACGTAGTCCTTCTATAATCCCGGATTCTCCTCCATAATCCACACTATAAAACAGAAACACAGTCTCACATTCTGCACATCTGATACAATCAGTGTTCACACACACACACACACACACACACACACACACACACACACACACACACACACACACACACACACACACACACACCACAACATATCTTCATGGTCAACATACTTTTATTTTTCAAGTGTGCAGTTTGGATCTACACATTTTTCAGAAAGCAGTCAAGACTTGCCTAGAACTACTATACCTGTGCGTTTACTGTAAATAATTGCACACCTTATAGTGTTCGTCAGCCAATCAGAATGAAGCATTCTACAGTCCCTTAGCATAACTAGAGCTAAACCTCTGTAAATTCTCAATTAGAACGTTTGTAAATGTAGTAATGTGAGTAATAAGTGAAGATTGAAATGCTGTTTTTGGAGTTGTTTAATCAACTCTTCATGCTCTACATACTTGAGTTTATCCAGTCTGTAGTTTGGATCCTCCAGTTTATCAGTTAGCAGCTTGACTCCTGAATCTCCTGGGTGATTGTAGCTCAGATCCAGCTCTCTCAGGTGTGAGGGGTTTGATCTCAGAGCTGAAGACACATAACCACAGCCTTCCTCTGTCACCATACAGCCAGATAATCTACAAAGACATACAGCAACAGTCCACATGAAATTAGATTGGTATTTTTCTTTCTTTCTGCAGTTTCAGTAAGGCAAGACAAGTCTTTTATGTAGCACATTTAATAAATATATGTATACTAAATATACACAATGGTAATTCAAAGTGCTTTACATAGAAGTAATTAAAATAATCAAAAGAAATAAGAACAGTTTAGAATAAAAAGGAAATAAAATACAGTACAAACAGTCGGATGAACAGCGGCACAGTGCTCATTCATTAAATGCATAGCTAAACAGATGTGTTTTGAGTCTGGATTTGAATGTGACTACTTTAAGAGCACATCTGATCTCTTCTGGAAGCTGGTTCCAGCATAATAGCTAAAAGCAGACTCGCCATGCTTAGAGTGAACCCTTGGTATTTCTAGCTGATATGATCCTAATGATCTTAGTGATCTGTTGGGTTTATATTCAGTGAGCATATCTGCAATATATTGAGTTCCTAGGCCATTGAATGATTTATATACCAGTAATAATACTTTAAAATCAATCCTAAATCTAACTGGTGTGATGTGCTCATATTTTCTGGTTCTGCTCAGAGTCCTGGCGGCAGCGTTCTGTATGAGCTGCAACTGTCTAATGGTCTTTTTAGGAAGGCCAGTGAGGAGTCCATTACAATAATCCACCCTGCTGGTGATGAAAGCATGCACAAGTTTCTCTAAGTCTTGTCTGGAAACAAAGCATCTAATTCTTGCAATATTTTTCAGATGATAGTATGCTGATTTAGTTATTGCTTTGACATGACTACTGAAACTAAGGTCTGACTAGAGTCACACCGAGATTCCTGACTTGATTTTTAGTTGTTTGACCCCTAGCGTCAAGGTATGCATTCACCTTGAGAACTTCATCTTTGTTTCCAAATGCAATGACATCAGTTTTGTCTTTTTTTACTGAAGAAAGTTTTGTCACATCCAACTGTTGACTTCATATTAGAATATATTAGATTGGTTTGCTGTACGGCTTGGGAAGACCTTCTAGCATGTAATTTAACAGAAAATAGAGAAAGATACAGGCACACTGGGTTCCTGCTTGTTCTGTAAACATTTGAGAAAGTTACTGTTATCATAGCGGGGACACGACACATATAATTGTGTAGCGGATGGACAAACTCACAATGACTTGTCATTATAAATTTTAGGAAGGCTTTTAACCCTTAAACTCATGAATGTAAGTTACAGAGTAGAGCCAGTGAGTCTGGACTAGATTGATCCTCCTGAGGTGTTTATGACTCCTCAGAGACCAAAGAGCAACACCAGATGGCCAGAGGACCCCTGAATTGTCATTCCATTACAAGTCAAGTCAAGTCAAGTAAATTTGTATAGCGCTTTTCACAAAACAGATTGTATCAAAGCAGCTTCACAGTATTAAATTAAAATAATACAACAAGGTTTGTTTCAAGTGGAATTTATTGATTGATAAAATCAAATTAAATATCCCCATAATATCCCCAACTGAGCAAGCCAAAGGCAACAGTGGCAAGGAACCGAAAAACTCCATCAAGTGACCCAATGGAGAAAAAAAAACCTTGGGAGAACCCAGGCTCAGTCGGAGGCCAGTTCTCCTCTGGCGTTTATTAACTAGAGGCCGGATTGTAATCTGAACTGTAAGATTAAAAATATGATATGAATGCCTGGCTGAAGAGATGCGACTTTAATCTAGTTTTAAACTGGGAGAGCGAGTCTGAGCAACGAACAGTATCAGGAAGGCTATTCCAGAGTTTTGGAGCTAAATGTGAAAATGCTCTCCCTCCTTTGGTGGATCTGGATATCCTAGGTATGACCAAAAACCTTGAATTTAGTGATCTTAAAGGGCGCGATGGATTATAGGGCGATAGAAGATCGGTTAAATAGACTGGAGCTAAGCCGTTTAGGGCTTTATAAGTCAGTAGCAATACCTTGTAATTAATACAGAACTTTATAGGTAACCAATGCAGTGATGATAAAATCGGTGTTATATGATCATATTTTCTTGATCTAGTAAGAACTCTAGCGGCGGCATTTTAGACTAACTGTAGCTTGTTTATTGAGGATGCAGGACAACCGGCTAAAAAAGCATTACAGTAATCTAGTCTTGGTCATGAATGCATGAACTAACTTTTCTGCATCAGAACACACATGCACACACAAACACACACACACACAAACATTCCTTGCATTTAATTCAGAATACAAGTGATTCAAATCTGCATATGATGTATTAAAGTATGCATGTTTGATTAACCCCTTTTATTCCTATAGTTATGATTTTCTAGTGCAGTGGTTCCCAATTCCAGTCCTCGTGACCCACTGCTCTGCACATTTTGTATGTCTCCCTTATTTAACACACCTGAACCAGATCATCAGCTCATTAGGAGAGACTCCATGAACTGAACTGACTGTGTCAGATAAGAGAGACCTACAAAATGTGCAGAGCAGTGGGTCACGAGGACTGGAATTGGGAACCACTGTTCTAGTGTGTAGCTTTGAAGTGTTTATCTTAAAGAATGTTCCCCAATAGAACCATTGTCTTGTAACCCGACCTCCTGCTAGATCGATAAGAGTTTACGACCAAAGGGAATCTGCAGAGGACCGGCAACAGCTCAATCAGTTTCTGTTTGAGGATTTTATATAAACCATGTAATCCTATATATTCTATACCACTTGAGAAATATATATACAGTGCTATGCATAAGTTTAGACACCCATGCTAAAGTTGACTAAAAAGGGGAATAAAAAATCATCTTTTGGAAATTGAACTTAAACTCAGGCCGCCATTGTAAATAAGAACTTGTTCTTAATGACTTGCCTGTAAAAATAAAGGTAAAAAAAAAAAAAAAAAAAAAAAAAAGCCTTAATTAAAAGAAATTGGAAAAATCCAACCTTTAAGGACACCAATTTTCTATGTGAATGAATAATGTATCATAAATAAATAAATGTTCTTCCTTAAAATACAGGGTGCATAAGTCTGGACACCCCTGTGTTAAATTCCCATAGAGGCAGGCAGATTTTTATTTTTAAAGGCCAGTTACTTCATGGATCCAGGATACTATGCATCCTGATAAAGTTCCCTTGGCCTTTGGAATTAAAATAGCCCCACATCATCACATAGCCTTCACTATACCTAGAGATTGGCATGGTTTTATTTCAGTTAGCCTAATAGCTGGTTTGTTTGCATTGAGAGATGGTCTTATGGAAAGTACTCCATGCCAATCTCTAGGTATGGTGAAGGCTATGTGATGATGTGGGGCTATTTTAATTCCAAAGGCCAAGGGAACTTTATCAGGATCCATGAAGTAACTGGCCTTTAAAAATAAAAATCTCCCTGCCTCTATGGGAATTTAACATAGGGGTGTCCAGACTTCTGCACCCTGTATTTTAAGGAAGAACATTTATTTATTTACGATACATTATTCATTCACAAAGAAAACTGGTGTCCTTAATTAAAAAAAATAAGAAAAATTCAACCTTTAAGGCATTAAGTTCAATTTCCAAAAGATGATGGTTTATTTCTCTTTTTAGTCAACTTTAGCATGGGTGTCTAAACTTATGCATAGCACTGTATATGTGTATCTAATTTTCTCATCTAATGACTTTCCTGCTATGTGGTTTTGCCTTTGTGTTCATGTAAAGTTTTAGATCAATGTTTTAGACCCGGGTACATACTATGGTTAGACAAATCATATGTGTGCCGTGGTTCAGTCTCCATAAGTCCAATCTTCGTTCCCCATTTGTTAATGTACATCACATTTTGCGTTAACTTTATTCCTAGCTTGTTAGTTGAACTTTTAATGCTTGTTTTAAAGAATAAGAATGTATCTCTATGTTTGTAGCTCTCAAGTTTAGCAATCTTGGTCTCAAATTAAACCTCTCTGTGTGCTTAGGCTGAATATATGTATTAGGTTATGAAAAAATGTGTTATACTGTGGTTACCACCATTTTTAAGTTGAAATAACAAACTCCTAACACTGTCATAAAATATGCAAATGAAGCTGTGCGCTGAGACAAAGAAGCTTTTTCCCGCTTGGAATGTCGCGTTCCAATTGGCCTAACTCCACAAAAGGGGTGTATTTTGAAATCCTAGAAAAAGAAGAGACACATCGTGTTCTTGACTTTTTCGTTGTTCTTTGCTTTTTCTGTGCTTTTTAGTCTCGTCTCTTCTTCTCTCCGTTTTGTTTTACTTTTACTTTGTTTTTGTATTAGTCGTACCTCCGACTTCTCGCTTTGTTTAGTCTCGTGTCATTCAGTTCCAACTACAAGTGAAACGAACTTTAAACTAAGTTTCTAGCAACTCTTACAAGCAGACCGTTTGAACCTACCGCAAACTGCATGATCTCCGGAGGAACCGCAAGGACATTGCCAGTTAAACGGACACACACCGAGAAGGACAAGCACACGCACCCGTCCCGGTTCAGCCACAAAGTTCAATGCAAGTATTAATCTTTTACCAAGATTTAAATGCGTGAATATCATCTGCCCTGTTAAGGGAATTTGGTTTCTTTGTCTGGTTCTCAAAGGTTCGTTCTTTGTGATTTGTTTGCTATTCTGTAATCTTCCTTGCTTTCTTTCTTTACTTTCATTTACTGTTCATGCTTTGTTAGTTGTAGTTGTAACGTTACTTTTATAGTTTAGTTTATTAAAAACCTATTATACGCTTGATTGTCTCTGTTTGCTGCTCACGTAACAAAGCCTCTTTAATGTGTCTGAGCTTAGCTACGAGCTTTACAAAGTGTGATCATCTTACAAATTAATAATCTCTTAAACAAGAGAGTTGTTCCTCGTGGCCAGAGGAATAACCCTCCTTGAGAGTTGATAAGAAAATCGCATGATTCGTTTGTCGGACAAACAAATTATTTGATGGGACCTAAATTTCGTAGGCATTCACACATTTGATATATAGCCCATCTGTATATTCATAATTAATTGTAATTCGTGGTGGTTAATTGTTTATATATAGAGATACAACTATATGGGCTTTGTATTCCCTTTTTGGGCAATTTAAAGTGTGTAAGTGATAACCAGTATTATTGGTTATTGATTATTATTAATTAATAATTGATCATTAATAATCAATAATTGTCCATTCCCCTCATTTGAGCTGACAAATTTACAAATGAGAGCTGGTATCAGTTGTTTTTGGTTCACCTCGAGCAGACGGAGGAGGGTGTGAGCCCTGGCATTGTGGCAGAGGCCGAAGATAAAGACTAAGCAGGGCACTTCCCATGAATATTCAGATAAGGCCTAAATGATCAGAATGCTTCTCAATTGTTGACAATTTTTATAAACATAACAAATGTGTGTATAAATAAATGTATTTGAAAGTGCAACATTTGCATTCGCAAACATTTTTAAGCCCAAATTATTTAATGGAAAACCATTCACCTCAGTATCTCCAGCTGACAGTTTGGACTCTTCAGTCCATCAGAAAGAAGCTTCACTCCAGAATCCCGCAGATCATTGTTACTTAGGTCCAGCTCTATCAGAACAGAGTTTGAAGATTGTAGAGCTGATGATAAACTCTCACAGGACTGAGCTGTGAGATTACAGTACTGTAGCCTGTGTAGAGGACAAAACAAACAGCAACAGTATTGCTTATTAGGTAGTGTTTATAATCTGGAGCTTGGACATTTTTTTTGACTGTAGTGATGTAAGCAAAGCTAAAACAATTTTTCTCTTCATAAAACATCAAAACAGTATTTATAGCATCACATACATTTACATAAATTTTTCTGTACACTCTTTGCCAACAAGTAAAATCAAGGCACAATTAAAACAACTAACAGTATATATAAATGAATGTAAAGGAGACTCTTACAGTGCTCTTCTGGTGTTTCTGATCACCGGTAGCAGTCTCATCAGTGCTTCATCAGATCTTCTGTATTTCTGCAGTTCAAACATCTCTTGAGTCTCTTCTGACATCAGGAGCACATACACCAGACCAGACCACTGAGCAGAGGACAGATTCTGTGCTGAAAGTTTTCCTGATTTCAGATTCTTCTGGATTTCCTCCACAAAGTCATCTTTCAGTTCACTGAGACAGTGGAAGAGATTGATGGTCCTCTCTACTGATTCCTCCTTCTCTATTTTATTTTTGATATAGTCAATTGTGTCTTTCACGTTCTCTGTTCTGAGCTCCAGTCCTGGCAGTAATTCCTTCAGGTCACTCTGATTGGACTCTAGTGAGAGACCCAGGAGGAACCGAAGGAAAAGGTCCAGATGTCCGTTTTTGCTTTCTAAAGCCTTCTTGACTGCAGCCTTATGAAGCTGAAACAGTGGCTTTTTGGACAGTTTCCATGCCAGTTTTTCTTTCCAGGATTGAGGAAATAGGTCAGCTTTCTCATCTTTGCCCATCATAAACACATAAAGAGCAGCAAGGAATTCCTGTACGCTGAGATGTACGAAGCTGAAAACACTTCTTGCTGAAACAGCCCTTTCCTCCTGGAAGATCTGAGTGCATAACCCACAGAACACAGAACCTTCACTGACATCTAGTCCACATTCCTCAAAATCCTTTTTGTAGAAAATCAGATTTCCTTTCTCTAGCTGTTGAAAGGCCAGTTTACCAAGCTTCAGAATAATCTGATCAAAAGACACAGCATTGGCTTTAGGTTCAGAGTTATCACAGTATTTTTCTTTCATCTGTTGCTGTTGAGAAATTACGAAGCTTGTGTACATCCCTGTGAGAGTTGTGGGAGTTTTGTCATTGCTATCTCGAGCCAGTAGAGGTTCAAGAACAGTGAGAGAGATCCAGCAGAAGACGGGGATGTGGCACATGATGTACAGACTCCTGGATTTCTTGATGTGACTGATGAGTTTTCCAGCAACCTCAGGACTCCTGTTATTTTTAAAGTATTGCTCTTTCTGCACATCGTTAAATCCTCGCACCTCTGTCACTTGATTAATGTAGTCACGGGGTATCAGACTGGCTGCTGCTGGTCTGGATGTGATCCAGATGAGAGCAGAGGGAAGCAGATGGCTCTTGATCAGGCTTGTAACTATCTTACTCACTGTTGTTTTTTCATTTACATTTGTAAATCTGCCACTCTCTTTAAAGTTCAAAGGGAAGCGACATTCATCCAGCCCATCAAAGATGAACATAACTTTACCATCACCTTCAGGAAGAGATGGCAGTTCTTCAGTACCATTAAAGACATATTTATTTAGCAGTTCCATGAGACTGCAGTTGTTAGTGATCAAATTTAGCTCACGGAACGGCAGAGGAAAAATGAAGGTCATATCCTTATTTTCTTTTCCTTCAGCCCAGTCAAGGATGAATTTATTGACAGAGACAGTTTTTCCTACCCCTGCGATACCCATTGTCAGCACTTTTCTGTTTTCTTGACCCTTATGGACTTCGAAAAGGTTATTGCACTGGATCGGTGTGTCTTTGGCATCAAATTGTTTGAGATTCAATTCGAACTGTCTCACCTCGTGTTCATTCACTCTTCCTCCAGTCTCATTCTCCACCACATATAAATTAGTGTAGATATCATTCAGGTTTTTCTGATGACCTGTCTGTGAATTTCCAACCAGTATCCGCTTGTAGTCCTGTTTTAATTTGTTCTTCAGTCTGATGCTGGTCTGTGTGTAATCATGAAGAGTAGCTTGACTGTTGTCTGCAGTTGAGCCTTTAGGAAATAGGGGAAAAGACAGCAAAGACTAAGTGATCATGTTTTTCATAAATTCATGCTTCAACTATATTCCAATTAATCACACTCTTACTACAATAGTGTTTACATGCACATCTTACACTTATTATGCTGAAATTGACAACATATATGGGTGATGGAAATGCCTTGACTAAAGGCGGGCATACACTGTGCGATGTCTGTGCGATTTCAGCAAGGAACCTACTCACACTGAACGAGTATATCGCATGCGATGTAAAGCCAAAGCTCAGGATTTTTGTGCTCACACTGTACGGTCCGAACGTCGAGCTGCGACTTGACTGCTCACACTATACGTGTGAAATATGCGCGAATCAGCGCGATAAACTCCCTTGCCGGGTTGCGCCTATAGACAATATCATGTATCCAGAGATATTGTCAAAACAAGCATCAGCTATCAATATCAAGATGATTTAGCATTTCCAATTTATGTATTAAATTATTATTAGTATTATTGTATATTATTATATGTATATTATTATTATTATTAGAGATAAGGCTACTTTTATTATTAAAGTGATAGGCTGTTAAATTGCCACGCAATAATTTCATAGAGCATCACCGCAAAACCAACGCGCTGTGAGGATAATAAAATATCACACAGAAGCTTACTCCTCCTCATTGAAAATTGTCTAAAACATTTAGGTCGATTACAATGAATTATAGGCATATAATTAATTATTAACCGTATATAATATGTCCGAACACTGCAATAATTCATCAATGAAAATTAAAAACAGCTTTATTTCAAAAACTTTGTTTAACAAATTAATAAAAGAGGTAAAGTGTACATTGCAGGTGGCTTGGAAGAAGTGGGTAATGGTTAATCCATTTTGCAACACAAACTGGAGGTAAGCAACAGTAATTTGTAGATAGTTTGAACTACAGAACTTAAAGATCTCCCTCTTTTCGTTTTTTTATTTATTTTTTGCTGCAGATGAAATGGTTAAACTTCTGTTTTCGCGCAGGCGCAGTGAGGGAAAAACACTGAGTTTAGGGCAATCGGTTCGTATCTCTGCTTCAACTGCGCGATATAGTCACGAGGAGCGACCAAAATTTCTAACATGCCAGAAATTCATCCGACCATCCGATTGCCGGTCGTGAGAGGTTAATCGCCTCTCGTTTCCCCCTGTACACTGCACGAACACTGCACGACAAACGACGCACGACAAAGCTGAAAATCGGCCCAACCCGAAAAAGAGTCGCACGAGTCAGAATTCGGCTCAAAATCGGACGAAAATCGCACAGTGTATGCCCGCCTTAATGCTGACTCGAATGCAATTGGTTTCAATTTAGAAATGTATGAATTACATTATTTTTCTAATTCCTTCCAGACCATTAATTGTACTGTCACTATTGGAACTTATATGAAGTTAAGGCCATGCTGACCAAAATAATTAAAAGCGTTTTGATCAAACCATTGACAGCTAGCACACCAAACAAGACATGAGACTGTATTAGGGTTAGGGCTGGACCCGAATATTCGAATATTCGTTTGGTGGGTTGGTATTCGATTTGAAAAATTGACATTCGAATATTCGGGGTTTTTTGCACACCCGGGATCCCCCGCAAAACGGTTCTCATGCGCGCTTGAATAAGGCCGGCGTCACACTGGCTGCATGGCGTTAGTCTCAGCTGCGTGGCGTGTCCGTTTTATTTTCGACTCCCATGTTAACAGGTTGGAGTTTGCACACTGCCTGCGCGAGACATGCGTCTCAGGTGCGGCTCGAGCCAAGCGGAAAACGCGTGCATGCTAGAAATAGAACCGACGCCTTCCACCAACGAAGAGTTCCAGCAACGGGAGTGTTCTCTGGCTAGAGCGCAGAACAGCGGAGTTTGTATGGACCGAAGTGCATGCCTGAGCTTGTGTTTTGGGTTAAGCTGCGTTGCTTTGACATCGTGGAAAATAGAATAATAGAAACAAAATGTATTAGCCTTTTTACCCATTATTATCAATCTAAATTAATCTCGTTTATAATTTAACTTAATTTAGTTTTTCTTTATTTAAATTTAGTTTTTCTTTATTTAAATTTCGTTTTTCTTTATTTAAATTTCGTTTTTTCTTTATTTAAATTTCCTTATTCTTTATTTAAATTTCCTTTTTCTTTATTTAATTCTACCCTTTACTGTGTCAGTAATTTGTTAGTCAGAAAAATATTAGACTACCTTAAAAGTATTGCTTAAGTTAACAGACCTGTGTGTGTGCGTTTTATATCACTAGTGCAGTGTCCGTTCTCGGAGCATATAAGCCCTGCCCGTGTGAGGTGCACCGCTTCCCGCTCGCGCTGTTCTGTAGTTTACTAAAAGTTTATTAATTCTGAATGTGTTGCTTTTCGCGTGTCTATCTATATTGCACCAAATGCGACACTGCACTCCCTTGTGAAGTCGATTGGATGAACGGTTCTCGAAATAATCAAAATGCAAACGGACATACAGACACATAGAGATTCCTGCCTTTATTAGAGAGAAGAATATGTTCAGCCCCCTCTCTCAGAAGCTTCGAATATTCGATGTTCATTACTACCGAAGCTTCGAAGCTCAAAAAATGGTATTCGGACCAGGGTAATTAGGGTTAGGTTGGGGTTATTCTGTTCTTCTTCTCCCTGTAATTGTTGCTTGCAGTTATACAGTGAGGAAAATAAGTATTTGAACACCCTGCTATTTTGCAAGTTCTCCCACTTAGAAATCATGGAGGGGTCTGAAATTGTCATCGTAGGTGCATGTCCACTGTGAGAGACATAATCTAAAAAAAAAAAAAATCCAGAAATCACAATGTATGATTTTTTCACTATTTATTTGTATGATACAGCTGCAAATAAGTATTTGAACACCTGAGAAAATCAATGTTAATATTTGGTACAGTAGCCTTTGTTTGCAATTACAGAGGTCAAACGTTTCCTGTAGTTTTTCACCAGGTTTGCACACACTGCAGAAGGGATTTTGGCCCACTCCTCCACACAGATCTTCTCTAGATCAGTCAGGTTTCTGGGCTGTCGCTGAGAAACACGGAGTTTGAGCTCCCTCCAAAGATTCTCTATTGGGTTTAGGTCTGGAGACTGGCTAGGCCACGCCAGAACCTTGATATGCTTCTTACAGACCCACTCCTTGGTTATCCTGGCTGTGTGCTTCGGGTCATTGTCATGTTGGAAGACCCAGCCTCGACCCATCTTCAATGCTCTAACTGAGGGAAGGAGGTTGTTCCCCAAAATCTCGCAATGCATGGCCCCAGTCATCCTCTCCTTAATACAGTGCAGTCGCCCTGTCCCATGTGCAGAAAAACACCCCCAAAGCATGATGCTACCACCCCCATGCTTCACAGTAGGGATGGCGTTCTTGGGATGGTACTCATCATTCTTCTTCCTCCAAACACGTTTAGTGGAATTATGACCAAAAAGTTATATTTTGGTCTCATCTGACCACATGACTTTCTCCCATGACTCCTCTGGATCATCCAAATGGTCATTGGCAAACTTAAGGCGGGCCTTGACATGTGCTGGTTTAAGCAGGGGAACCTTCCGTGCCATGCATGATTTCAAACCATGACGTCTTAGTGTATTACCAACAGTAACCTTGGAAACGGTGGTCCCAGCTCTTTTCAGGTCATTGATCAGCTCCTCCCGTGTAGTTCTGGGCTGATTTCTCACCTTTCTTAGGATCATTGAGACCCCACGAGGTGAGATCTTGCATGGAGCCCCAGTCTGAGGGAGATTGACAGTCATGTTTAGCTTCTTCCATTTTCTAATGATTGCTCCAACAGTGGACCTTTTTTCACCAAGCTGCTTGGCAATTTCCCCGTAGCCCTTTCCAGCCTTGTGGAGGTGTACAATTTTGTCTCTAGTGTCTTTGGACAGCTCTTTGGTCTTGGCCATGTTAGTAGTTGGATTCTTACTGATTGTATGGGGTGGACAGGTGTCTTTATGCAGCTAACGACCTCAAACAGGTGCATCTAATTTAGGATAATAAATGGAGTGGAGGTGGACATTTTAAAGGCAGACTAACAGGTCTTTGAGGGTCAGAATTCTAGCTGATAGACAGGTGTTCAAATACTTATTTGCAGCTGTATCATACAAATAAATAGTTAAAAAATCATATATTGTGATTTCTGGATTTTTTTTTTAGATTGTGTCTCTCACAGTGGACATGCACCTACGATGACAATTTCAGACCCCTCCATGATTTCCAAGTGGGAGAACTTGCAAAATAGCAGGGTGTTCAAATACTTATTTTCCTCACTGTATTTTTCTTTGTTTCCATGTACAGACAGTGATTGTTATTTACCCCAGCGCTGTTTAGAATGAGGTCCAACAGCGGCAGATGTCATCATATTGCCATCAGTCTGATCTGTGTGTGTGTGTGTGTGTGTGTGTGTGTGAGAGAGAGAGAGAGAGAGAGAGAAAGAAAGAGAGACAGGATCATTCACTTTGAAACATAAATCACACAAGCAAAGAGGAAAGTTTACAGTCACAGTCAGTGAATTAAATGTTACCTTGCTTGTGTTTGTTCTCCAGCTGCTCAGCCAGATTATTCTGGTTTATCTTCCTCAGGATCTCCACCGTAATCTTCACAGCTTTTTCTGGTCCAAAACGTGCTACCATCTTATCCACTGTGTCTAAGATATCTGCATTCTCCATTTCAGACTTTGATATATGCTTATCATTCTTTAAGGTCCATTGAAACTCCTTCAGATCACCTTGTACCAGGTCCATCAGTGAGTTCTTGAGCAGCTCTTTAACAGAGGCCATCATCATTTACTGATTCACCGCTGCAAGACATTAAGAAAAAGATCTGAATTAGTTTTACTCTGAACGTGTGGACCTAAGCATTCAAATGTTATACGGGCTATAAATTGAAGTTGTGATCAAATCCAGACTCTCAGAGGCACCCCTAGTCCATGAGCCAGGGCCCCAAATTTGGTCCATCGGTATCAACGGGGGGGCAAATGCTATCATTGTTTTTTGGCAAGGTATACACCCCTAGTATTAGAAAAATCACGATAGCAATGCAGGGGTGGTAGCGAAATCACTTTTTTCAGCTCATGAAGTTACTAACCCCCTAAAATAAATTCCGTTTTTTAAATCTGGTGTATATCTGGTTTAGGCTCATGCTAGGGATATTATCAATATTCTATAATATGGTGCTTGGTATCATTGGAAAGGGGACCTTTTAGGCTTTCATTTAAGCCCAGTACTGAATCTGTCTGACAAACACAGAGGTCACAAGACTTCTTTAAACCAGAAATAACACACATTTTTTCACAATTTCCGCCTAAACTGTATGCTTTCTTTTATCCCTGTGGCATGAAAGAACACCATGGACACAAAACTCAACAACTTCAATACTCAAGGCACTCTGATGACTCAGAAAATGTATAATATACCCATACTATTTATTTGTGCGAGCCTTAATCCTGGGAAAATGCAACAATGCAGCAGTGTGTAATGTACACAGTCACATGTAATTTCAAAGTGAAGGCTTAGAATAGACCCTATACTTAAAATCACTATATTTTTCCTTCTTGGACAACCAGCCAATCACAGTCTTCAAAAGATTGTGTCATACATAGTAACGGGGTCAGCCCCGCCTCCTCACTAAGATGAAAGTTTTTGTCTTTTCCTTGCTCAGAGTTGCTCTCAGATTGGCCCCGAATCGCTCTTAAGCTAAGACTCCTATGTAAAAGTTTTTAAGCTAAATTAAAGGACAAGTTCGGTATTTTACGCTTAAAGCCCTGTTTTCAGATCGTTTCTGATGAAATAGAACAGTTAAAATTGATATTTGGACACATGCTGCTGGCCCGAGCTGCACTGTAGCAGTTACTGTTACACTGTTTAACCTGCAAGCTAGCTAGCCTGCTAGATAGATAGCCTGCTAAAAACACCAAGCTTACATTAGCTACTGCTACTATTCCCCACCAATTCACAAGCACAAGAGAAAAAGTATTTTGTACTTACATTTAATACCCCTGGAACTCAATGGAAGTTGATTGAAGATGGCATAGTTGGTAGTGTTGTTATAACCAGTCAACTGAACCAACAATCTTTTCACAAAACTGACAAAACCTCGTCAAACTGTCAAAAATCCATCAACATTCCGTGCATGAGCTACTTTCTGATATTCTGACTAAAAGTGGGTGAATATCAAAATACATGATAGAAACATTTTGTTAAACCACTTACAAGTGTTATGTTTACAACACCATTGACTACACTATTGAAACAATTACTTTTTATTACAACTGTACATGAATAAATAGGCCATTTGGCCCTGGACTAATAGGGTATTCTATTTGTCCATTCTATTGGCTCTATTCTATTTTGAAGACTTGTGCTGGCTACACAAGTCTAATTTAAGGCTCTCACAAATAAATAGTATGGGTATATTATACATTTTCTGAGTCATCAGAGTGCCTTGAGTATTGAAGTTGTTGAGTTTTGTGTCCATGGTGTTCTTTCATGCCACAGGGATAAAAGAAAGCATACAGTTTAGGCGGAAATTGTGAAAAAATGTGTGTTATTTCTGGTTTAAAGAAGTCTTGTGACCTCTGTGTTTGTTAGACAGATTCAGTACTGGGCTTAAATGAAAGCCTAAAAGGTCCCCTTTCCAATGATACCAAGCACCATATTATAGAATATTGATAATATCCCTAGCATGAGCCTAAACCAGATATACACCAGATTTAAAAAACGGAATTTATTTTAGGGGGTTAGTAACTTCATGAGCTGAAAAAAGTGATTTCGCTACCACCCCTGCACTGCTATCGTGATTTTTCTAATACTAGGGGTGTATACCTTGCCAAAAAACAATGATAGCATTTGCCCCCCCGTTGATACCGATGGACCCCCCTGGCTCATGGACTACCCACCCAAATTCATCTGTTAAACAGTCACTGAACCCTCAGTGACTCACACAAGAGTCACATACAGGGCTTAATTTGTGCCAGATCTTGCCAGAACAGGATACTGGACCTCTAAGGTTTTGACTGAAATTAGGTTTTTGCTTAAAACAACCAAAATTATTTGTCAATGGGTTAAGAAAAATAATCGGTACCACTTTAGATTACAGCCCAGAAAGTACTGCATAAGTAAAATTAATTTACAGCGTACCCTGTAACTTCACAGAACAAGAGTAGCTATATTTTCCCAGTATTAAAACAATAAAATAAACTTGCAATAGTTTTTGCTTTACTTGGCTTGATACATGGAACCTGAAACTGAAAAAGCTGAACTTTTTATATAAAAAAACATTGCTGTATAAATGTATAGATATCCTGTAATAAAAAGCTTTTATGTATTGGTTCACTATTATTACAAAAAGTGTGCTCTTGTTAAATTGCTCCCAAACATAAGATTGTTGCCTATCATAATAGAAGAATAAGTACCCTTTAGATCCAAAATACTTACAGTATAAATAATTTTGTTAATTTTCCTGGTTGTTACCTCTTTATACCCCAAACTTTACATATTGTTTCCTTATACCTACACATACATACTTTATAGGTACACTATAATTACCGAAAGGTACGCTGCTGTCAATTTGTTTTACTTGCGCAGTACTTTTCCGGGCTGTAATCTAAAGCGTTACCAAATAATCTTAATTCAAACGGAAACAAGATTGGCAGATCATTTTGAATTGAGCACAGTAAAACTATCAAAGAGAGTTAAATTTGCCATTAAAAAGAAGAGTTGAATGATAAAATGATGATGATTCCAAATGAATCAGGATGGCGACGACTACACGAGGGTGATTATGGTACCGAGCAGGTGCAGGAGACTACAGGCACAGTTAACCGGCCATGGGTGCGTTTCCCAAAATCATCACTAGCCAACTATGGTTGCAAGTTCCATTGATCTCTGTTGGTAATGATGGAACGGGCGACCATAGTTACTTTTGGGAAACGCACCCCACAGCGGCAGCTAGACAGGTTCATCAGCAAGAGGAGGTACATCGCAAGTCAGATTTGGGAGTGCTTACAGTGGAGAAGGGTTTAGCGTTAGGTCAGAAGTGGGATGCATAACTGTTTAGACAGAAACTCAATTCAGTGTCAGACAGACCAACTACCCCTGGCTTATAATAAAAAAAAAATAATCAAGTTTCGGCTGCACAACATGTAAAGCAGTTGGGTCTTTCCCAGCAAACACAGAACGCTGGCACAATGTAGCCAACCTTCTAACAACGTTTTATCAACATGGCCAAAAGGTTGCTATAAATACGTTGTGTGCTGAAGGTTGTTACAGCGTTGTCACAATGTTGACATTAAACCATTGTTCAGGGCCATTGCTTAAGGTTGTGCCAACGGTGTCTTGACAACCACTGGACTACATAATGTAGGCTACTCGTCACTGCCCTGAAGCGCGAAAATCAGCCTTTTAAATCCCAACCACCTGTTGGGCTCATTGTGTTCTCATTTATCATCGAGCAGGGATACGTGAGTATTGCGTTTAATTGAGCCTACCTCAGCTATCAAACACTACCTACAATTTTAATTTCTAATGTGATTAATGTAGCCTCGCTTGCACTGTTTAGTTTGTCATTTGATTTTTCCGCTATCTCATTCGTTTCTTTGCTCCTCTGGATTTGTGGATGTTTCCCCGATTATACCAACCTTTCATCCGGCTTTCGGCTACTGTCTGCCATACAGACCCGGTTTTGTTCATTAAATGTTCTGATCTGCCTTTGCTTTTTATGTTTTATTTATTATACTTAATAAAGTTGAATTAACGAAATTAACCTTCTGTCATTTTTACTCTTCAAAGTGTACACTTGCAGGTGTTGATAGCCCCATTAAATAATAATAAAGATAAACAATAAACGATATAAAGTATATAATTATCTAACAAAATGCTAAATGGGGGATATAGCAGCATATAAAAATATTGTCAGAACGTCGTCTCTCAGTTGCTGAATGTCGCGCAACAACGTTGCTACAGCCCTGTCGCGTCTTACAATTCTACGTTGTTACAATGTTGCGAGCACGTAGACAGCGACGTTGCCATAGCAGAAATGCAACGTGCCAGAGACGTTGCCACAACGTAAATGTGTTTGCTGGGTTGGGGCCAGAAAAGACAGGGGGATGAAACTAGCAAAGGAATGTACAGTACAATAACTTAATGCTTTGGATATTAAAAAACAGCAACGAGCACTCAGAAAAAAAGTTTTTGAACATGCTCGTTTAGCAGCAGCAGTCTTGATAAGGCGGAATGAGACATCATATAGCAGGCTAGTTTACAGGAAGTCTAAACAGATAACAACTACTACAGCTCAAGTTTTTTTTGCACGGCGTAAAACACAGGCCCGATATGGCTTAGAACATGAGATTGATTTCCAGGAGTTAAATGGGTTGAATTCTACTAGGGCTGGGCAATAAAACCGTATTGGTATGTATCAACGGTACACCATTGTCGGTAACGATATAAAAAATGTTAGCGACCGATATTTTCAATTAAAATGCGCGTGCGGGTGATTGGTGGCGCGACCACTACAACGTTGCCCAACACTAAATGGCAAACGTAATGAAAGCCGAACGAAACTGCGCTACTCGTTATTTTGCAATTCACAGGCCGTTAATCAGTTTGCACCACCAATGTCAGCGCAGCGCGAGCCGATCTTGATATAGTGACGCTGTTAGGCTACTACACAGTGCTAAGAGATCAAAGAAAGCATTTGAATTCGCCACAGAAGTAATAATATTGCTGCGAGATATAGTGAAAAGCATTAAAATTTCTCTGTTATTAACGGATCAAACAGGACTGATGTGGAAACCAGGAAAAACATTGTGCTATGAATGAACTAGTTTAGGCTTTAAGTCCACAGATCAGCAACATTCACCATGAATTTGATGTAGGCCTAGTAACACTAACCATGGAAGTTTGGCAGGAATAGTAAAATGCTTTCAAGTATGTCACACATCTTTTTCCAGCACTTCAAAACTCAAATAATTTCATATTTAAATGTTATTTTTAATGTGTTGACCAAAACATTATTTGTTCATCCTTCAAATATTACCCCCATTTATAAGACTAAAAGTTTCAAGATGTAGGAAAACACTTATTTAAAAATAAATTTTCTTAAGAAAAAAAAAATATATATATGTGTTATATATATATAACCGTGACACCACTGTCGTATCGAACCAAATCGTGAATTTTGTGAACTGTTGCACCCCTACTTATTACAGATGTTGATCTACCTCAAAGTTTGCCTTGAGTGTTCTACGTTTACACTTTTACATTGCACACATTTTGTAACATTTTATTGAAGTTCAAGAATTTCTTTAACACTTACTTTTTTATATTAATATAAGACATAAAGAAGATATTTTTGTAAACATTTTATTTTTGATTTTGACTGCTAAAACTAATATTTTTAATTTGTTGTTTGCCTTAATAATGTCGATAAATAAAACAAAAAAACAGTGGTTTAAATTTTTCTACTTGTCTTTAATATATATAAATATATATATACATATATACATATATATATATATATATATATATATATATATATGTATATATATATATATATATATATATATATATATATGTATGTATATGTATGTCTAAAATTATCGATACTGACCGATATGAAACATTATATTTTGATACATTTTTTGCTATATACCTTTTGCTATTTTTGATCATATACCTTAGGGTTCAGCTGCCAGATACACAAAAGTGTTGATGCTAAACCGAATAGTGTAGTAGATTAGTAAGTGGGGATCTGAGTACATAGCATGCTGTTTTCATTATAGTTTTGTACACGTTATGGAACCTGTGCCCGTCTTGTCATCCCTCAGCTCTAATATACACTTTGCATTCCAGCACCTTATTATTTACATATTAACCACTGATCACACACAAACACTGACACACAAAAGCAGGAGGTCAAAGTCTGACTCAGAACATGTTACTGTAGACAGACAAAATTATGAAAATACACATAAAATACAGATAAATTATTTGAAATAAAGGTTGTGAGATGAATGTGCATAAATACAGAACAAAGATACAGTCATCCGAGCTGCATCAGAAAGTTGTTGTGTAAATTTGTTATTATTACTTTAAAAGATGAAATAATTGCTTTGAGTTTTTTTAACATCCAAAAAACAGATATGCGCAGTCTCAAATCTGTCTGATAAATCTTGAATCAATGTGAACGGTTACATGACACTTTTAAATCAATATCTCTCAGTATTATATTAAGTAATATTTACTAACCATGAATAATGAAGATGTAGATGTTTCTTGTTCCTCCACTGAACAGGCGTCTTGAGCAGAAGTTCTGAAACTTCTTTCAATTTTGCTTTTTGATAAAGGACCGGGGGGAAGGTTTTTTCTTCTGAACTTAAACCTGTTAAACCAGAACCTGTTTTCAAGAGAAAAACAACACGGGAGTGAAACTATGCAGAGACATGCCATTTAGCAGAATGATTGCGAAATGACAAGTAAAAAGAGACAAACAACTCTGAAAAAGACAGATAAACAGAGATAGACAGACCACACTGAAATATATATAGTTAAGAGACTAAATGACATACAGAAAAAGACACACAGCACTGTCTGCAGAGGGTTCTTTGAGCTCAGAGTGGCATTAGCGACATTGCGCCACACATTCTGAGCCTTTTACTGGGACACAATAAAGTTCAAAGCCTTTATTGTCAAATGGACAGTTCCCTGCACAATGAAATTCTTACTTTGCTTTCCACCATGAATTCTGTTAAAAGATAAGAATAAAATATACATAAGTAGAAGAAACATAAATTACAAATATACCTTTATACAATATAACAGTATAGTCGTATAGTGTCTGTGCGAGTCGCATATGTACATCTGTGACTGCGGTGTGGAATGAATGTATAAGATAAGAAGCCTGTGTTGAGGTAGATTAGATGGCTGCTGGATAGAAACTGTTCCTCTGTATTCGTCTACAGAGGGAAATCAGATGAATACTCTCGTCTATTGCATGGGTGACGAGGAGGAAGACATTCTGCAAGGATTAAAGTGTTGCATCTCTAATTATTTAAGCTCATGAGATGCACATGCACCTGCTCATCCCTCATCCTCTGAAACAGAACCTAGTTTGGTTTTTGGTCACCTGTGTGTTATATTAGCAATATTACGGTAATGTTTGTGGATTGCGTCATGACAGGAGGAGGAGCACCGGGCTTGGGAGAGAATGTTTTATTATGATAGAGGCTGCCGGCTGAAGAAGTTCCTGCAAGCTATGGACTCACAAATCATTTTCTTCTGGGAAAATGCGACAATGCCTCTTCTGATGCTCTGGCCTCTTCTTTTCTCGGACTCTTTTTTGGGTCTCTGCTCTTCTTCTTTATCTGAGCTCCGACTTCCTGGAAAACTGGGTTAAAGCCATAGACCAGACTCAAGTCCTCAATGGCATCTCTCATTCTCCCTTTTCTCCCTATATTTCCTCTAGACATTCTTTCTATTTCTCTGTCTCTCAGGTAACATTGTACATACATGCTGTGTATATTCAACTATTTGTTTTTATAATCTCAAACATCTATTTTGTAAACATTCAAGTGTAACCATAAGTCAGTACTATTATTAAACCCTTTAAATTACAGTTTATATGCGAACTATATAAACAATACTAAGATTCAAGTGCTAATCCTTGAATTACATTACATTGCCACACTCTTACAATAACAGTCTGCCTGGCCACAGGTTGATGGCGAACACTTTCACCAGGTTTTACAACCTAGGTGTTTCTGATTCCCTTCATGCCAGGGAACTGAGGTTATGTAAGTAACCAGAGACGTTTTCAATCTGGACTTGAATATAGCTACTGTTGGGGCTCATCTAATGACATCTGATCCTGACTCACTGCTAACTCTTGCTGTTTTATGCTTATTTTGTTAAGTCAATTTAATTGACTGTTTTACACTGTGAATAAATAAATAAATAAAATACAAATAAAAAGGGGGGCATTGACCAATGTAACTTTGCTTCCCATTTATTACTTAAAGAACACTTGAAGTACTTTGATACCACAGCAAAAACTCACTAATAAAGACAAATGAACAGACAATAAACATAAAAATACACAAATTAAAAAATAGATAAATACTATAGAACAGTAACAAATAGTTAGGTCTAACCATAGTATTCAGGTACAGACATGTAATAATTCATATAAATATAACCCCACAAGTTGTAAAAGAATATGAATTTTATTCTTAAATATCTTTTAAGTATTGATTGCAAAAGGGTTAGGGTTAGGGTTTGGGTAGCCCTTGTAAAGACCACCCATTGGCCCAAAGACGGAGTCCAACGGTGTGGGCGAAAGGGATAATGCGTGTGTGTCTTTTCAGCGCTCCAGTGAAGTTCACTTAATTTATTAGAATTTAGTTTCGATATTACTTTAGCTCTACGCTTAAAGGGTAACTAAACCCTAAAACAACTTTTTTTAGTTAATGATCTGTAAGACTGGGGCTTTATTAGCCCTCTGGGGTACTTCATTTATGACTCACACTCACGACTTTTGGGTCAAAAATGACCCAGAGGGCGGGATTAAGATAAAAAAAATTGAGTAAAATCAATGAAATATATTTTTGTTCAATAATATTTTTTATTTTCTTTTTTGGTGTTTTGAGATAATTTTATGATTTATAATTAATATTTATGCAATAATTATGACCCATTTTTTCCCATTTAATATATAATAGAAAATTTACATATATATATAATAAAAAAAAAAAAAAAGATTAAAGCTGAATTTCATTTCAGAGTCAAGCCTAGGCCTCATGAAAGCAATTTTTGAAATGAGATTGGTGCCATCCGGTGGACATATTGAGCATTTTTATCACGCAATAGCACATTTTTACCACTAGTGGATTTACAGCTCTCTGTAGAAAGGCTTGTGAGTTCTAGTGATTTATGCACATACAGTGCCCTCCACAATTATTGAACCCCCTGGTAAATATGATCAAAATTGGCTGTAAAAAATAAATCTGCATCGATTATCCTTGTGATCTTTCATTCAAAAAATTTGCAAAATTCTAACCTTTCATTGAAGTAAAAGAATTGAAAGTGGGGGGAAATCACATTATGAAATAAATGTTTTTCTCCAAAACATGTTGGCCACAATTATTGAAACCCCTAGAATTTTTTACGAGTAAAATATCTCTGAAGTATATTCCCATTAATATTTACCTTTTTTAGTACACCAGGGTGACTAGGAACATGAAACTGTCCAGCTATGACTTCGTGTTTCACAGGAGTTTAAATATGAGGAAACACAAAGGCCAAATCCCCTTAATCATCCATCACAATGAGTAAAACCACAGAATATAGTTCTGATGCGTAGCAAAAGATTGTTGAGCATCACAAACTAGAAAGTGGCTGTAAGACAGTAGCTAAAGAATTGAAAATCCCCATTTTGACCATCAGGGCAATAATTAAGAAGTTATAACCAACTAAAGATGTTATGAATCTGCCAGGAAAAGGACGTGTGTCTATACTGTCTTAATGCACGGCGAGTATGAAAGTTTGAGTGGCCAAAGACTCTCCAAGGATCACAGATGGAGAATTGCAGAGATTAGTTGAGTCTTAGGGTCAGAAAGCCTAAAAAAAAAATTATCAAACAACCCCTACATCCCCACATGTTGTTTGGGAGGGTTTAAAAAAAAACCTCCTCGCTCATCCAAAAACAAATTCCAGCAAATTTAATTGTCAGACATGACTGGATCTTCAAACAACACAGGGTTCTGTGGTCAGATGAGACTAAAACAGAGCTTTTTGGCAGCAAACACACTAGATGGGTTTGGTGAACACAAGGATAAAAAGTACCCCATGTGTACAATTTAATATACCATTGGATCTTTAATGTTGTGGGCATATTTTTCTGCTGGAGGTCCTGGACTTCTTGTTCAGATACATGGCATCGTGGATTCTATCAAATATCAACAGATAAAAAATCTAAACCTGACGCCTTCTGCTAGAAATCTTATAATGGGCCGTGGTTGGATCTTCCATCAGGACAACGATCCAAAACAAACATCAAAATCAACACAAAAATTTGTTGCGGAGCACAAAATGAAGCTTCTGCCATGACCGTCCCAGTCCCCTGACCTGATGAGTGGGCTGAACTGAAGAGGAGAAGCACCAACATGGATCTGGGAATCTGAAGGATCTGGAGAGATTCTGTATGGAGGAATGGTCTCTGATCTCTTGTCAGGTGTTCTCCAAACTCATCAGGCATTATAGGAGAAGACTCAGAGCTGTTATCTTGGCAAAAGGAGATTGCAAAAAGTATTTAATAAAAGGGTTTCAATAATTGTGGCCAACGTGTTTTGGAGAAAAACATTTATTTCATAATGTGATTTTCCCCCCACTTTCAATTCTTTTACTTCAATGAAAGGTTAGAATTTTGCGCATTTTTTGAATGAAAGATCACAAGGATAATCGATGCAGATTTATTTTTTACAGCCAATTTTGATCATATTTACCAGGGGGTTCAATAATTGTGGAGGGCACTGTATTTGACAATTTTTTTCAGGTTGTTGATTTTAATATATAATAACAGATTCTCAAAGACTATGGTTTGGTTGGTTTAAATGGTAATTTGAAGTGCCAGTTTTTACTTTATAATACAGTCAAACCTGAACATTGCATTAGAAAGAGAACAAATGGAAAGCATTTTGTTACCCATTGTTTTAATTCTAACTTAATAAAAATGCAATTCTTTCAGTCATAACATATTTTTATTAATCTTTCATAATAAACATTTTCATTAAAATTATTTTTTGCAATTCAATGAACAAATTCAATGAACAGTAACTCAAAATTGGCAACATCAAATAATGAACAAAAAACTAAAATAACAGTAAAAGTATAATAATTTTTATCAAACAATGGAAAATAGAAAAATAAAAAAAGTGTTTTAAATTGTCATGATCCTGGTATCCTTCTCTTACACTCTCCCTCCCTCTTCTGGTCACACTCATTATTACATCCTTCCATGCACACACATCCTCTTTCATTATCTCATTCATCCTCAGCTGTTTCTCATAACCTCATCTCTACACTCTCTCTCGCCACCTGTTTCCCACCTTCTCTGATTAGACTCTCTATTTCTAGACTTTTCTTTCTTTGTTCTTTGTCAGATTATTGCCGAATGTTACGTACCTATTTGCCAGTAATTCCATCCTCTGTATTGTCGTGTCCCGTCTGGTGCGTGTTCTTGACTGACTGCATTATTACCTCGCCTCTGCTTTATCCAACCTCCAGCTACGTGAGTGGTCCACGGTTTGGCGTTCCCGTGCTCTCCACGGACCCAGCCTCTCTCTCTACCTCCGGGATTTCCCGTTGCTGGTCCTGATCGAGTATTTCTGTTGCATTATTGCTGAGAGACTTTGTTCCTTTTGGCTGAGATTATCTTCTGTTGGATTTAATACTGAGAGTCTTTCTGTTGGATTTACATGCCTTGCGGCCACCTGTGTAATTTTGCCTTAACTGTTTTTCAACTATTAAATATTGTCAATTCGCCTTCTGCTTTTGGGTCCTCTCTCCTTGCACGTGACATAAATATCATTAACTATATATTTACATATTATTATGTGCATACTATTTACATAGGCTATTCCATGAACAGTAACTCAAAATTGACAACGGCAATTATAAACAAAAAACTAAAATAACAGCAAAAGTATAATAATTATCAAACAGTAAATTAGAAATAAAAAAAGTATCCTAACTATATTTACATATTATTTACATACTAACTAATTACAGATTACAGTTTTCACATATAACAACAGAGTGTCTCTTGCAAATAGGAATGTGACACCTTGAGCAAATGGTGCCCGTTTTCAACTCCTATGGCAAGCAACTTTTGCATCTCCATCTTTTGGCTGGGGAGAGACCAGGTGGGGAGGGACCAGGTGGGGAGGGACCAGGTGGGGAGGGACCAGCCGTGGAGGAAACTGCATCCTCATCGCATTCCTGCACTTTCTTCATGAGTTGATGAGAGGCTGGGGTGCGTGGAATGTGCCTCCTCGATTGTATAAAGGGGCACACGAGCGCTCTTCCTAGGTCTTCCAGAAAAGCCTCACTCAACTAAACTCACCAAAAACCTGTTCATAGAATCTCTTAGAATGCAAAGTCCACTAAGGAGGGAGAGCGTTTCCCATTTGGCTCCTAAACTCTGGAATAGCCTTCCTGATAATGTTCGGGTCTCAGACTCATTCTCCCAGTTTAAATCTAAATTAAAGATCTCTTTAGCCAAGCATTCACAAAATTCATCTCATAACCTTACAGAGTTATTTCAGATCAAATACACATGATTATCCTTGATTAATTTTATGAACAGCAGCTATGCTAATTATTTGCTTCTCTGTTTTATCTTGGGCTGCCCATCCTGAGGTAACTAGAGAGTGTGTCAGCTCCAGTTTGTATCCAGCATATAATGAAGCCTTCAGATGCCTCAACACCTATGAAGAGACGACTTTGATCAACTTGCACCATTGATACATTTCCACAACTTGTAATAATTACTTTAGTGAGCTCATTTTTACTGCCTACATTAGCTAACTGCATGATTTGTATTACCTCAGAACTGTACATTTCTAAAATATGGACATTACTTGGACTCTCTAAAAACAGATCACTCTAAATTGTAATGCAGAGGCATGAATTTTCTGAAAAAGCTGCTTTGAAATGATATGCATTGTGAAAAACGCTTTACAAAATAAAAGTGAATTGAATATTTAATTTAGAGTGATCTGTTTATTACTAACCCAATCGGTGGAAAAGCAGGGGTAGTAATCTTTAGTAAAAGCAGGAGTTAGTAATTTTTCATTTTTATGAAGTGCTTCGACAAAAAGCAGTATTAATGCAGTACAGGCCACCTACTATAAATGTAATATTATTTAATATTAAATAGTTTTACTGTGAAACAATGTATTTCTATGTCTTTTTTACGAAAAGTTACATTCAAGATATTGTGTATTTTGTTACAGGCAAGCATCTGCGAATTGGTTCCCCCCAACCTGAAAACAGTTCCTGGGACAATGAAAATACACCAAGTGAGTCAACATTTATATTAATTATATGAGTAAATATGAAGAAATGTAGTTAAATTAGTAAATGTAGTTAAGAAGTATGTAGTTAGAGAAGTTAAATAAGTTAAATTCTCCATGTAATTAACATGGAAAGCAGACCACACCAGTATCTGAAATAATCTCACAAAAGAATGTCTGTTACTGAGTCAATGTGTGATACTCCAATTCACTGGTCTTTTTTAATTCCACCCTAACAGCTGACATCCACAAAACCGGGAGTCATAAACACACGGGAGGTGTCATGCTTTTGTGGAAAAAATTGCCAGTGCTTTTCTGCAAAGTGCCACATGTTCTCTGAGGGAAGAGATGAGGAACAATCTGACAGAACAGAGGCCACCATAGAGGTTGGACAGTGGGTCCTGGTTGAATACGATGGTGACTTGTTCCCTGGTACCCTGTACACAGGTGAATTTAATTTCAAGATATCTGTTAATATGTGAATATTTCTCCATTTACATTATAGTACATGCTGTCCAGCCAAAATGTGTAGAGACTATAAAAATGTTTCTTAAAGGGTTAGGTCACCCAAAAATGAAAATTCTGTCAGTAATTACTCACCCTCATGTTGTTCCAACCATGTAAGTCTTTCGTTCATCTTCGGAACACAAATTAAGATATTTTTGATGAAATCTGACAGAATTTTGACTCCTCCATAGGCTTCCAGTGTGACCGAAACTCACCGGCCCAGAATAGTTATTAAAACATCGTTAAAATAGTCCAAGTAACTACAGTGGCACTACATTAAGTTTATCATGCGACGAGAATACTTTTTGTGCGCAAAAACAAACAAAAATAACGACTTTATTCCACTTTTCATTTCCTTCTCTCTGGGCCTCGTAGTGTGTTTGCGCTGCGCGTCTGTGTTGCACGTCATCACGCAACACACACATGACCGGCGTCGGCCAATAGTGAGCCTACGTGGTGACGTGTAACACAGACGCGCTGCGCAAAAACACTACGCAAACCAACTAGACATCCAGAGAGAAGGAAATGAATAGTGGAATAAAGTCGTTATTTTTGTTTGTTTTTGCGCACAAAAAGTATTCTCGTCGCTTGATATACTTAAGATTGAGCCACTGGAGTCACTTGGACTATATTAACGATCTCTTTAATAACTTTTCTGGGCCAGCAAGTTTCGGTCACACTGGAAGCCTATGGAGGAGTGAAACATGGCTCAGATTTCATCAAAAATATCTTAATTTGTGTTCCGAAGATGAACGAAGGTCTTACGCGGTTGGAACAACATGAGGGTGAGTAATTACTGACAGAATTTTAATTTTTGGGTGAACTAACCCTTTAAAACAGATTGCTGAAGGGCAGTATGAAGTCGACACCATGAATTGTGCTGGGGAGAACCGCTTCTATGTACCGAGCATCAGATTTCCAGGAGAAAGGGTCTGGTACTATCGTCAGGACATACGGGACATAATCCCAGAACCACTTCCTGTCACTTCCTCTGCTAGACATTTCTGCATTTTGCCTGACATATGGGCAAAATACAAAAACGCTCATGAATGAGTTACAGTTGGGGAGAAACGTGATTGGTATAAAGCAGTCGTTCCAGTTGTTTGTTTTAGTTGTTTGACCAATCATAAATCGAGTTGCTGCCATTCAAGTTCTTCACATGAAATTATTCTCAGAAAAAGGTTGTGTGTTTGAATGTCGCTGTTACATTTAAATGTTTCTCAGGATCACATGATTGTATGTTACATTGAAAACGTTCTCATGAACACATGATTGTATGTTATACTAGAATGATAATACTTTAAATAAATTAAATAAATATTCTTTTAAAAAGTGTGTGTTTTAAATATGTAAAATAGGGTTAGGCATCAAACCCCTTTGTCAACAGTGAATGTGTGAGCTAAATCTCATTTCCGAAACATTGATCCTCATTACCGAAATGGCATTTTCATTACCGCAACATGTATCTTTTTTACAAATTAAGTAATAATTAGATAATCATATTTTGTTTTAAAATGTATATGCATATTATACAACACTACTTATTTATGGTCTGCTACATAACAAATGTGTATGTTATCTTTTAGTAAAACAATTAGATAAAAGAAACTGTAAATCATCACGTATGTTTCGGTAATGAGAGAAAATAAGGAAATTACAAAAAATAATAAATATGAAAAAGTAATCTCTCCAGAGTTTTACATAGCTTTGAGCATGAGTAATAAGAGTCTACTTTAACATTAGCCAAAAATACAAATTTTTAACCATATATTTAATGTAATGTCATGTTGCGGTAATGATAATTTTTTATGGACTTAATCTAAACATTTTAAATAATTATATAGGAATTTAAAAAAAAATCTTCTAAAAATAATGGATATAGTAAGTTCAGACCTTAATCTTATATGTGCAAAAAGAAAATTGGTTTCAAGAGCATTTTAAAAATTCTGATGCTTGACACCTTCTAAACCTGGATTTCGTGAGAATCACCCAGTTGGCACTTCAGCACTGCGTTGTCATTGGGTCCAGGCGAAGGTCCTTCGTCAGATCTGGATATGGCCTGGATCCGGCAGGCTGCAGGAAAACCTCGGGATAAACAAAGACACTAAAATTAGCGTAGATGCCATTCTTCTTATGATGTAACGAGTACATCAGGATTTATGGGAAGCGTTCCTGGTTCCGGCTGACCTAATCTATGCAGCCTAACATTGAATTATAGAAGTCTATAATGCATTATGTGAATGTGATGTCAAGGAGATGTGTTTTTAATCTGGCTTTGAACTGACAGAGTGTGTCTGCTTCCCGGACAATGTTAGGAAGACTGTTCCAAAGTTTTGGTGCTAAATAGGAAAAGGTTGATATTCTAGGTATTATCAACTGGCCGGAATTTTGAGATCGCAATAGACGTGAAGGACTATAATGCATTAAGAGCTCGCTCAAGTACTGCGGAGCTAAACCATTTAGTGCTTCGTATAAATTAAAAAATATTGCTGATTACTTACAATGTTTAATAGGGAGCCAATGCAGTGTTGACAGAACCGGGCTAATATGGTCATACTTCCTGGTTCTGGTAAGAACTCGAGCTGCTGTGTTTTGAACCAGCTGTAATTTGTTTATTAAGCGTGCAGGGTAACCACCCAATAGAGCATTACAATAATCTTACAATAAGCATTGAGGTCATGAATGCATTAACTAATTGTTCCGCATTTGTCAATGAGAGCATATGGCGTAATTTAGATATATTTTTGTGGCGAGCAGTACGAGGCCAGTGGTGTGATTGCTGATGAGCGACACCTGCGCGACACACCGGTCTCGAATCTCTCACGGAGGAGCGGAAACATAAAGGAGGAGCGACGACAGTGAAGAGGGAAAGAGGAACAGGCCTGAGTTTTATTTGATGTTTTGTTTCTGTTCTGTGTTGCCAGCAGTCGTCAGCGAGGGGCTGCTGGCTTATATTTTCATTTTTGTATTTGTTTATTTATTTATTAAAATGTATTTTGAATGTCCGCCGGTTCACGCCTACTTCTTCCCATAACATCTGAACTGCGTTACACTCCTCTCTCGGCCCTCGGCCTCGTCCTGCTCGCCACAATTTTTAAGATGGAAAAATGCGGTTTTACAGATACTAGACACGTGACTTTCAAATGAAAGGCTGGTATCAAAGAGCACACCCAGGTTCCTAATCGACGACGAAGACTTGACAGAGCAGCAATCAAGTGTTAGACAGTATTCTAGATTATTACGTGAGGAAGTTTTTTGTCCAATAATTAGAATCTGTTTTTTCAGAATTTAGAAGTAGGAAATTACGAGTCAACCAATTTTTTATATCAGCTATGCATTCATTTTGTGAATTGGTAAGTTTCGTTAGGTTTTGAAGAAATATACAGCTGAGTATCGCCGGCATAACAGTGAAAGCTAATTCCATGTTTCCTTATGATATCTCCTAATGGTAGCATGTACAGAGTGAACATCAGCGGTCCTAGTACTGAGCCTTGTGGTACGCCATACTGAACTTGTGATCGATAAGACATCTCTTCATTTACTGCTACAAACTGATAACGGTCAGATAAGTATGATTTAAACCATAACCAAGCAAGAACCAATGAGATTCTCAAGTTACGCAGCACGTTTGAGCTTCAGCAAGAACCAATGAGATTCATTCTCGTGTTACGCAGCACGTTTGAGCTTCTGCAAGAACCAATGAGATTCATTCTCGTGTTACGCAGCACGTTTGAGCTTCAGCAAGAACCAGTGAGGTTCATTCTCGTGTTACGCAGCACGTTTGAGCTTCAGCAAGAACCAATGAGGTTTATTCTCGTGTTACGCAGCACGTTTGAGCTTCTGCAAGAACCAATGAGGTTTATTCTCGTGTTACGCAGCACGTTTGAGCTTCAGCAAGAACCAATGAGGTTTATTCTCGTGTTACGCAGCACGTTTGAGCTTCAGCAAGAACCAATGAGCTTCAGCAAGAACCAATGAGGTTTATTCTCGTGTTACGCAGCACGTTTGAGCTTCTGCAAGAACCAATGAGATTCATTCTCGTTACGCAGCACGTTTGAGCTTCAGCAAGAACCAATGAGGTTCATTCTCGTGTTACACAACACGTTTGAGCTTCAGCAAGAACCAGTGAGGTTCATTCTCGTGTTACGCAGCACGCTTGAGCTTCACCAAGAACCAATGATATTCATTCTCGTGTTACGCAGCACGTTTGAGCTTCAGCAAGAACCAATGAGGTTCATTCTCGTGTTACGCAGCACGTTTGAGCTTCAGCAAGAACCAATGAGCTTCAGCAAGAACCAATGAGGTTCATTCTCGTGTTACACAACACGTTTGAGCTTCAGCAAGAACCAGTGAGGTTCATTCTCGTGTTACGCAGCACGCTTGAGCTTCACCAAGAACCAATGATATTCATTCTCGTGTTACGCAGCACGTTTGAGCTTCAGCAAGAACCAATGAGGTTCATTCTCATGTTACGCAGCACGTTTGAGCTTCAGCAAGAACCAATGAGCTTCAGCAAGAACCAATGAGGTTTATTCTCGTGTTACGCAGCACGTTTGAGCTTCTGCAAGAACCAATGAGGTTCATTCTCATGTTACGCAGCACGTTTGAGCTTCAGCAAGAACCAATGAGGTTCATTCTCATGTTACGCAGCACGTTTGAGCTTCAGCAAGAACCAATGAGCTTCAGCAAGAACCAATGAGGTTTATTCTCGTGTTACGCAGCACGTTTGAGATACTGCAAGAACCAATGAGTTTCATTCTCGTGTTACGCAGCACGTTTGAGCTTCAGCAAGAACCAGTGAGGTTCATTCTCGTGTTACGCAGCACGCTTGAGCTTCACCAAGAACCAATGATATTCATTCTCGTGTTACGCAGCACGTTTGAGCTTCAGCAAGAACCAATGAGGTTCATTCTCATGTTACGCAGCACGTTTGAGCTTCAGCAAGAACCAATGAGCTTCAGCAAGAACCAATGAGGTTTATTCTCGTGTTACGCAGCACGTTTGAGCTTCTGCAAGAACCAATGAGATTCATTCTCGTGTTACGCAGCACGTTTGAGCTTCTGCAAGAACCAATGAGATTCATTCTCGTGTTACGCAGCACGTTTGAGCTTCAGCAAGAACCAATGAGATTCATTCTCGTGTTACGCAGCACATTTGAGCTTCCGCAAGAACCAATGAGGTTCATTATCATGGTTTATTCGTGTTACGCAGCACCTTTGAGCTTCATCAAAATCCAGTGAGGTTTATTCTCATGTTACGCAGCACATTTGAGCTTCCGCAAAAACCAATGAGGTTCATTCTTGTTACGCACCACGTTTGAGCTTCTGCAAGATCCAGTGAGGTTCATTCTTATGTTATGCAGCACGTTTGAGTTTCTTCAAGAACCAATGAGGTTTATTTGTTACGCTACACTTTTGAGCTTCATAAAGAACCAATGGGGTTCATTCTCGTGTTACGCAGCACGTTTGAGCTTCAGCAAGAACCAATGAGATTAATTCTTGTTATGCAGCACGTTAGAGCTTCAGCAAGAACCAGTGAGGTTCATTCTCGTGTTACGCTACACTTTTGAGCTTCAGCAAGAACCAGTGAGGTTCATTCTCGTGTTACGCTACACTTTTGAGCTTCAGCAAGAACCAATGAGGGTTATTTGTGTTACGCTACACTTTTGAGCTTAATCAAGAAAGTTCAATCTGTTCATCACATAAAAGCAATTGAGTCTCTTTAGAAAATACATACTAAACCACTTGATTCAAACAGATTTGTTTAATGATCTCTTTATGAACTTTTCGAAGCAACAAAAAGGTAGAAGCAGATACATATTTTCTAATGCCATCTTAAATTGCTGAGCCAGTTAAGCTTTAGAGCATTTTCCAAACACACACAAAAAGGAAAGAAATAGGGCCCCAAATCTGCATAATTTATTTATTTTTATTTATTTTTTTTCACTGAGGAACATTACAATTACTTTTCAGAATGAGTTGGCAATTGACGTTTCAAGTCTCTTTGATTTATCTGAAACACTGAAGACATGGTTAAGGGATCTCTCCAGTGTGAACTCAGAGGTAAGATGACATATGATGACATATATATAACAGTCCTCTCTTTAGTGAATTCTCATGTGGCAATTAAGGCTTACTTTAAATGTGAAACTCTTTCCACATTGTTGGCAGGTAAAAGGCTTCTCTCCAGTGTGAATTCTCATGTGGACTTTAATGTTTCTTTTATCAGTGAAGCCCTTTCCACACAATTTGCAGGTAAAAGGCTTCTCTCCGGTGTGAATTCTCATGTGGACTTGAAGGCTTTCGTTTTGAGTGAATGTTTTTCCACACTGTTGGCAGATGAAGGGGGTCTCTCCAGTGTGAACTCTCATGTGTCTATTAAGGTTTCCCTTTCCTGGGAAACCTTTACCACACTGTTGGCAGGTAAAAGGCTTCTCTCCAGTGTGAATTTTCATGTGGCCTTTAAGGGGTCCTTTTCCAGAGAAACTCTTTCCACATTGTTGGCAGGTAAAAGGCTTCTCTCCAGTGTGAATTCTCATGTGGACTTTAATGTTTCTTTTATCAGTGAAACTCTTTCCACACAATTTGCAGGTAAAAGGCTTCTCTCCGGTGTGAATTCTCATGTGGACTTTAAGGCTTTCGTTTTGAGTGAATGTTTTTCCACACTGTTGGCAGATGAAGGGGGTCTCTCCAGTGTGAATTCTCATGTGGACTTGAAGGCTTTCGTTTTGAGTAAATGTTTTTCCACACTGTTGGCAGGTGAACGGCTTCTCTCCAGTGTGAACTCTCATGTGTCTATTAAGGTTTGCCTTTCCTGGGAAACCTTTACCACACTGTTGGCAGGTAAAAGGCTTCTCTCCAGTGTGAATTTTCATGTGGCCTTTAAGGGGTCCTTTTCCAGAGAAACTCTTTCCACACTGTTGGCAGGTAAAAGGCTTCTCTCCAGTGTGAATTCTCATGTGGACTTTATATCTTTCGTGTTCAGTGAAACTCTTTCCACACTGTTGGCAGGTGTGAGGCTTCTCTCCAGTGTGAATTCTCATGTGGATTTTAAGATTCCATTTTTCAGTGAAACTCTTTCCACACTGTTGGCAGGTGTAAGGCTTCTCTCCAGTGTGTGTTCTCATGTGGACTTTAAGGTTTCCTTTATGAGTGAAGCTCTTTTCACACTGTTGACAAGTGAAAGGCTTCTCTCCAGTGTGAACTCTCATGTGTCTTTTAAGGTCTTCATGTAGATTGAATCTCTTTCCACACTGAGAGCAGGTGAAAGTTCTAGTTCCTGTCTTCTGACCTCTTTTTAGTGTGGAAGTCTTTTTAGTCTGTGAGCAACTAAAAGATTTTTCTTCATTTAGGTCTTCATGATCTTTATCTTCCTTTTCATTCAATACTTGACTTTCCATTTTCAGCAGCATCATGCCTAAGGTGAACAGAGACAAATGCAAGTTAACTCCAGTTTAATGGCATTACACGACACATATAGCAACATTTATACCTATGTTTCACAAAGTGGTCCCATACTTCCCCCACTCATTATCCAAGTCCCTCACCAACCCAATGAAATAAAATGTAGTCTAATTGTTTATATTAATGTGGGATTATTACTCTATTTTAAATTGAAAATCATGCATTCAATTGGTCAAAATAGAGAGTAAAGACATTTATACCATTATAAAAACTATATGTTTTAAATAAATGCTGTTCTACAATTTCTGTTCATCAAAGAATCCTGATAAAATCACATTATGAAATAAATGTTTTTCTCCAAAACACATTGGCCACAATTATTGATACCCCTAGAATTTTTTATGAATATAATATCTCTGAAGTATATTCCCATTAATATTGACCTTTTTTGGCACACCTGGGGCTTGTACCATGATGGTAGTTGAACAAACTCGGGGTTACAGGATTGGTTTTGAGTCGACAAAACCAAACCGATGCAATCAGGCTTTATTGGTACCATGACGCAGCTCATCAACTTTCTCTGTCAACCCAGGCTTTGATCCTTAAGCTATGATTACTCCACACACGCGTGCACATAAAAGAGTGACGTCGACACTGAACAACCAATCGTGTTCGATATGGATAGAGCGAGAGCTTCCTAACTTTGACTCCTTTTGGACTAGGCATGACCTTTTTAATGCTGACAGATCTCACCTAAATAGGGGGGGAACCAAGCTGCTCACCTCCAACCTAGTGAACTATATAGCCTTTGGTATTGACTGACATAATGCTAAGCCTGACCCTCCTCCAGTCCGCCCTCGCTCTACCCAGCATAGTAATTATGAGGGTCCTACTGAACTGTCCCCCTGCATAGATCTATGCATGACCCTGGCATATCTGCATATTCCTATCATGTCCTTACAGGCTCCTATCACTGTGCAAATTGGTTCCACAACAGCAAAGTGGAATAGACCTAAATGCACCCTGGCTCGCAGACTTAACCCATCTAATCTACTTCCTATTCCTAAGAAACCACCTGTCCCTGTGAAAAAAACAAACATTTTTCTTACAGTAAAACTTGATCTGCTAAATATCAGGTCACTCATAAAAAAGTCTTTTTTAATTAACGATCTTATCTCCACATATAAACTTGACTTTTTACTTTTAACTGAAACCTGGCTTGACTCAGTAAACTATAATACTACCCTAATTGAATCTTCTCCCCCCCCGATTACAACTTTATGAGTGTCAACCGTGAAAATAGACGTGGGGGAGGAATAGCTAAAATCTTTAAAGCTTCTTTTCAGTGTCAACAGTCATCCTTTGGTGACTACGCTTCTTTTGAATATCTTTGTGCTGTTCTTAAAAGTTGTCCAAAAATCCTGCTGCTAACTGTATATAGACCTCCTATTTTACCAGTTGCAGTCTTCCTTGAAGATTTTTGTGAATTGCTCTCTGAAATCTGTGTTCACTTTGACAGCATTGTTATATCAGGTGATTTTAACATCCATGTAGATAACCCTGAAAACCCTCATGCAAGAGACTTTCTGGCGCTGATCGATGCCTTCAATCTGACACAACATATACAGGGCCCCACTCACTTTCAGGGCCATACACTCGATCTTGTCATCACAAAAGGTGTAACTGCCTCTACATCTGTTGTGGATTTAGCTTTATCTGATCACTGTTGTATCTTTATTGAATTCTTCTTGTCCCCCTATCGTCAGAATAACTCCATTATGATCAGAAAGAGAGCTATAAATGACAAAACTTGTGTTCTTTTTGAGCAAGCACTCTTTGAGTCCAAAAGTCCATTCCCAAAGACTGCTGATAACTTGCTGGAAGATTTTAACTTAAGAATGACAAATATAATGGATGACATTGCTCCTTTAAAACTGAAAAAAATCCACTGGCAAACAGAAAGCTCCATGGATAAATGACCCATCAGTTAAACTGCAATAGAAAGAATGTAGGAGAACAGAAAGGAAATGGCGTAAATCCAAACTTAATTTTGTCCATAAAGGGACACTTTACGAATACAATTCTGTAATTTGTAGAGCAAGACAATCTTATTTCTTCAGTATCATCAACAGTAAAGCAAGTAACACCCGTGCGCTATTCTCCACTATCGAGAAGCTAACAAATCCCTCCCCTCATCTGGCTCCTGAATTACTCTGTTAATAAGTGCAATGAATTTGCTTCTTTTTTTTTTAAGAGCAAAGTAGAGAACATAAGACATTACATTTCATATACGTCATATAGCATCTCTCACTTTGAATCACCAACTAGTCTGAGAGATGAGTTCAGCACTTTTTCAAATTTCAGCCCTGTTGACCTTGACACTCTTGAAAAGACTGTACAAAGTCTAAGTTCCTCTACATCTGAGTTGGACATTTTACCCACTAGCTTTTTTAAATCTGTGCTTCATCTAATAGCAACTGATGTGCTTTTAATAATTAATACTTCTCTACTGAGCGGCGTATTTCCCAAGTCTCTTAAAACAGCCGTTGTAAAGCCTTTACTTAAAAAGAACAACCTGGATGGGTCTGTCTTTAAAAACTACAGACCCATATCAAATCTACCTTTCATCGGCAAAAAAAAATAAAAAAATTTTTTAAATCAAATATCTGCTTTTCTGACCTCAACTTCCTGTCTTGATCTTTACCAGTCAGGTTTTAGAGAATACCATAGCACTGAAACAGCCCTGGTTAAAGTAGTCAACGACATTCGGCTAAATAATGACGCTGGAAAAACCACTGTTCTTATGCTGTTAGACACTGTTGACCACAGCATACTAGTAGAAAGACTTGAATGCTGTGTGGGTCTCTCTGGCTCAGTCATCTGCTGGCTAAAGTCCTATTTAGAGTACAGGAGTTTTTATGTGTCTATTGGTCATCATGCCTCAGCTCCTATGTCCCTAACATGTGGTGTCCCTCAGGGTTCAATCCTTAGCCATCTTTTGTTTAATTTGTACATGCTACCGCTTGGCCAAATTATGAAGAACCATTCCATTAGTTACGCAGATGACACAGTTATACCTATCCTTGTCCCCCAATGAGTTTGCTCCCCTTGAATCTCTTTATCATTGCCTTAATCAAGTTCATGACTGGATGGCTAAAAATCTTGCATGAACCACATTTGTGTCCCTATAATGTTTAATTTATTTAAATGAAAACGAAAAGAGGCAGAGTGGTGTTTTATAACATATTTCGTTTTATTGTTGCTTAAAATGTACATACAGAGTAACAGAGATAACCGGAGTAGCAGAGCGAGCTGAGTGACGCTTTTAAGAACGCGCTGTACCATTTGCATTTAGGAGTCGCACATGGCAAGTACAAACTTTGCGTACTTTATATTGAGAAAAGCCTAATGTCGGCGCTTGTCTTCTTGTGACAAACATGTCGAGGAGCAAGAACAAGATCTGCTGTATGCCATCCATTGTAGTTTACTATGTTCTTCTTCGCGCGAAAATGACGTCGATTGAAACACCACGCCTATCAAGTAAGGGTACTGTTGGCAGTGGAAACGCTGGCCAGATCATGGTTAACAGACCCGAACCGTACCGTACTGTACCGTACAGTGGAAACGAGCCATTAGATCAGCAGGAAAATTCCAACTGGTACAACCCAGCGCCCGTAACAAGCAGGGAGAGGCAGCCTTTAGCTGCTATGCGGTCCGTCTCTGGAACCATCTTCCTATAGACATTAAGACCTCTCCCACTATCTCCATTTTTAAATCCAGACTAAAAACAAAGCTCTTATATGATGCCTTCCACTAACCCTCCTTTGTACCTGTGGTCTGTAAGCTCTTATGTTTTTATCTGTGCTGTGTTTTTTTTATTTTGCTTTTCTGTGTATTATGTTCCCTGTGAAGTAATTGTTATTTAATTGTTATGATTATGTAAAGCACATTGGGCTACCGTTCTGTGTATGAAATGGGCTATATCAATAAACCTGAACCTGAGAGCTATATATTTTTTCACGCAGGAGCAAGAGATTATTCTTCAGAAATACGAAGAATATAGAAGTGTTTTTGAAGCTCGCAGTAACACTGTATCTGCTGCCAAAGCAAGAGAACAATCTTGGAGGAAGATTGCTGATTGCGTTAATGCGTAGGCTAAGTTAAACAATTAATGTAAATTTATGTAGGCTAATCATATAAAAAATGTATTAAATGCTAAAATGAAAATGTGTGTATTCGTGTTGATTTATACATACGTGTGTGTGTGTAGATGTATGTAAAATGTGAATGTATAGGCTATTACATCCTAAGAAAGATTGATATTCATTGATTTTTAGATGTTAAGATTTTTAGACTCCAAACGGTCTTGGCAGCAGATCAAGACAAAATATAAAAATATAATTCAAAGTGGTGAGTATTTACCACAAACTTTTATTATTTTTGTGAACATTCAATCACAAACACTTGTTTGCAGCAAACAGAAAAAAAGTGTGAAATAAGGAAAACTGGGGGAGGGTCACCTCCTCAAGATTACACTGTGGCGGAGGAGTTGGCGCTGAGTAACAATAAGGGACGGCCGATTATGGATGGGATTGCAAGTGCTGTACAGTCTGACCCTGGTGCTGGCTCCTCTAAGCAAGTGACACTGGGTATGTGTGTGCAATAGGGTGGTCCTTATCAAGTCCATTTTTTTTTTTTTTTAAAGTTAGTGTCTTAACCTCTTAACCTGTTCCTTTTAACTTCAAAATTAGAAATATGCAAAAATGTTGACAAAAAAAATTATATTTAGAGGTAGCTCAATCATGTGGAAGATTGCCTATGTTAAGCTGTGCGGCGTTATTGTGATATGCAAGTAATATTAAAAGTTGCTGCAAATGAACTACATTTTATTGAAACCAGAGCAACACTGACGTAACAACAATCTCAAAAAAAGCACACAGTTTTCAACAATCCCTCATTTCTGATGCTCAGCAGCCAGTGTTGACTTTCTGCAGTCTGGATAGATCCGTCAGTGATCTTCCACCACATGAAGGAGAAACTGCAGTTGTTCTTCAGAGTGTGTGAGATAGCCACTGTATTCTTGAATCAGAGCCACTCCTCTCTCGGCGTGATCATTGACTACTTTCATTGCATGGTTGCCTGTGCCTCCTGATAATCTGCTTGATTCGGCCAAAGTTCCGGGTCAATTTCAAGGAACGTAATGTAATTTTTTTAAACCAAAAAATGTGCTCTAAACCCAAACAATAACCAAGGTGATCATCAATAGAAATATGTATTGATTCCACCAGGAAAGGTAAATCTGCTAAACCGGGTCATGGATGGATTAATTTGGATTTAGTTTCTACAATAAGTAAACTGAGATATGTATCTAAAATACATATTTAGGAATATATGGTGCATTAGATGCTTTTATGGAGATTTTTTTGGAATTTTACTAGCCAGGTACAATACCAATTCAAATGATCTGTTTTTACGAAAATCATCAAAATCTCAGAAAGTTTAAATCTATTGAGCTACCAGTAATTATTATGTAATTACAGTAATTACCCCCAAAAATAATTAAAATTATTTCTAAAAATATATATTTTTATTTTAAATTTCATAGTGACCTTTCGTGGGAAGCTAGCTTGTTTTGTTTAGGTGGCCAATTCTATGCCTTTAAATTTTGACTGAATTTGAAAATATCACGTGGTATGACCACTGCAGACTGTTTTCCATGATAGATACACTCACCTAAAGGATTATTAGGAACACCTGTTCAATTTCCCATTAATGCAATTATCTAATCAACCAATCACATGGCAGTTGCTTCAATGCATTTAGGGGTGTGGTCCTGGTCAAGACAATCTCCTGAACTCCAAACTGAATGTCAGAATGGGAAAGAAAGGTGATTTAAGCAATTTTGAGCGTGGCATGATTGTTGGTGCCAGACGGGCCGGTCTGAGTCTTTCACAATCTGCTCAGTTACTGGGATTTTCACGCACAACCATTTCTAGGGTTTACAAAGAATGGTGTGAAAAGGGAAAAACATCTAGTATGCGGCAGTCCTGTGGGCAAAAATGCCTTGTTGATGCTAGAGGTCAGAGGAGAATGGGCCGACTGATTCAAGCTGATAGAAGAGCAACTTTGACTGAAATAACCACTCGTTACAACCGAGGTATGCAGCAAAGCATTTGTGAAGCCACAACACGCACAACCTTGAGGCGGATGGGCTACAACAGCAGAAGACCCCACCGGGTACCACTCATCTCCACTACAAATAGGAAAAAGAGGCTACAATTAGCTTCGTGCCCTGGATGTGCATCCCACAAATCTCCATCAACTGCAAGATGCTATCCTATCAATATGGGCCAACATTTCTGAAGAATGCTTTCAGCACCTTGTTGAATCAATGCCACGTAGAATTAAGGCAGTTCTGAAGGCGAAAGGGGGTCAAACACAGTATTAGTATGGTGTTCCTAATAATCCTTTAGGTGAGTGTATATGTCCTAGAGTGGCAGGTTTTGTGCTTTTATATTCAATTGATTTAAATACAAAAAGTACTTTAATTTAGTATAATTTGGAATAGATTTTTGTGCAATTTGGGATTTTTTTTTATTTATATTTCAGACGGTTTATGTTTAATCTTAAAGGCACAGGATGGCATTTTTCGCCGCTAGGGGTCGCTAACCTATTTACAATAACAAAGGCGTAGTTTGATGGCGCAACATTTGCTAAGAATTATGGATCTTGTTGTCAACGTCAAGCCGACCGATCTAATAATGTTTATGGATGACTGAATACATCGATGCTTTTAAGAGTTCTCAACGGGTCGGGTCGGCCCGACAAACCCGACGGGACCCGCGGGTTCGGGTCGAAAATATAATCAAATGACTCGGGTCGGGTCGGACCTCGGGCTTAATCTTTTCCGCTCAGTAAAAAAAAAAAAAAAAAACATTTATTAATCATCGCTGCTTTTCACCGTAAAGAAAGTCTGGCTGCTGCGTAACGTGCATCATGGAGAGGGGCGGAGGCAGACCTGACGCCGCTGCGTGCTCGGCTGCGCGCCTTTATAGCCTGGAGAAGAAGTTGGAGTTGGTTAGAAGTAAACTTGCCGCAGGTGAATTCACCGTCGCTACTACAGCCTATTTATATATTTAAAGTTTATTGTTTCAGTTGTTTGTATTGTTAAAAGGCGTGAACATTAAAGGTTGATTTGAATTCCCGTCTGCTGGTCATGATAATACGTGTATGAGAGAAAAAAAAAAAATTCCGACGCGACGTCGGGCCGCGGGCCGGGTTCGGGCAGATAATTCATGTTTATGTGTCGGGTTACATCGGGTCCGGGCTTTAAAAGCCACGGGCTGGGTCGGGTCGGGTTGTCATTTTCAGGCCCGTTGAGAACTCTAATGCTTTTATCATGACTGTGATATGAAGCAGGTCGGGATTGCTAAGAGACACGCGACGCGAGTCCCGCAGATATAAAAGGAATATGGACATTTCATTCTACCGAACTACACGCAAGTGCAGAATTACTACTCACTGGTCAGTTTATTAGACAAATTAAACTTGTGAGGTAACGCAGCGCTGTTTCACTTGGTCTAACATTACACTAGCACACTAAACTGCATTTAAATGTGTTGAAATGTATGTGTGTTATTCTGTCTGTATGAGACTAGCAGTAAGCTAGATCAACATTAGAATAACATACAGATCATATTCTGTCATTTTATCATTGTTGAAGTATATAACATTGATTAGTTTTATGTAAATGTGCTCACCTGTTTAATAAAGTACATGTAGGAGCGGTTGAAGTCTCGGACGTGGAGCTCTTGTTTATATACTGTCTATGGGAGCTCTCGGCATCTCGAAAACACCGCGCTGATATTGATTCTCGTTTTAGTTCTGCTTTTTTATCCAAAGTCTGCTTGCCATGGTCCATAATGTTTGTACGAAACAACAACAGTGTGCAAATAGACATTGCGAACTACAAAGTTGTCCGCGTCAGCCGCTTTGGTTACTATCAGACGGCTCTGGTTCATAGCTCTGGTTGCTATGGCAGTACGAGCGGAAACTAGGGACAACGCGGATATGACGGCATTGGCGGCGACAAAACGGAAATAAAGAAACGGGACGTTTCTTGAATTAAATTACAAATTTCTCCTGGTTTGAAAGTTGTTGGAAACAGTCGGGATAATGTAAGTACACAACTAAAAAAAATATATAACATAGATATAGTGATTTTTGCTATTTTTATTGCAAAAAAGTTACATATTGTGCCTTTAATATGAGAAAAAATATGAAAAAAAAAATTAATTAGAGCATGTAATTTTAGTTTAGTAATTATGCATTTATTAGTAATGTATTTATTATTGCCTCTTTATTTAAAACTATTTTAATCTATTTTACCAGATGCCACTGCCAAGCAAAGTAAAAATTCTGACCCTGCAGCAAAAGCGGAGTACCTTGCTAGGAGAAGAGTGAAATATTAATACAGTTTAAAGCAGCTGTTTTCTATGTGAATATATAGTAAAGTGTAATTTATTCCTGTGATCTAAGATGAATTTTCAGCATCATTACTCCAGTCTTCAGTGTCACATGATCCTTCAGAAATCAGTCTAATATGATGATTTGCTGCTCAAGAAATATTTATAGAAGAAATCTAGATCTAACGATTTTAGTTAGCCTATACTATTTTTGTTACTATTGGAAATTGTGGAAACAGTGATACATTTTATATGTCAGGATTATTTGATGAATAGAAAGTTTAAAAGAACAGCATTTATTTTAAATATAATCTTTTGTAACATTATAGCCTAAATATCTTTACTGTCACTTTTTATCAATTTAATGTGTCCTTGATTGATAAAAGTATTAATTATTTAAAAAAAACTATTGACCCCAAATGTTACCTGTATACAATACTTATATTTCTATAACATTATTATTTATTAGAAATAAATTCTAAGTCGAGTTAAATGAAATGGTGCACTTATGTTTGCGATGTGATTTTTATTTAAAAAATGTTAATAAAATGTTTGTGTTCAGGAAAAATTCTGTGAATTTTTTAATAAAATTTGGCTTAAATCTATTTTTTGTATAAAATGTATTGTTCATTGATCTCTTTAAATAGATTTTTAACTATATAAGGTCTTCGTTGTCATTTGGAGCGACCACTCATGTGGTGCGACCAATAAAAGCAATCACTGTATTAAATTTAAAATAAAATATCTAATTTCTGTGGCTGAAATATGAATCACTAATACAGTATGCTTAAGTGAATGATTTTTTAATTTTTTTATTATCAGTTTTATGTGATTTACAGGAAAAAATAAATCTGTTAACTAGATTTAAGAAGGCAACTCTGAAATTATAGAACAAAAAAATGAGATCATCATTTACAAAAGTTCAAAAGAAATGCAAATACTTCATTGCTAAACACTTTAATTACTAAAAACTTGTCAAAAAAAAATGTCAAGCATGTTAAGGAAATTAATACATTTTAAGATAAATCACGGTCGCACCACATTTTAAAATTGGCCTGTCGAAAATCCCTTATACGTCATTGACCCAAATTCGTTTTTCAAGTATATATTTTTTAAAAGTACTATAATTTTATATAAAAAAACAATAATCTGGAAAAATACATTTGTCTGGTCATGACTCACTTCAGAAACATAACACTCATTTCTGTAGAGATGGACATTTTAATGAGGATCAAATGATTGAGTTCAGAAACTGACCTGTTTGTTCCTCAGTTTCTTCTTGTTTCACACTGAATGTGTCTTCAATCTTGAAGTCTTCACTCTCCTCTTTAATATACACCATCTTTATATCTTCACTCTCCTCTTTTATAAAAGCCATCTTTATAATAGTGTTCTCACCCGCTTCACCAGGAGTTTTTCCTGTTCATGAACACTTCGTCCTATTTAAGATGAGAATAATTAACAGAAAGAAAAACATTCAAAACTAATTCTCTGAGTGTGTCTCAATCAGATCTAGTTCAGTAGTTCAGTTCACTGGTAAGAAAGTCAGTCAGAGAGAGTTAATGGACTTAAATGACCTGATTAGACTAAAAACACTCATAACTAACATTAGAAGATTAGTAGAAGTTATCATTATTGTCAGATAAAGCTTTAAATTGTTACATTCAACAATCAAACATTCATTTAACCGTTAAACCTATGAAATTGCGTGAATAGTTTGCACACAAACCTTCTTCTTCAGCCGAATCACAACAGATACAGCGCAGCCTTATGACGTCATACACACAGACCAAAATAAAAGTCCTGTTCAAACGCTGAAATCACAGATGTGCATAGAAATTGACATGCAAATATAAAAACTTTTATTCGGCGTTGAATTCTTGGTGAAATACATATTTAAATGTTGGTGAATGAGGTGCTAAAAATAACTGCCAAGAAAGAGTTTGAACCACATCTAATATGTGTGATTCTGTTAATGGCTAAACACTAATGTTTGTGTGCAGAAACCATTTATACAAGGGATCAGGAACTTTTTTCAATAACAAAACAAATTCAGTTTTCTTCTAGAAAGAGCTTTAACAAAAACAATAAATGTTTGCCAATATAATAAACCTTTTTTTATGTCCACTGACTCAAAAAACAACAAAAAAGCATGCAATCATACATAATAATAGGTAAGTGTGGTGGAAAACTGAATATTATTTTTTCAATGAAAGTTTCTGTCTCTTAGTTTTCTGACATACCTCATTTCCACTTATTCTTCAACATGAGCATTGCAATGTTTAAAGCGGATGTCATAAGAGATGTCAGTTTACCAGGATGGCTTTAAAACGAGTGGTTCATTTATAATCCACATGTTCATCCAGAGCTACATCAGTTTAGTGCTTTGAAAATCTAGTACTTTTAAACACATTTAAAGGTGAATCTAGTTTTAAGGGAAATGGAATGCAATGTGCATTCTAAAAATCTAAATAATTTGGATAATAATGTATTCATAATATATATAATAATATTGATTCATCCTTTCTTAACAACGGTTAAAATGTGAAGTTTATCATTTTATAAAACTTTTTGTTTAGAGGATGTTACCATAGACATTTTTTCAGACAATATAAAAATATGAAACCGATAGACTTCGTTTTTTTTAAAACACGTTGCTAAACATGAAGTTCTAAGAATTCTCTGAAATAATTCGAACGGCTGATTCTATTTCTATAAAATGTTAGTTGCTCCTATTATAGTTAGTAGAATGTCTAAAGTGGATTATCGAAAAAGTGTTACTGTTTATTTTAGTCTAAACACATTTTTAACAGTCACTTGTCACCACCTGGTGGTGTAGGTTGTCATTGATATAATATGAAGGATCATGTTATTTTCAAAATGTGATTTACTCTATTTTGATCACTTCAGTGTTTATATCCAAAATATAAACATTTATCCCGGTACCTCTGTGACAATATGAATATTTGTAACCCAAATAACAATGTTGTTGAAAAGACTTTAGTGAAGCTGTAAGAACTTACACAGCCCCGTCCACTTTTTTCCAAAGAAGGTTGACCACAAAGCCAAAAATATGATACTGTGTGGTTGAAAAGACTTTGTGTTTCACACATAAACTGCTCTTTCTGGCTCAGACGCAGATCTGAATGTTAGCTGTGATTCTCAAATGTTTAATCGACAGAGCCGAATCGCGAATTTATGAGTAAGATTGGATGGGTGATCACAAGATCACAACCTTTTAATGATCAATCTTGCAATTTTATTGTGCAATGTTTTTGTGCTGTAATCGTATTGCTTTCTTAGGCTTTTGAGACAATAAAAGCAATAAGTTCAAATCCCTTTCATTTCCCTAAAAAAATCGAACCAAAACTGGAAGTCCATCCCCCGTCGAAATTCACTCCCCGGAATCCGGTCAAATGTCCCATGTAGCAGCTCACCGATGCTCACGTTTGTCTATTTGACAAAACTGAGACAATACTCTAGGAAACAAAACAGTTTGGGGAGAGTTTGTGGTTCAGGTTCACTTGCAGGCCAGTTTCTGGTCACTGTCATCATCACGTCTGTAAAAAAATAAAATAATAAAGCTAACATCTGTCAGCTGTAACATTGTAGTCCGATGAAGACAATGAAGATCCCAAAAGGCTCAAATAACTGTTGTATTTATTAAATAAATCAAACACAGGTAAAGGCTGCAAGGAGCAACTTAAGTATACAATGATAATAACTAAAATGGCAAACGAGGGTATTCATAGCATGAGTGTCCATGGCAACTAAAGCCTGGCGGGAAACTACAACAAAGGAACATAAGAAACGGGTAACTATGTCCATATTTTTTTCCAGTCTATGGTTTTCTCCCAGTTTGCTTAGTGTCCGTGACGTCACCTGTAGGTTTCTGAAGAGCAATTTTTAAGCCATCTTGGTAGCGCATCACAGCGCGTGCCTCCCAGATAAACGAAAATGGGCAAAAAGGCGGGATTAGCTGAGGTGACGTGACGCTAACAGACAGCAGACAAACGGCTAGTAGTGACAGCAGCGGCAATCCACCTGTCACTCAAGTGGCCATGCCCTTAATTATGCAGAACGTTTCGACTTAATATCATTTAAATGGATGAGATATAGAAAAAATTCACCCCCCTCACAGTTGTCATGAAGGGCAAAATCAGCTATATAGACCAAAACCACTTTTTGCACCAGGCTGTAAACAGTTTTTCTGCTGTAAAGTTGGGCATTTCAACATGGGGGATATATGGGATTGACTCACTTTTGTGGCCAGTCAACTTTAAGTCACTTTAGTGTTGGTTTCAAGAGAGAGACAGGAAATGTTGCCGCTTGGAGAAAACTAAACCAAAACTGAGCATAACTGTGACTTTACGTCCATATGCTCAACATGACATCATGACTTTGCGTAAACATACACGCCACTTTCAAGTCAAAAGTGGCGTGTTATTTATACGCATTTTGAGCTATCCGCGTGTATGTTCACGCCGAAAACGAACTGTCATCTTCCACGTGTATGTCTACGCCGTTAAATGTCCGAGCGAAACGGAGCAAAATGTACGTGAAATTATTCATGTTGGTCCCCTTTGGAAAACGTGTAGATGTCACAGTTTAACAGCCTCAGACGTGAATCTTACACGTACCATTATCCCCGGACGTTTGCTAATCCTACCATCTAATCATAACCATTTCTTAAAACTACGTAGGCTACAATTATAAAGAAAAACAACAGACAGACAAGTATAATCACAATAATTTATTTAATGAGAAAATGTCAAAATCGGTACCAAAAGTTGTTCACGTGACGATGTGTCCTCTCTGGCAGTGGTTTTGTATGAGGTAACAGAGCAGAATTTAACTTATTAATTCAAATCCATGAAAATGTTTATCCGTCTTTGGTTCGGTTCGCTCTGAGGGCTGCCGCCAGTGCGCGCTTCATTTCAAATGTGAATGTGTGCAAAACGCAATCTGTGACGAAGCAGGCGAGGCGAGAGCCAATGAGCGTTTGATATTACTGCCGTAACCATAGTAACCTGTCGTAACGCTTCTTGAGGGCGCAATTTTTGAATTTGAATTCATAACAAGCGCGGGGTCAAGATGACGATTACTGGATAAAGGGCTGAGTTTGGATCTTTTTCTTGCAAATAATGGATTCTGAAGGTTTGGATTACATCAAGCTAATAAAATTGGTGTATTTTGTGAATCGATGTTGTGTTGTAAGGTTAATTATTGTGATTAGACATTTTAATATTGTCCATAAAATGGGTATGTTTAGGTGTGGAAGTACAGTTAAGGGATCTTACATTTATAATCTATACATGGTATTAACCCCAGTGACGGGTAGGTTTAGGGACGGAGTTGGGGTAGGTCATATTTATAATGTAACGTTAAGTCAACGGCGTTGATAAACACGCTGAAAAGCGATTATGCGTGTTGATAGCACGCCAAAAATGGAAATCGAATTGGCGTGTCATACATACGCCATTTCATGAGATCAGCCTGATATGCTGTAAACAAAGTCCAACTGAGGAGAGATGGCAGGGGCTCTGGAGGAAGACGAGGGGCCAGCGAAGGGCTGGAGACTAGAAGCGTTGGTGGCAGGTGAAACCAAAGTGGCAAAGATGGTGAGGAGCCAAGGAGGTGCGGTAGCAGGTGTAGCAAGGTGGTGACCCAGACACCACCCAAGACGATAGCCCACGACGGAGTCGATGGAGGGATGAGCATGGTGAGTCTTGACTGATGACACCAGGGAGGTGACTGCCAGTGATGTATCCAGGGTGCAGACGGAGAGCTGATGGAACAAAGACACTGATGGCTTTGGAGACCAAGGCGTAGCCACCGCGACGAGCATCCGAGGTGGAGCCAGGGGACTGAGGTGGAGCCAGTGTGACTGATGACCAAGGCGGAGCCGAAGGGGTGGAGGGAAGGGGCGTAGCTGAAGGCCCGTAAGTCTGTGGCACAGGCATGGTGACATCTGACCAAGGAGGAGCCGAAGGGACGAGGGAGTCTGGTGGAGCCGTGAGGACAATGGTCTCTGGTAGAGCAAAGGGAGGGAAGAGCCCAGACAGAGCCGAAAGGCAGAGGTGGAGTGATGGACACAGAAGCTGGAGGTGGAGAGTCAATCCTCTTGACTGAACGGAGCTGGAGACCGGAAGACCCAAGCTTTATCCACACAAAAGAGTGCTGTAATAGAAGTCGAGGGGCTGAAGGGCAGATTTGAGCTCCCTGTCTGCGGTGGGCTCTGGGGTCGAATCTGTGCTGCAGGGTGAAGGCTAGCTGGGCTTGGCAGGGTGATGGGTGCGAGGTGAGGCTGGACGATAGTGATGGTTTCTTCTTCCGCTTTGCCCACTGTAAACGAGGATCCATCTACCCATAGTGTGAAGTTTACCTATTTATTAAATAAAACGAATACATGTAAATCCAGGCTTTTAGCAAAACTGAGCATAACTGTGACAAAAGCATGCTGATAACAGGATCATATCAAATAGTATTAACAATGTAATGTCCACCTGTAACAAAAAACATGATTTTTGTAAATTCATACATGCATGAATGCCTTACTACACAGTACATGAACAAATTTGTATATTTTATATTTAGCTTTACAGTTAATAAACTGTCTAAAACAGACCAATGAAATCTTGTCTAAACACTCATTTACTTTTATAACATATTGCATACATTATAAAGCATATAGCAAAATACATTTTATATTTCAACATATTTCAGACAATTAATTTGATGAAACTTGATGCATCTTATTGAGTTGATGTGGGCATTGACTAGTGGTGGAACGGATGACAAAATTCACGTTTCGGATCATTTATGTTTTTTGAGCCACAGATCGCATAATTTTTTCAGATCAGCAAAAAAAAAATAATAATAATAATAACAAATATATATGGATGAAGGGGATGTAACAGCTTTTCACTTATTACTTAAAACTTACTTGAAGTTCCTCAATACTACAGCAAAAACTACTAGCTTAACTTATAAAGTTCAAACATTATTAAAAACAAGTGAACAGTTAGTAATAAAATAAGAACAAATACATAAATTACAAGCAGAGATGAATACTAAATATCAAATTTACAAAGTATAACAGTAGTATTTAGGTAAAGAAATGAATAATTAAGCCTAAATGGAAAATAAGACTTTGATCACAGTAAAAATTAAATATAGTTTTATCTTTGTTAAAGCTGTATTTTGTTGTTTTATTAACAATAATGACACAGACAACAGTAGGAATATTAGGTGTCAGCTGTCACTTTAAAGCTGACTGCACGGACCGAAAAAAACTGACAAACATCCAGTTTCTTTCTCAACTGTTCACTTATGACATAAACGAGAGAATACCAAGATGGGTATTTTGACATAATTTTGTGTTTATGTGTCCATCCAAGGGCAAGGAAACGTGAAAGAGGAATCAATTCGGTGTTTGGGTGCTGAAACGTGCCGATCTCTCTTCTCTCTCTCTCTACGTTTGCACACACAGTCCCGATTTTCGCCTCTTCTTCTGTAAATTGCCAAGTCAAAACAAGTCCAAATTAAGAACTTTCACTCTATGATGGTTAAATTTAGAAATGAATCTGGTCCGTACGGATCACGGATCAACTGTGATCTGTTCCACCCCTAGCGTTGACTCTGTTTGCATGGATCGCCTCAGATCAATACCATAAGAATAGTATGCGCTGTCAGTAGGCGTGTTCACATTAGCAGTAATGAGCTAACACAAGAACGACTGGATATCTTTCTCTTTTCATACAGATTACATAAACAGAATAATTGTTTTCGTTTTGTATTAAATAATTTAAAAGTAGACACTTAAATGTTTCTATAGATTTATTGTTCATGTCTGTGTGAAAAGTATTCGCTGAGTTTTGTTATGTTTTTGTGAAGCACTACAGAAAAAAAGTTCACAGAGACAGTTTTTATTTTTTTATTTTACAAAAGCACAATGTTATGTTTTCACTGTAAGTGGACACTAAAAAGAATAAAAGAAGACCCTTTTTATCTGAAAGACCATAAATGCCAGAGAAGATTTCGCTGCTACGTGAAAAAAAAAAAAAAAAACCCGGCAGAATGTTTTGGCGTGTTAGTCGACCCCATAGAGTTCAGGTGTCCTTTTTGATGTCCGTTTAGAAAAATTTTCCACACTTCATGAGTGAATTCTCAAGTGGCAATTAAGGGTTACTTTATGTTTGAAACTCTTTCCACACCGATCACATGTGAAAGGCCTCTCTCCATTGTGAATTCTTATGTGGACTTTAAGGTTTCCTTTATCAGTGAAGCTCTTTCCACACAATATGCAGATAAAAGGCTTCTCTCCAGTGTGAATTCTCATGTGGCCTTTAAGATGTCCCTTTTGAGTGAAACTTTTTCCACACTGTTGGCAGGTGAACGCCTTCTCTCCATTGTGAATTCTCGTGTGTTTTTTAAGGTTTCCTTTATCAGTGAAGCTCCTGCCACACAATTTGCAGGGAAAAGGCTTCTCTCCGGTGTGAATTCTCATGTGGCTTTTAAGATGTTCTTTTTGAGTGAAACTCTTTCCACACTGTTGGCAGGTGAACGCCTTCTCTCCAGTGTGAATCCTCATGTGTTTAGTAACATTTCCTTTATCAGTGAAGCTCTTTCCACACAATTTGCAGGTAAAAGGCTTCTCTCCAGTGTGAATATTCATGTGGGTTTTAAGGTGTCCTTTTTCAGCAAAGCTCTTTCCACACTGTTGGCAGGTGTGAGGCTTCTCTCCAGTGTGAATATTCATGTGGGTTTTAAGGTGTCCCTTTTCAGTAAAGCTCTTTCCACACTGTTGGCAGGTGTGCGGCTTCTCTCCAGTGTGAATTCTCATGTGGCCTTTAAGGTGATATCTATCATTGAAACTCTTTCCACACAGTTGGCAGCTGTAAGGCTTCTCTCCAGTGTGAATGTTTACATGCCTGTTAAGGCCATTTTTTTTGGTGAAACTCTTTCCACACTGATTACATTTGTATCGCTTTACTCCAGTATGAATTTTCATGTGGAATTTAAGGTGTCGGTTTTTAGTTAAAATCGTTTTTTGTGAGGAAATCTTTACCGTCTGTGAGCAACTAAAAGAGTTTTCTCCATTTATGAAATCATGATGTTTTCCATACTGATCTTTCTCTTCCATTTCATTTAGTTCTTGACTCTCCACTTTCAGTGCCATCAGATCTAAAATAGACAAATACGAGTTAACCCCAGTTTAATGGCACAACAACAACAGACATAAATACATTTACACATTTAAGGCATTAAAACCAAACGCATGTATGCTAGATCCTATACCCACTAAGCTACTGAAAGAGGTGGTTCAGAAAATTCTCTAAATATTCGCAACCCTTTTCTTACTTTAGGACACGTTCCAAACTCTTTTTTTTTTTCTTTTTTTTTATCATGTTTGGATTCTATGTGTTCAGGAAACTGCCAAATGTATTATGGAAGTGGTTTGGAATGTGAGTAATGCACTGGTAAAACATTAAAGTCATTATTCTAATCATGTGCTTTAGACTATGAAGGCAAGTTCTACAAGGAGAAAGTCCAGTCTGGAAAGTTTCCAGTCCTTATCTTTCTCTTCCATTTCATTTAATTCTTGACTCTCAAGAGACAAATACAAGTTAACCCCAGTTTAATGGCACCAAACAACAAAGACATTGACACATATAAAGCATAAATACCATAATAACATGTATGCTAGATCCTATACCCACTAAGCTACTGTAGGAGTTGTTAGCAGTAATCTCAGAAATGTTTCTCATTATTCATAACCCTTTGCTTCCTTTAGGACACATTCCAAAATCTTTTTCCACTGCCAAAGGTATTTTGGAAGTGGTTTGGAATGTGAGTAATGCACTGGTAAAATATTTAAGTCACTGTTCTGACCATGTGCTTTAGACTATGAAAATGAGTACGAAGGGTGGACCAAACTGTGTGTGCCACCTTTGCTGTCAACAGCCAATCACAGCACTGGAAGTGAAAAGCACCAAACTGCAATCCTCCTCATCGGATGGGGATAAATGTACCCTTTCAAGAGACATTCCCCGTTCTGAGTCTACAGTCATTCCATTAGGATAATAACAGAATAGGATTTGACTATGAAGAAATGTTCCCACCGGTTAATCGCTGTTTGTCAACACCAGTAATACCAGTCTCAATGCAATTTCTGCATTTCTATCCTGACAGAGAACAAGACATTAACGGATAGTCAAATCACGCTGATTTAAATTGCTCTTTATACATATAGCTTTAAAGCAGCTGTACAGTGATGAACAAGAAAATTATTCAATGATCCTAAGGTGGGATTTATATCTATGGTGGGACTCATCTCTTCACCACACCGACAACATCGTCCATCGCCGTGGGAGTTTTTAGATGAACAAGTCTCAGCTGTCCCCCGTCAGCCCCTCTGTTCCTCCTCCTCATACTGACATGGATACACCTCTGGCCTAAGTCAATAGTAAGTCAACCATCACTGCAGCCATCCACCAGTCGGGGCTTTATGGCAGAGTGGCCCGACGGAAGCCTCTCCTCAGTGCAAGACACATGAAAGCACACCTGAAGGACTCCAAGATGGTGATAAGTAAGATTCTCTGGTCTGATGAGACCAAGATAGAACTTTTTGGCCTTAATTCTAAGCGGTGTGTGTGGAGAAAACCAGGCACTGGTCATCACCTGTCCAATACAGTCTCAACAGTGAAGCATGGTGGTGGCAGCATCATGCTGTGGGGGTGTTTTTCAGCTGCAGGGACAGGACGACTGGTTGCAATCGAGGGAAAGATGAATGCGGCCAAGTACAGGGATATCCTGGACGAAAACCTTCTCCAGAGTGCTCTGGACCTCAGACTGGGCCGAAGGTTCACCTTCCAACAAGACAATGACCCTAAGCACACAGCTAAAATAACGAAGGAGTGGCTTCACAACAACTCCGTGACTGTTCTTGAATGGCCCAGCCAGAGCCCTGACTTAAACCCAATTGAGCATCTCTGGAGAAACCTGAAAATGGCTGTCCACCAACGTTTACCATCCAACCTGACAGAACTGGAGAGGATCTGCAAGGAGGAATGGCAGAGAATACCCAAATCCAGGTGTGAAAAACTTTCCCAAAAAGACTCATGGCTGTATTAGATCAAAAGGGTGCTTCTACTAAATACTGAGCAAAGGGTCTGAATACTTAGGACCATGTGATATTTCAGTTTTTTTTATAAATGTGCAAAAATGTCAACAATTCTGTGTTTTTCTGTCAATATGGGGTGCTGTGTGTACAATAATGAGAAAAAAAATAATTTTAGCAAATGGCTGCAATATAACAAAGAGTGAAAAATTTAAGGGGTCTGAATACTTTCCGTACCCACTGTATGTATGTATGTATATATATCAGGGTTTTTCCTACATTGAAATTTTTTGGGCGGCCGCCAAAACGATTTTTTGTCCCGCCAAAGCCTTATTTGATCTGTAATTGGGTTTTGTGAGTGAAGCAGGCTACTGACGGAGTGACGGAGAGAACGATCACAGCACCGCGCGGATTCTTATATGCATCGCGATGCGGACGTGGACGATTCTGAATCGATTCACAAATGTCAAAAAAATCAAATCTCTAAAAAAACATAATATTGACGAAACGCTAAAGGCGGAACTCTAGCGGACGTGCAGTGCGCGTGCAGTCTGTGGCGCGCACATAACAGACTCGCGCACTTAACAGACGCATGATGGCTGAGCGCCAAATTCGAACGGCACCCTCTTCGTTAAAAGCTAGCGTATGGAAAATTGGCAATTTCATTGTTACCTAATTAGTATTTTTTGTATGAAAGCTGCTTTCAGTAGCCTATTTAGTTTTCACATCAATATACTGTAAACTGATCTGTTATACTTACGTTGTACTGCCCTGCAATATGTGCAATGCCAGTCACAAAAAGTTACATTTTGACTGTGCTCTCTGCAGATGTTCATTCACTTTTTTTGTATAAGCTGTTTTTGATTGTGGTATACAGCAAACATTTCAAGTCATACCTCTTTATTATTTAGTTGTGAATAAGAGAGGCTTTGTATGTTACTAATTATTCAGAATATGCATAAGTCCACAAGCATTATATGAGAGCTGCTGGTACATCATTCTATATTTTTGAACGAAAACTGTTTATGATTTTGCTACAGCAAAATGTTTTTTTGTCTGAAGGATTATATTGCTCATTGGAAATAACAGGAGGATGTTGGTTAGAAGTCTATTATTAAATGCTAGAGATTCAGAATATGCTGAAGTTTGTATTAATTTACTACAACGCTGCTAGTACAGGCACACATTTATTTTCATGTTGGTTCTTTGCAATGTTCAAATCACTTCCATTTGTTTTATTAATAAAATGAATATAGGAAGATGGAAGTAAGTTCGTTATGGGTCATCATAAATACTTTGCTTTAAAAGTACCAAGTAAAAAAAAAAAAAAAACGTTAATAATCGATAATCGTTACCCTCTGAATCGTAATCGAATTGAATCGTGAGATGCCTAGAGATTCCCACCCCAATCTGAAATGAGAAAGTAAGTGTGCTTACCTAATTTAGCAAGAGTGTTTAGTAAAATTTAGCCTTAATAATCCACAGTATGTATAGGCCTATGACAATGTGTAGTAAATTACCTAAAAAAAAAAAAAACACAAACTGTTTCTTTGTATTTATTTTAAATTTAACATTTATTGTCAATATTGGGCTTGCGGATCATGTGGGTACTAGGGTACTCTTTGCTGTGTGTGGATGACCATGTCGGTCAGCCACCACCGAAGACCAATTTTGACCCAGGAAAAACCCTGTATATATATATATATATATATATATATATATATATATATATATATATATATATGTGTGTGTGTGTGTGTGTGTGTATATATATATATATATATAATATATATATGGTAACACTTTACTTGAAGGGGTGTGCATAAGACTGACATGACACCTTCATAATCATGACATGACACGTCATGAATATGAAGGAGGTTTTATGCATGTTTATGACAACTGTCATTAAGTGTAATTCGCTCAATTATGACATTTTTAATGCAAATATGACATTGTTTGAGATGTCTTTGTTATGACAACTTGACGTAAACCAATACATCATTAATCATCAAACTTAAGAAACTAATGCATAAAACCTCCTTCATATTCATGACATGTGTCATATCATGGTTATGAAGGTGTCATGTCAGTCTTATGCTCACCCCTTCAAATAAAGTGTTACCATATAGGTGTATATATAGCATTAGAAAATGAACGAGTCTCTTTATTTAGTCCTGATACATCTTTAGAAAGGTCAAAGTTTTAATTTGATCTTATATCTAATAGTGACAGTAATTTCTTAATTTTGCCAATCTACTGAGGAAAAAAACTCATGCACACTTCACTTCACACTTCACTTATTAGGAGTCCCTTACTAAACACTGTACCTCAGGGCTTTAAGTCCACAACTGTGCTCATTTGGAGAAAAACGTATGGATTCTCATGTTAATATCACATTTTTCTAGAAAGGAGCATTTTTTATTTCTATTTTTACCCAAATTGGGGTGTTGTGAGCATTATGTAGCGCTAAACACACAAGTAACAGGTTTCATTCATAAACAAAGCTAGAGGGCGCCCTTGTGCAGAAAGTCCACAAGTGAGACTCATAGCAGTCATAAAACTTATGACATTTCAGGAAGTCACTTATATGGACAAAGGCATCCAGCTTTCACAACAGCTGCATAAAAAGCAGATAGAAACATTTTGACTGAATAAAGATGACAGTAAACACACGATTGAGACAAAACAACAATATTGTCACTAACCCATCTGTATTCAAACAATCAGGTACTTATAAATATATTTAATTGTAATGAAGTTATTTCAAACACTCGACTGCCGTTATCTAATATTGATCACTCACATTTCACAGCTTGCTATATGCAAATGAACGTTTTTGTCAGATACTGATGCATAATTGATAGGAATGGTTTTCATTGTTTTCAATTCAGAAGTAGCTGTTGAATGAAAAAAAGAAGAAAAAAAAGAAAAAAAAAATCACATTGATTTTGATCCTAAAGTTTGGATACTGGGTGATGTCAGCTTTTGGTATGATATTTTCTAATATGATTAAATCGCGATTAAAAACATATTTTTTTGTAATAATTTTACAGTTACTCTCCAAATTAATGTAGATAAAACTTAAATTTTTTATATTTTCTTTTTAAGGATGAAGGCCAGCATCTCTGATACTAATACTCTTTTTTTTTTTTACATTAATGATAGACATTCAACATTACAGTATAATTAAAAGCTATCAACTTCAACAGTTATTAGACTTTAAAAAAATAACAAATTTTAATTCAAGTTAACTAAAAACAACCTAAACATAAAACCATTATAATAAATGTCACATTTACCTGTGGCCTTCCTACCCGTCTAACAGGAAGGGACTGTTCAGAAATTGAATAAAGTTATCAAACACTTTACAGTCTTCACTGCATAAATTATAAATGAAATATAGATGAATCCTTATTGAAGTTACAATTTTCTCTGTTACCTTTGTTCTTTGACTAACATTAATGACATCACAAAAGCTGGTTTATTAGGCTGCTGTTACTTTTAAGAGCTGCCGCTGCCGTACATGACGCAGATCTGAGGCGCATCTCATTTTGTCACACCCCTTTAAATTCATTTAAGACCACTCTTCAGAGGATACTCGACAAAAGGGCATTTTGGCATAATTCTGTGTTATTGTTTGTTCAAACTCAAAAGAGAACTCGATACAAGGGATGCACCGATTGAATGGTCATAAATCGGAAACCGGACGTTTTTGCAACTAACGCGCAATCGGTTTTTTATATTTTTTCCAGTCGATTTTTCCAGAAGTGCGAAAATGTCATTTGTTTGGAAGCATTGTACTGGAAATGCAGAGGTACCTGTCTGCAGCACGCGTGCCGCATAAGCCCTGAAAAGTGAAGCTATAGAGTCTCGAAGTTTAGGAGCGTGTGCTTGCGATTGATTCTGCGAGAGTGAGGGCGGGGCGTTGATTACTACTGCGCAGACTCAGTCTATGAGTACATGTACATATACAGTCTATGGTCTTCAGCCGTTATTGTAGTAGCCGCTTTTCTGCGCTTGCTGAAGTTGCGCGAGAATACCTGTGCGCGCCCTGCACTAGTGTAGACAGTGAACGTTTGTGTGTTCAGCTCAGCTTGTGACTAACAGACTAACATGTGACCAAGTAATAAAAACATAACATTCCAATGAATCAAGAGTGGATTACAGATAAATCATTATAATGTGTTGAGTTTAATAAATACACAGAACTCTCATCACGGTAAAACTCAATGAACGTGCGTCACTTTTTTACTTTTGGTTTCAACAACGTAATTCACTTCAGGGAAAACCAATCAAGGAAAACATATCAGGGCTCGACATTAACGCTTGTCCAGGACACGTGTTTATTTTTATTTTTTTGAAGGGACAAGTGAGAGAGAATTGTACTTGCCGAATGGGACAAATGCCCTGATAAAAACGGCAATATCAAAAATTAAAATTAAAAATAACAAGGGAATCACCTAAAACGCGAGGATGACTCTGATTTTATTTAACTTAATGTAAGTGGCGATTGATAGCCTATAGTTGATAATAATATAAATGTCTTACCGTGTTGCCCAACGTTTTGATTGCTAACAGCCTAGTAGTGTCTTATTCTAATTGAATGTATTGATCAAATTGAAGAATTTTAAATGAAAGATGGAGCATACATTAAATAAAATTAGGGAAAAAATGCCCTTTATAAAGGTAAAAAATGTATTCTGATAAGAGTGTTTTCCAACAGTGATGTAATGAAACATTGACAATTTAAGTTTGAAGGGAGTAAAGCCTCTGTTGAGGCTATTAAGGAAATGTAATTTTGCCAAAAGAAGAACTTTTAATTTAAATAAATGTTAGTTTTAAATCATTCTACTTCAGTGTGATATTTTACCATATTATCATGCTTAACACTGAGAATTTGAATAATTGTAATGTGATGGTCAGATGCAGATATCTAAATCAGAGAATATCATAGGCTCGGGCGGTTGGCAGGTGGATTATTTATTTTCAACAGGAGATTCGGGTGACTCAAAGTACACCAGATTAATGAATTTATAAATTTTCTTCCGGGGGAACATGCCCCCAGACTCCCCTAGAGGTACCAAGCTCCACCCTCAAAACACTGTGGGAAACATAGTAGGCTATACGATGGTCTATGAAAAATACTAATTTAATTATCTTACTATTAAAACACATGATCAAGAATTGACCACCTCTGCCTCGTTTTGAGCCAGGAAAAACCCTGTTATTTTTTGGTTTTGTTTAGTTTCACTGGTAAATACCTTTTTTCTTTAAAATGAATTTAAAAACAAAAACAAATGCCGAATTCTGATTAAATAGCCAAACATCTTTGTCTCGGAATCGGCCATGAAAAATCATGTTCGGTGCATACCTACTCGATACTGGCATATTAACTTGTGTATGATTATTAATCCCACCCTCTTTTTATCGTTTTACTTTAACCTAGTTTTCCTGCACTCTAGACAATGCAATGCTCTGGAAAGGGAATGTGCTGATGCTCCGAGTGCATTTACATATTTCACACTTGTATGTATATTCCCAATAAATATATCTTAACATAAAAATTTGTAGATATTGTGTTGAATGTTACTCAAAATAATATTTTTTAGGCTACCTCTGTATTATTGTGCCTAATTTTATGCGCGATGCGTTTGTCCAACAACGAATGTCCAACATAGAAGTCGGATCTTCTCAGATTGAAATAGCATTAGTATTTGTCTGGTCATGTGATCTCAACATGTCTGTCTACATGTGGCGACCCGCTCAGTGCCAAATAAAGCCACTTTAATTAGGACACTCTTCAAAAATATATCACTAATTTCTGTAGAACTGGGCATTTGAATAAGGATCAAATGACTGAGTTCAGCTTTGAGAATGAAACTGACCTGTTTGTTCCTCAGTTTCTTCTTGTTTCACACTGAATGTTTCTTCAATCTTGAAGTCTTCACTCTCCTCTTTAATAAACTCCATCTTTATAATAGATCTCAGTCGCTTCACCAGGAGTTATTCTGTGTGTTTGGACAGTCTGTCCTGTTTAATATGAGAAACAATTAACAGAAAGAAAAATAAATGCAAACTAAATCTCTAAGCGTGTCTCAATCAGATCTAGTTCAGTAGTTCAGTTCACTGGTAAGAGAGTCAGTCAGAGAGAGAGAGTTAATGGACTCAAATCACCTGATTAGAAGAAGAAAAAACACTCCAAACTAGCACTAAAAAAAAAAAAAAAAAAAAAAAAAAATGACACAGTTAGTTTATATTTAGACAATATAATTTTTAAAATATTTATTTATTTGTAGATTACATTTAATAGATTAAAACATTTACTGTAAACATTTACATACTTGTTTGTGTTTGTTGTTCTCGCATTTACACTGTTTAACCAGCAGGAGTCGTCCGTGTTTGAGATGATTCGAGCGAGTCGACACAGTGAATCATTCTGTGTAGCTTTGATTGATTCAGTCGACCCTTGAGTTTCAAAAGCTCCGTTTCTCTCATCACTACTTGCAAGTAGCGGGATTCATGGTTATGATAAACTAATTCACGATGTAGGGAGCGAAATGAGACACACCTTTTCTGCTACTCTGTATGGATTTGCTTAACTTGCACAAAAGACGTTCAATAATGTTAGATAACTCATTATAATGTTACATTGAATATGAATTAACTTATTTTACATAACCTGTTAAAGATACAAAAATGATTCAACAGTTTGCATTAATTTAAACACTTTAAAATGCTTAAAACAAACCTTTCTTCAGCCGAATCACAACATATGCAGGAGCGCGGCGCAGCCTTATGACGTCACATCTCCTCTCCAAAATAAAAGTCCTGAAAACAAAAGTGGCGTTGGTAAAATACACATTTAAATTAATCTTAATCACTGATAACTACCACTTAAAAAGTCTAAACTACATCGGCTATGTGAGATTCTGTAAGTGCCACTGTAACACTAATGTTTGTGTGCAGAAGTGGGGAACTTTTTTCAATAACAAACCAATTATTGATTGATGCATTTTTTGTGTATGTGGAAAGATTGACAAACCATTATTGTTTTTGATAAAGCTCTAATAAAAATAAAAAACCATTGGGTAACATTTTGCAATATGTTATCAATTGTGCAAAATTAATGCAAATGTGCTAAATTATTATTATTATTTTTTTTATTAAATTGATTGTGTGTGTCCACTGCTTTATTTTCCTTATAGTGGATGAGTGTGGTGGAAATCTCTCACTGTTTTACACACATGAACAAAATTTATATTATTTTTTGATAACACTTTACTATAAGGTTTTAGTTGTTACATTAGTAAACTACTTTAGTTAACATGAATTAAGAATGAACAGTCATCTTAGTTAATATTAATTTCAGCATTCTTAAAATCAAATGTTGTATTTTTAACATTAATGCACTGTGAACTAACATGAACAAACAATGAACAGCTGTATTGTTAATAAACAACATTAACAAAGATTAATAAATACTGTACCAAATTTCTATGAGGCTCTGCACCTCCTCACAACTCCAAGTTTGTCTGCGAGCTGACATGAGGCTCAGGTGCTAAAGTGTAAACTGTCAACAAACATCCCATAATGCACAGCGCAGCTGACTATGAGAGCTGGTTTGGTCCAAAAATGCACAGTTCTTTAGGCAGTTGGGTCTGTTCGACCACTTCTTCAAGGAGGTCTCGGTATGCTTGTTTGGTCTTTTTGGTTTGATTCACACCTGCTTGCCTGCATACAATGGCTGTTATGCAGGCATACCAGGCTGACATTTTTATGATCTATATGAGGGCAAGGAACCTACACCAGAAGATATTGCTGAGCTTTGTAGGGCATAAGGTAGTATTCCCAGTTATGGCTGACATAGTTTCTGCAGCCTAGCGAAGAAAAGTGTGTGGTCGCTCTCCCATCAGTTCCTGGGGGTGGTTTGGGACTCGATTACGATGTGGGCACAAATGTCTCCTGCACGTATCGAGTCCATCCTGGTCATGGTGATACTAATAATAATAATAAAATATATGGAAGCACTTTGCTCAATTAGCCACCTAAAAACATCTCACTCAAATGGAGAACAAATACTTTTCCAGTATATAGTCCACAACAACAGTTGATTATGAAAGACTGCCACCCTTTATTCAAACACTACAAAAAAAAAAAAAAAAAGTTGAGGTTGTTACAGAGATGTGGATAAACTGAAGAAATACCCAAGGAATGATGAAGAGTGATGAAACAATCCAAAATGAAATCCAAATAATAAAATCAACCACATGGTGGAAACACCATGTGCAGAATTTGTGGGCCTAGCTTCCACTGTCCTCAGTCTGGTCCTTTTTGGTAGGTTGATAGTGTCTTTAGAGCTCTCAAGCTCCAGGCCAACAAGTTGGCCAGCAGCATAATATAAAGCCGGACAGTGAAGAAAGGGTGTATATATAAAGAGTTCTTCTACAATAAAACATACAGGCTAGCATTAGCATGCTACCTACAAACAAACCAATACAAAAAGACATGGGAAACAAAACAGAGCTAACATCACAAATAGTGACAGTCTTGTAAATAGTTGTTTGTTACTAACCTCAAAGCGCTATTTCAATCCTGTTATAGTAAATTTGTAACATGGTTTGGAGTGCCTTGCAATAGATGAAAATGTGTAAACATAATGACTTAATAATAAAAGCTGTGGCAGAAAAGAGACGAGCACTGATAAAGCGTGTTCAGTAAGCTCATAATGCTAACGTTAGATATAAAATTTGTATGTTATCAGCTATTGCGGACATTGACCGTGAGATGGCTGGGACGAACGCGCAGAAAGTTTCCTCTTCCACAAATACCCTTAATAAAGCCTGAAACTCGTCGCCAGTCCACCAGTTTTTTTATTAAATTCCATATTTGCAGACAGACAACTCTTACTGCATGAAGCCATGACACGAACCGCAATAGATTTTTTAAAAAGGGAGGTTAAAAATAAATAAAACACTGCGTGGAGTCATCCAACCAAAATGCGGCGTGAACACAACCAATCAGCTTGTGCAGCGCACAAGTCCCACCCCTGAAAGTTCCTGAACTTTGAAAAAGTACTACCTCATGAGCAGGGACTATCGGAGGGGGAAATATTTACCCGGAATTTCATTTAGACCCTGGTTCCTGCGGTGTAAACACATCGAGTACCAGCCCAAAGTTCCTAGTTCCTGGGGAAAGTTCCTGCGGTGGAAACGCGGCTATAGAGAATTAACCATGAAAAAAAAACTTAACATAGAAAACACTTGACTGAGCTTGAAACCACAGTTTCTAAATCAGGACTCCTGAGCAGTTTGGTAAACACAAGAGACGACCATGCTTCCCTTTCACAAAACTAACTTCTTCTCTCCTCTCACCTGGCTATATACAAGAGAAGGAATGCAACATAGAGCCCCCTAGATGCATGGTAGTGACATTACCCTTAAAAACCACAGTAGCCAAGTTCTGGGCGGTTACAAATGGTTATCAGGAAGCAACTTAATATGCACATGAAGACAGGGAGGTGACGGCAGTGCATAAATCGAGTTACCCCTCCCACTTCTGTTAGCTTTACTGACATTTCTTATCCCGTGCGAATTGGCCATTAATATTACAGATGTTCTTTGGTAAAATGACATTACTCCATCTACCCTTGTAAAACTAATTCCATCCGAATAGTGAATTAATTAACAAAATCTAACAAAAAGCAGAAATTGAGGCTAAATCTTTTGGTGTCTTTTAGCTTATGTGTGCACTAGAGAACGATTTAGTGATTTGCAAATGCTTCTAAGACTGTACTTTTATTGATATTTTATCGTGTTGTAGAGTTGTCAAAAAGTACGGACTTCGGTACCAAGTCTGTACTGAAATTTTAAAATGTTGATGCTTTGAGAGCTGTTGAGCGGAATCGGACACACCTCTGATTGACCATTGTGTTCACGTGCTCATCGCATATGTCTGTGATTGGCTACAATGATCAACGCACAGGAGCATTTGAGAGCATACGGAAGTGTTTGAAAGCATTTTAAAAAACAGGAGCGGGAGCGTTTGAAAGCACAAGCAGGAGTCTATCAGCAGACTGGTCTTTGCCTGCTTTTAAACGCTACCGTCTGTATCTGTGTAAGGGCTAGGTGAAGAGCGTCATTGATTTATATTTACATCGTTTTTGAAGCGCTGATCATTGTAGCCAATTACAGACAAATCCAATGAGCGTGTGAGTACAATAGGCAATCAGAGGTGTTTGTTATGTATAGTATTTGAGTTAGTAACAAGTTTTCTCATTGGTCATTATGTATGTGCATGTACGTTCAAGGAAGTGTTCAGTAAAAACTGTCGAAACGCATGCAGATTGATGGCAGATTATGGCATATTGCCCCGTTAAGTGAAGGGCTATACCGTAGAGGACCATGCTAAAATTTTCGCTGCCAGAAAGTTTCCCGTTTGAAAGGCAGAGCGACTAGGCGGAGTGGAAACAAAGATTCATGCGCTACAGATCAGCTACCAAACTATCATTAGAGGACGGCGATGTGCAGGTCAGTGCTCTCATTTATTCCATGGGGAAGGATGCAGAGAATATATTCAAATCATTCACGTTCGACGACGATGATGACAGAGATAACTATGAAGTGGTGATTGAGAAGTTTGACGAGCACTTCATTCTCCGAAGAAACGTGATATACGAACTTGCGAACTTGTGATCGGATTGAGAGACAAATCTCTGTCAGAAAAGCTGCAGCTTCAAGGAACACTGACGATTGAAATGGCACGTAGCCACAAGCTCATTAAAAACCAAAATGCTGAGCAAAGTGAAAGTAAATTGGAGGAGGTTAAATTCTACCAACAAAATCGTGGCAGAGGAAGAAAAACGAGTTCTGATAGACAAAGAAAAGGACAAGGCTATAGAAATGAACAGAGTGACAGGAAGAAATGCACAAGATATAACAAAACCCATAATCAGACAGAATATTTTCCTGCCAAAAAAGCAGAATGTCATAAGTGCAGAAAGATTGGCCAATTTGCTGTGGTCTGCCACACTAAGTGCAAGAAGTGACATCTTATGAGGATGCAGGGTCAGCTATGTTCCTAGGCTCAGTTCAAAGGCAGGATGCACCCGTACCACCATGGACTGTCGACATCCATGTCCATCATGGATGGACAAATAATTAATTTCAAAATTGACTCCGGCGCAGACGCCACTGTAATATCTGAGAAAAGCTACGCGAGTCTAAAGAACAAAATACCACTGAGCAAAACAAACGTCATACTGCACAGTCCTGGTGGCTAGCTGGAGTGTATGGGCCAAAAAAATAAAGCGGATGCTGGGTATGATTAATTACCTTTGCTGTTACCTGCCACACAGCGCTACTGTGCTACAGCCATTGAATGAGCTACTAAGAGCCAATGCAGTGTGGAGACGGGATAAGAGTCAAGAGGAGGCGTTAGAAAAAGTGAAAGAAATGTTGGTTGCGGCCCCAGTGCTGGCATATTACGGCGTGAACAAGCCAACAGTCGTCACTGCCAATGCTAGCAGTTATGGAATAGGGGGCGCACTGCTTCAAGAGCATGATGGGAAGATGCTTTCAGTGGCCTTTTGCTCCCGTACTCTCACAGCTGTGGAGAAGCGCTAGCAGTTATGGAATGGGGGGCGCACTGCTTCAAGAGCATGATGGGAAGATGCTTTCAGTGGCCTTTTGCTCCCGTACTCTCACAGCTGTGGAGAAGCGCTACGCCCAAATCGAAAAGGAGTGTTTGGCTTCGGTTTGGACATGTGAAAAGCTGTCACGATATCTCTGTGGTTTGGATTCCTTCAAAGTACTCACTGATGACAAACCTCTAGTTCCATTGATGAACCAGAAAAACCTTGACGAGGTCCCCATTTGCTGTCAGCGACTCCTAATTAGGATTATGCGCTTCAATCCAGTGGCAGTGTATACCCCGGGAAAGTCTCTGCTTATAGCAGACACGCTGTCCAGACACCCCCTGGCCAACTCAGAACCCTCAGACCTTGAAGAGGAAGTCGAGGCCTACATAGCTGGAGTTGAGAAGCACTTTCCGGCTTCTTCTCAGAAGCAACAGCAGATAGCTGATGCTACGAAAGCAGATGAGGAGCTGCAAAGTGTGCTTAAATATGTCCGGCAAGGGTGGCCTAAACATGTAAAAGTGGTGCCTGTCGATTAGCGAGTCTACCTTAGCCAACAGGGTTTTTTTGAGCGAGTCAACAGGGCTTCTCTTGCACGGGTCAAGAATCATGATCCCAACAAAGATGAGAGATGAAGTACTCGCTCGCATTCATGAAGGCCACCAAGGACTTTGCAAGTGTTGCGAGCGGGCTCGCCTGTCAGTATGGTGGCTGGGCATTAGCACTGATCTAAAATGCAACGTGAGTCAATGTCAGTTGTATCAGATTAATAGGCCAACTCAACGAAAGGAGCCATTGCTGGTGACAAAGTTACCCCCAGGTCCATGGAGATACCTTGGAGAGAGGGCTGTTCAGACAGCAAAGAAGATACTGAAACAGGATGACCCTTTCTTGGCCCTTCTCGCATATAGGACAACTCCAATAGCAGCTACGGGGTGCAGTCCATCATAACTTCTCATGGGTAGGCACCTCAATACTACAGTTCCAGTGACAGCAAGTAGCTTGACCCCAGAATGGCCTGACTTACAAAGAGTGAAAGCTAAGGATCACAGAGTGAAAGAATCTTACAGATTCTTCTTTAATCGATGACTTGGTGCTAGATCCTTTTCATCGCTATGTCCTGGGGACTCTGTGCGCCTAAAGTTGGATGGTGAAAAGGAGTGGACAACAAAAGGGAATGTAAGTTAGCCGAGGTCATACTATGTGTCAACTGACCATGGAGAACTTTGCAGGAATCGCAAACATCTCCAAGCCATTCCAGGGAGTACAGCTACTCAACATGAACAAGATCTACTCGACTGCACAACGGATGCTGAGGAAAGTAACCTGCCTGTGGTTCCAAGTGAGCAATTACCCGAGGCATATCAGGGAACATCCGTTCCTTCCTTAGAACCTTCTGCTGCTATGCCCCGTACTCCACAACACATTATGTCGCCCTAGATGACTCGCTGTGGGTGTGTGATAAAAAAGCCTTAGCATTACCAGTCATAATACAGAATCAAAGTACAGAAATACCCAGATTTTTTTTCCTGTTGTTGTTTGACGGGTGCATCACAGAGACTTTATATGTGGAAAGATTTGTTTGCATAATTTTTTGTAAAGTTTATGATGTTCACAGCAGTGTGCCTGAACTTGTGTTTTAATTTTGCTTTTGTTAAAAACAACAGTATTTGAGTTAGTAACAAGTTTTTTCATTAGTCATTATGTGCATGTATGTTCAAGGAAGTGTTCAGTAAAAACAGTCGAAACACATGCAAGTCTAGCGTGGTTTCCGACAGTGTTTATGATGCCGCTCAACAGCCAAAAGTACAGTACTCAGTACAAAGTACAGTATTCAATACTTTTTGAGAACTCCCATGTGTTTTTACATTTTTTATATGTGCATTTGTATATCTGGGCCACATATCTTGGCCAGGACATTCCTGTAAAAGAGATTTTTTTTATCTCATTGAGGTCTTCTGATAAAATAAATAAAATGAAATATGCGTTGACAGTTTTTATGGATCACCTCACATCCTTGCCATATGAATAGCGTAGGTGTTCATATTAGCAGTAATGAGCTAACACAATGGAAACCTTTTTAATACAGATTGCATAAAAAGAGAATAATTGTTTCCAATTGAATTAGATAATTCTAAAGCAGACACATGAATATATATATATATATATTGTTCATGTCTGTGTGACAAGTATTCGCTGAGTTTTGCTTAGTTTTTGTGACACGCACCAGAAAAAAGTTCACAGAGACAGCAGAAAGCACACTCGGTTTTCTTTATTTTACAAAAGCACAATGTTTTGTTTTGATTGTTGGTGAACACACAAAAAAATACCCTTTACAGCTTCGCATGAAGTAGTGCTTTTTTCTGTATGACCATAAATGCCAGAGTATTTTAAGTCGATTTCGCTGCTATGTGAAAAAAGTCCAGCAGAATGTTCTGGTGTGTTAGTCAACCCCAGAGGGTTCAGGTGTCCTTTTAGGTGTCAGTTTAGACTGAACATTTTTCAACATTTCATGAGTGAATTCTCAAGTGGCAATTAAGGGTTCCTTTATGTTTGAAGCTCTTTCCACACTGATCACATGTGAACGGCTTTTCTCCGGTGTGAATGTTCATGTGATACTCAAGGTTTGCTTCTGTTGTGAAGCTCTTTCCACACTGATCACATGTGAAAGGCCTCTCTCCGTTGTGAATTCTCATGTGGACTTTAAGGTTTCCTTTTTGAGTGAAACACTTTCCACACTCTTGACAGTAGAAAGTCTTCCCTCCAGTGTGAGTTCTCATGTGGCCTTTAAGATGTCCTTTTTGAGTGAAACTCTTCCCACACTGTTGGCAGGTGAACGCCTTCTCTCCATTGTGAATTCTCGTGTGTTTTTTAAGGTTTCCTTTATCAGTGAAGCTCTTTCCACACAATTTGCAGGTAAAAGGCTTCTCTCCGGTGTGAATTCTCATGTGGCCTTTAAGATGTTCTTTTTGAGTGAAACTCTTTCCACACTGTTGGCAGATGAACGCCTTCTCTCCAGTGTGAATCCTCATGTGGACTTTAATGTTTCCTTTATCAGTGAAGCCCTTTCCACACAATCTGCAGGCAAAAGGCTTCTCTCCAGTGTGAATACTCATGTGGGTACCAAGGTGTCCTTTTTCATCAAAGCTCATTCCACAATGTTGGCAGGTGTGAGGCTTCTCTCCGGTGTGAATTTTCATGTGGACTGTAAGATGTCCCTTTTCTGTAAAGCTCTTTCCACACAGTTGGCAGCTGTAAGGCTTCTCTCCAGTGTGAATTTTTACATGTCTGTTAAGGCCGTTTTTTCTTGTGAAACTCTTTCCACACTGATTACATTTGAATGGCTTTGCTCCAGTATGAATTTTCATGTGGACTTTGTGTCGTTTTTCAGTGAAACTCTTTTGAGGGACTTTTTGAGAGGAAATCTTTTCAGTCTGTGAGCAACTAAAAGAGTTTTCTCCATTTATGAAATCATGATGTTTCCCATACTGATCCTTCTCTTCCATTTCATTTAGTTCTTGACTCTCCAATTTAAATGCCGTCAGATCTAAAAGAGACAAATACAAATTAACCAAAGTTTAATGCCACAAAACAACAGACATCAAGACATTAACACATTTAAGGCATCAAAACCAAAAACATGTATCCTAAATCCTAAACCCACTAGGCTACTGAAAGAGGTGTTACTTGTAATCTCAATATTTGTTACTCTTTGATTTCTTTAGGGCAAATTTCTAAATCTTTTTCCATCATGTTTGGATTTTATGTGTTCACGAGAATACTTTTTGTGCGCCAATAAAACAAAATAACGACTTTATTCAACAATTTCTTCCCTTCCATATCAGTCTCCGACGCGCATTCACAAGAGCACCACAACACACGCGTTGCCCTGCATTTCCAGGTCATATGTCAGAACGTATCATCAACACACGTATTTGATGACGCATACATTTAATAATGTTAAAAAAATTGCCTTTATAAAGGGGTAAATATCAAAACTATGCAGATTTAAAGGATAACTCTCGCCAAACTATTTTTGACTGTCAAAATGCCGGCGGTCGGAAACACAGTGAGTTGTTCAAAATCTTTATTTTTAGTAAACTCTGTGTACACAAACAATGTTCTCAGTGCTGGAGTTCATGGGTAGAGCCTCTGGTGATACTTCGAGCAAAGTTCCATGTTGTGTCGAGCCTTCTTAGTGTTTCAAAAATCGCTATTTTGAATCATAAAAGTGCCCCATTCACTCCCATTCACAAGGCATTTAACCTAAAAAGAAAATACGGTCAAACTTAAAAGTGGCGTTTCCATTCTAATTATGCTTTTAAACGAAAGTTTGCCTTCGAGTAGATTAACAAAAAGACCCTAGGTTGCATTTTGGCGAGAGTTACCCTTTAAAGGCAGGGTAGGCAGGTTTTTTCTAAAAAAAAAACGTTTTCCCAAATTTGTTTAAACTGTCTTTATATACCAATACATAATTAAAATGTAAGTACTCTGAAAAAGAGAGTATAAAAATTGAGTGTCTGTAGTCCTCTCAGGGCTGCAATAAACACAGCTACTTATTTCTATTTGGAACGAATGAAATTATTGGCTGGGCGACTGTCACTCTCCCTCGCTACCATGGCTACCACCCCTGCCGCTACAGGAGCTGCCCACATGCGCGCACCCGTTTGACTCAAGGAGGGGAAGAGGCACGGAAGCTAGGAAGAATCACAATCGTGGAAGCTCTTACATGCAAAACACTGTATATGTTATGAATCTTACACGAAATTCACCTTCATCACAGTGTAACTGATGGTAATGGGAAAACGTGTATCAATGCAACCTGTTTTTAGCTTTGCCTTATGTTACTAGCTCGTTACCTCAATATATTTTAAACTTTACCAGTATCGATATGCTAGCTTGATAGTGAGTACTAACAGCCATGTTAGGCCTAGTTGTTTATATTCATAATGATAAAGTTAGGTATTTTATTACATGTGATTCTGACATGATGTCACTACATGCACTGCGCTCCTCTCTGCTCAGCGCTGACAAACGCGCCCTCCAGCTGAGCGGTCGGTATCGCGCGTTCATGTGTTTTGGGGGCGTGGCTTTGGAAGGTGACTGTGTTGTAAGTCACACGTAGGCTCACTATTGGCCGACGCTGGTCATGTGTGTGATGCGTGTGACGTACAACACAGAAGCGCTGCGTTATTACACTATGTGAACTCACTCGAGGCCCAGAGAGAAGGAAATGAATAGTGGAATAAAGTCGTTATTTTTGTTTACTTTTTGCGCACAAAAAGTATTCTCGTCGCTTGATAAACTTAAGATTGAGCCACTGATGTCACATGGACTACTTTGATGATGTCTTTATTACTTTTCTGGACATGGACAGTATACCGTACATACATTTTCAATGGAGGGACAGAAAGCTCTCGGACTAAATCTAAAATATCTTAAACTGTGTTCCGAAGATGAACGGAGGTCTTACGGGCTTGGAACGACATGAGGGTGAGTCATTAATGACATAATTTACATTTTTGGGTGAACTAACCCTTTAAGTAGAACACTGATGAAAATATTGCTTCAGAATAAGTAATGTTTACACCACCAAACCTAATGTTACACTTCTTTAACTTCCCAAGATTATTTAAAGTAATTGACGTTAATCACATTAAGCCACGAATAAGGACTCGCGCTGATGGACACACAGCTGAAGTACGAGCACAGATGCGCCTCTCATGCATGCGATTGTGAATTCAGTTCTCTTTCACAGCTACACACACACAATTATGTCAAAATGCACATCACGTGGACTATTCAATTGTGGAGTGTGGAGTATTCAATATTAACAGAGTCTGTCATGTCCTACATAAACGAAGACAAATGGGAGAAAATCGGACGTGTAACTGAATCCGTGTACATTCTTAAAGGGACAGCCGCCTCATAAACTGTTGCCATAAGTTTAATGTTAATAAAAAACATACTGGTTTTGACTAAATCACTTTTTTATCCTTATCATCAATGTATTAATGTATCATCAATGTATTAATATCATATATTTAATTCATAAAGTGAAAATAAAACACTATACAGTGTATTATTTTTACATTTGTTTGTTCAATTTCAGTAGTATTTCTTACTACGTTTAATGAACCTATGCTACTGTCCCTGACAAACGTAAAGTTTATTTATTTGTATATTTTTCTATTATATGTGTAATATGCTTCTTTGTTCCTATTTTTAATATAAAAAATAAAATTGCCTGCCTTGCTTTAATACAGAAGACTATGTGTAATGATTGCAGTCAGCTTAAAGGGCATTTGTTTTATAACATTGGGTTGACTAAAATGGGAAGAAAAACTAAATAAATGTCAAGGTTCAAATTTAATTCAGTAGGATTTTTTTCCTTCTAGACCTATTCAACTGTGTACCGCAGTCAAATGAGAAAAGTAACACAAAACAAACAAGAATGGATTTTAAATCGAATCGTGAACCTCAAGAATCGATTTGAATTGTGAGGTACCAAAAGATTCCCACCCCTATAATCGACCCTCTGAGACGGTTGGCATCGTAATAGTAATTGGTGCAATACAGTTCCTTTCAAACAACTGCAATTAAAAAATGCATAGCCTATATTATGAATTCAACCCATCAAATAGGCTAGTAGGAGTGACTGCGTTACACGTCACTGCTGAAATCCACACGCATTTGGCAGGTTGGTGTGTGTATATATTTATTTATTTATTTATTTAATTAATTATTTTAGGGCTGCAAGATTAATCGCACTTACCGTAAATCGATTTGGCTTATCGCGATTTTAAAATGGCCAAGGCTGCGATTATTTTTTTATGCGCAGCTTGTCATTGATGTACGGCTCTGTAAACGCTGCTCACTCTGAAAGCACTGTGAGTCTGAGTCACTTATAACGTGCATTTGAAAAAGCAACACGCGTCAAACATCTTTCCAAACACGAGAATCATTTATGAACCTCTTGTCCAACAACAGACAACATTTAATAACATGCATTTACTCCAAACTCACTTCATAACGACAGCTGAGCTCCTCCTTCTGTGAGATGATGTGCTTCTGACACAGAATAAGGCAGTCGTGTGTTTATAAGTCATGTTTAATCAAAGCGTTTCAATCTTCTGTTTATTCAGCTACAGCGATAGGGATTTCCTGGAATGATGCGCATTATTGTACTTCTGCGGTGGGGCATATTTAGCGTGTTTGCGTGAGAGCGCCCTCTGGCGTTCAGATGGAGCAACCCCAGCTCTAGCATTCAAGTCAAGTCACCTTTATTTATAGCGCTTTTTATAATACAGATTATTTCAAGGCAGCTTTACAGTGATAACAGGAAAATAACGCAAAAAAGTTTGCTTCTCCTGTACAGCAGATATAGAAGAAAATAGTGTCATAGTCCAGCTTAAGTAAGTTCAGTGATGGTTTATTTTTGTTGTAAATAAGTTATTAATTTAGTTCATTTATATATAGCCACTCTGGATAAAACAGTGATGTCATCGCCCAAATGTCATTCATTCACAACCTATTCATTGAGCACAAGCAAAAGTGTTTGTTTTCCAGCTGATGGTAGCAATCTTCCACTAAACTATGGCACGTTTCATGTTTTCACCATTAATGAAACTGAGAAATGTCTTCTTAAATGTGAATTTTACTTAAAATATTGCTATTTTAATAAATCTGTATATAAATATCATTACTAATTTTGGAAAAACAAAAAAAGCCATATATAGAAATAACTTACTTGAGAATACTCTGCATATTTATTGTGTGTAATTGACCGTTCAGGCACGTATCCGAAGCCCAAAGTACGTAGCCTGTACTTCGCTTGTTCGTGTTTCACTCCGCCTGGGAGCGTGAGGAACAGCGCGAGTTCTCTTTTAACAGCTGAATATGCAGCTTTACAACTTTAAAAAAGTTACATGATTCGACTGATTTTGACATTAACTCTTTCCCCGACATTGACAAGATTTTCTATCATTCATTACACAATACTTTCCCGCAATTGACAGAATTTTCCGGCAACCTTTGTTTTCACTGTTATACGGTAAGGAGCGCTATTACGCATCTTCTGAAAGAGAACAGAATCTCCCAATCAAACCACAGATGAATGAAGAAGAAGAGACGAGCGATTGAAGCAGTGATCAAGTATATTTTAATCTACGCGATCATCAAGCATTAATCAGCATAGAAATCAAAGCTTTTTTATCATTACTAAATGACATCTCAAACCCAAGGAGAGTTATAAGATGCACTAACTACTCTGTGTTTTGATCATCGTTCTGAAACTGAACCAGATGTTAAAACATTTCCTCCGCTTTTTGTTCAAAATGTCATTCTAACCCACACAAAAGCAGCACTCTAGCAAAGGAGTCAAGTTAAAAATAGCCTAAATATAAAGTTATGAAACTTAATTTTCCCCTTAACCCAAAGATTGCCCGCTTGATACACCCTCAAATTAATTATATCTAATGTTTAACCACAAGTAAATAAGAGCCGGTGGCAAATTACATGTTTATATATGTGTGCATTTACATATTTCACACTTCTATGTATATTCCCAAATATATCTTACAAATTAGGTAGACATTGTGTTGAATGTTACTCAAAATAATTGTTTTTAGGCTACTTATGTATTATTTCGCCTAATTTAATGTTTGGCGTTGGAATAACGAATGTCCAACATGGAAATCGGATCTTTTCAGGTTGAAGTAGCATTAGTATTTGTCTGGTCATGTGATCTCAACATGTCTGTCTACATGAGGCGACCCGCTTAGTGTCAAAAAAACCCGCTTTAATTAGGACACTCTTCAAAAATATTTCACTCATTTCTGTAGAGCTGGACATTTTAATAAGGATCAAATGACTGAGTTCAGCTTTGAGAATGAAACTGACCTGTTTGTTCCTCAGTTTCTTCTTGTTTCACACTGAATGTTTCTTCAATCTTGAAGTCTTCACTCTCCTCTTTAATATACGGCATCTTTATAATAGATCTCAGTCGTTTCACCAGGAGTTTTTCTGTTCAGCAGTTCAGTTCACTGGTAAGAGAGTCAGTCAGTCAGAGAGTTAATAGACTTAAATTATTTGATTAGAAAACAAACCAAACAAAAAAAACTCCAAACTAGCACTAACATTTTATAAAATAACACAAATTACACAGTTGGTTTATATTTAGACAATATCATATTTAAAATATTTTTTTCTTTCTTTGTAGATTACATTTAATAGATTAAAACATTTACAGCTGGTTAGTAAAAGTTGTCATTACTTGTTTGTGTTTGTTGTTCTCAGGAGTCGTCCGTGTTTGAGGTGATTCGAGCGAGTCGACACAGTGAATCATTCTGTGTAGCTTTGATTGATTCAGTCGACCCTTGAGTTTCAAAAGCTCCGTTTCTCTCATCACTACTTGCAAGTAGCGGGATTCATGTTTATGATAAACTAATTAACGATGTGGAGCAGAATGAGACACACCTTTTCTGCTACTCATGTATGGATTTGCTTAGCTCACACAAAAAACGTTCAATAATGTTAGACAACTCATTTTAATGTTACATTCAATATGAATTAACTTATTTTACATAACCTGTAAAATATATTAAATTTATTCACCAGTTTGCATTAATTTAAACGCTTTAAAATGCTTAAAACAAACCTTTCTTCAGCCGAATCACAACATATGCAGGAGCGCGGCGCAGCCTTATGACGTCATACCCCCACTCCAAAATAAAAGTCCTGAAAACAAAAGCGGCGTTGGTAAAATACACATTTAAATTAATCTTAATCACTGATAACTACCACTTAAAAAGTCTAAACTACATCGACTATGTGAGATTCTGTAAATGGTACTAATAACACTAATGTTTGAGAGCAGAAAACATTTACAAGGAGTGGGCAACTGTTTTCAATAACAAACCAATTATTTCTTGATGCATTTTTTTGTGTGTGTGGAAACGAAAGATTGACAAACCGTTATTGTTTTTGATAAAGCTCTAATTAAAATAAAAAAAATCCGGGGGTAACATTTTATCAATTGTTATCAACATGTTAGCAATTGTGCAAAATTAATGCAATTGTGCAAAATTAAATAACAAAAATAATTGGTTTTTAATTAAATTGATTGTGTGTGTGTCCACTGCTTTATTTTCCTTATAGTGGATGAGTGTGGTGGAAATCTCTCACTGTTTTACACATGAACAACATTTATATTATTTTTGGCAACACTTTACAAAAGTGTTTTATTAGTTACAATAGTTTACTACTTTAGTTAACAAGAACTAAGAATGAACAATTCTTCAGCAGTAATTAATCTTAGTTAATATTAATTTCAACATTCTTAGAATCAAATGTTGTGTTTTTTTTAACATTAATGCACAGTGAACTAACATGAACAAACAATGAACAGCTGTATTGTTAATAAACAACATTAACAAAGATTAATAAATCTCTGCACCTCCTCACAACTTCAAGTTTGTCTGCGAGCTGACATGAGGCTCAGGCAGTGTTGCCAACTCCTCAATAAGGAAAGTAGATTGGCTGTCCTAAAAGTAGCTAGAAGTAGCTAAATGACATCATCACCTAATTTGCATAACTGACCATGTGCATGTAATTGTGATGGACGCTGTAGGAGAGAGGAATAACGTCGCTGGAGAGACAAAAGGTGAGTAAAAAACACCCTGAATATGTTTAGAACCACAAATTAACTTTCTTCTATCGATTCTTGATTTTTTTTTTTACGTCACAATTACAACCCTCCTCCTTTATCCGGGCTTGGGACCGGCAAAAGTGACCCAAAAGAGACACTCTGGCGGAGTTACTTCGGTTTTTTTTTGTTTTTTAAATGTTTTAATTTTTTAAAGGTTTTTTTTTTTTTTTTTAATTTGTTAAAATTTTGTATAGGTTTTTTTGTTGTTGTTTTTTTTAAAGTTTTTTTTGTTTTTTAGTTTGGTTTGGTTTGGTTTTTAACCTTATGGTCCACTTAGGAGCCTACAACAAGTCGCAGTAAAACATAAACATTTTTTTTTTTTTTTTTTTTTTTTTTAAGTTTGGTTTTTAACCCTATGGTCCACTTAGGAGCCTACAACAAGTCACAGTAAACATTAACATTTTTAACCATAACATTTTTTTTGTATACAATCTTTTTTTTGATTTTCTTCTTAAGTTTGGTTTTTAAACTTATGGTCCACTTAGGAGCCTAGAACAAATTGTTTTATACAATCTAGATTAACAATCTAGATGGACCAAAAAGAGATAATAGAAAGAAATTAGGAGATAATAGAGATAATCTGAGAAAATGGTAACTATTCTGGCCCTAATTCAGGTTGATTGTGTTTTTACAGACCCCCCTCCACATACAGACAGGCTGTGCTGGCTCACAGAAAGAGTGGGTCATGGTCATTTTGGTCAAAGCTGTCTATGGCAGGTTCAGCAACTGAGGGAGCTGACTTAAATGAGTAAGCAGCTGATGTGCCGAAAAGCTGCAAAACATTATCAGGCAGCTGGTGCTCATAGCAAGCCTCACCAGACAGCTTCGGTCCATATCGAATGTACAGGATGGAGTTAAGGGTCTGCAAGGACATCCGATTTCTAAGCTTGCTTTTTACCACACTCATCTGGCTGAACACTCTCTGGACTTCAGCATTCGAGTGTGTTAAGGACAACACGGACACAGCAGCCATGGCAAGTTCTTGAACCGGGTTGATATCAGCTGCATCTCTGAACTTCCAAATCTCACTCCAGAAACCCAGTGTGTTTTTTGTCTCATTCCATTTACTAAGATGGATGGCACGCCATTGCTGAACAATCTTGTCTATCTCTGCAGGGGAGTGGCCGAGGAGCTTGGCTATTTTTTCTTTTTCTCCAGGGCTCTTACTGTGCTTTAAAGTTTCCTCCACATTAAAAACTGACATGTACTGCAATGCTTCGATGTTGTCCGGCAGTCTCACCCTCAACTCATTAGTGAGAGAGGTGGTGAAGGCTACACACCGCTTTCTGACATTTTTTTCATCCTCCGGCACAAGGTCTAGCTCAGCTGCCTTTGACTCAAAAAGGTAACCTAGGTACGGTTTGGGACTGATGTATCCATCTATTGGCCCTTTGAGTACATCAATATTTGCCAGTGGATTCAGCACCCTGCTGCTCACAGACTTGATCAGGCTAACCAAGCTGTCAAGTAGCTTAAGAGGATCTACTTGTTCACCCTCAAAAGCCTTGATGGCCAACTGTACCTCACCCAGCACTGACTTCAAAAAAGTCAGAAACAAAATGTTTTGAGGATCACTATACATGGAATATAAAACCTCAGCCATGTAGCAGTGTTCACTGGACTTGGTGACTGAGAAATGCAGCCTAAGCTCCTCCCACTGGTCCAAAATGCGTGAAACCGCAGGTTCAATGGAGAGCCAACGTGTGGCACAGACCTTAGTAATCTGTAAAGGTTTTTCCCCACAGTTGATGGTCTCATATATGGCCTTGTAGGCCTCCCTGCACTTTGGAGACACTGAAAACCAGTTATAAGTCTCTCGTACCAAGTACTCCACGCTACGGGGGATGGTGTCATTGGAAGCATGACTTACAGCAAGCTGCAGAGAGTGGCACACACGGCGAATAAGAATCAGATCTTTGAGGCCATACTCTTCCTTCAGGACTTTATGGACCCCATTGTTAATCCCCGTCATAACAGAGGCATTGTCAGTCCCTATCCCCAGGGGTTTCTCTTTTTTAAGACCACACTTCTCGAGGAAAGCCACAACAGCACGGGCTATAGATCTGACATCTCCTTCCTCCAATTCAACAAGCCCCAGAAATGTTGAGACAATTGTCTGCTTGGTGTCACTAAAGTACCTTATCACAACCTCCAGGTATTTAGAAACACTTATATCCGTGGACTCATCGAGGAGGAGGCTGAAACGCTGGTCACCCACATCTGCGACCAACTTTTTGAGAAAGTATGGTGCTAGAACACCATTATCATTTCTGTGCACTTTGTCCTGTGCATTTTGAAATGGGTAGCAGCAGTGGAGTCTGAGAAAGCAGCTCTACATGCTTCTCCAATGTGGTCACATGCTAGCATGGAACAGTGTTCAGCGATAGCTAATGCCATGGTGGACTCAGCCTTTTTAGCAGAGTCAATTGTTTTAAGCATAAGTGGCAGGTTCTATCATAAGGCTTTGCCTTTTGAGTGTGTTTTTGAGTTGTCTTGTGTTTCTTTACATCGCTAAGTTTGGCGTAGAAATCAGCTTTACAATATAGACAGTATGTCCGTGTATTATCTCCAATAAACGACTTTAACCAGCCTTTGAATTCAGGGTTTGATTCCCACTCCTTTCTGTATTTTTGAGTGTACAGTTTCGACATGAAGAGCTAGCCAGCTAGTTTAGCTTATGTCACAGAGAGGCACAAACTCTTTTAGACAAAGAACATTTTACATCCCGTGCTGAATGTAAGCCAGGGTGGGATCAGCCAGCGGCAGCTTCGCGGCAGTTCACGAACATGATGCGCGATTCATTTGCAGTCTGGACGCGGAGGGGTGAACATCTCCTGCTCTGACTGCAGCTGGGAGGGGCTGCTGCGCGAGGACTGGGCCGCCTGTGAGTGCTTTGGGACGGGGTGGGGCCCACGGCAGCACCCGCTGCTCGTTGAGAAGAGTAAGAACAATATGTGGTTTCACGTCACAGAGTCTCCAAAAGTCTCCAATACCAGAAAAAGTCGTTAGATTTGTCGCTAGTCGCTTTTTTGAAAATGTGTCGTTAGAGGAGTCTGAATACTCGCTAAATATAGAGACAAAGGCACTAAGTTGGCAACACTGGGCTCAGGTGCTTAAGTGTAAACCATAGATATACATAATAAAGGCTAGATGTCTCGTCCGCGCTGCTGGCCAATGGAGGTCGACGTCCGCACCTGGTGGCCATCTTGCCACAGTCAGCTCGCTCGCTCGCTCACTCGTAACATTGTGTTTTAATGGTGCATGTACTTTTTAAATAACCATAACTTAACCGATTTTCAAATGGTTTAGTTTGTTATAAACGTCAGAGATGTAGTTATGACACTGCATACTTGAATGAATGAATAATTATAACCATAGACCTCCATATGAAAATAACATTGAACAGAACAGATAGGTGCAATGAATATACACACGCACAAGGTATTTATGTTATATCAATATATAGGCTACTAAAACTCAGTGTACAGAATGGCAACATGAGATATATATATATATATATATATATATATATATATATATATACACACTTTTATAATATGAATATTACTATTATAATAAAATCATTTTAATTATTACATTTATTTTAACTTATTGTTAAACTTTACTCGGCGTGAACAATTCGCTCTTGAAAATGCTGCCGTTCGTCGTCTGAGTTACAATCTTCCTCTGAGGAAAAGGTGAGTTCTTCCTCGCTGTCCAGAATCATCTGAAGGGCGTCTTTACCGGAGAAACGCGCCATCCTCTCTAAACGCGATGAACTATCAGTGAATCTGATCTGATGAAACTTCGTGTTTTCAAGGCATTGATCGGGGGGCGGGTGCGAAGCATAGATTACCTAAACTATTTACCATGTGAATAGCGCCGGGGGCGGGGCGGCCTCAGTTCATTATAGAGATAATTAGGCAGAAGGAAAAAACGGTAGCTCTCCTTGCTTTCAAACGGATTAACTTAAGTTAAAAACATTTGTTTTTTATATTAATTACTTTACTTAAAAGAAGAGAATTCAAGCTTCATAAAGACATATCTCACGTGTCTGTGTGAGAAGTATTCGCTGAGTTACAGTTCATTTTCGGACGCGTTTCAGAATGGAATTCACTGACAGAGAGGAGGCAGAACTCGCATCATGTTTATTTTTCTTAATTTGGCGAAAAGCACAACACTTTGTTTTTATTGTGAGTATACACAAAAATAATACACATTTAACAGAATCGATTGATGTATGAAACTCCTATGGAAAATCAAAGTCAACAGAGTATTTATGAGTTTCTTTTACACTGATAAAAAAAAGCGAGCTGGTATCGCCGGCGAGACCGCCGACCTCAGGGGGTTAAATTAATGCGCTATCGATATCTTCTATAACAGACACGATGGCGGAATCTACACATGATGTTTTATAAACAAAGTTGGGGAGGAGCACGTTCAAATAATCAATCCAATTAACTTGTCATCAAACAATTACCGTCTACCCTATCAGCATGAGAGGAAGCATATATTTATTCACTCTGTCAACTCACCTAACATTCCTTGACAGTTTTCAGCATCCCTCCACTCACTCTCGACTTGTTCTTCCACAGCCAGGAATACGGGGGGATTACTTTGGGTTCTCCAGCGGCAGTCATCTTTGTTGTAAACGAATTCAACCCAAGCACTCTTTGGTGAGGTGGATGATTACGTTACTGTTGATCATCTGTCCATCATCGTATAAAGCCCACCCTGACAATTTGATTGGTCCGAACAGCTTTTGTTCGGGCATAATAGCTCCTCAACGGATCAAGTCCAGACCGAACTTCCCGACCTAAAAATTATGTGGGCGGGGCTAAGTTCGGCTGGCATCCAGGATAGCTCTGCCCTGTCAGAGCACTTAATATCTACATTCAGAAGTCATCTCAGTGGAGGAAGTCAGATCAGTTGTTGGTGTGTTTCGGGTCACCTAGGAAGGTGTTCCCTGCTTCTAAGCATAGCATCAGCAATTGGATAGTTCAAGCTATTTCTCAGGTTTCTTGCAGTCTGCCTTCACCTTTGGCACCTTTGCCACACCTATCCAAGAGGTCTGTGATGCAGCTGGCTAGGCCACTGCACACATTCACAAGATTTTACAGTCTGGACCTCCCCTTCTATGTCGGGTGCACGAGTGCTCTCCTCCTAAGTTGTGCCTGAGACAGTTTAACATTAGGGCAGGCAGGGATCATTGTGGCATAGAGGATATTCGTTCCCCAAAGTGTCGTCATCGACAATCGACAATCAAAAAATTTAAACCAGATCTCATCTGCGCATATGCAACTTCTTTCCACTTAGACTCCACCCATACATGTGCAGCGGAGAAAATGTCTGAGACAGAGGCTGCGAATTCTATCCCCACTGGAAAGAAATCTGTAGTGTGGGAAATCTGGGAATACTTTGGGTATCTGAAAAACGAACGCGGTTTTCCTTGAGTGGCTTTTATTGTGGCCAGCCTAAGGCACACCTGTGCAATAATCATGCTGTCTAATCAGTATCTTGATATGCCACACCTGTGAGGTGGATGGATTATCTCTGCAAAGGAGAAGTGCTCACTAACACAGATTTAGACAGATTTGTGAACAATATTTGAGAAAAATGGGCCTTTTATGTACTTATAAAAAGTCTTAGATCTTTGAGTTCAGCTCATGAAAAATGGGGGTAAAAACAAAAGTGTTGCATTTATAATTTTGTTAAGTGTCAGGAAGCAACTTAATATGCACATGACGACAGGGAGGTGACGGCAGTGCATAAATCGAGTTACCCCTCCCACTTCTGTTAGCTTTACTGACATTTCTTTTCCCGTGCGAATTGGCCATTAATATTACAGACGTCCTGTGGTAAAATGACATTACTCCATCTACCCTTGTAAAACTAATTCCATCCGAATAGGGCTTAATCTAACAAAAAGCAGAAACTGAGGCTAAATCTTTTCGTGTCTTTTAGTAATTATAAAACAATTATGTGTGCACTAGAGAAAGATTTAGTGATTTGCAAATGATTATAAGCCTGTTCTTTTATTGATATTTTATCGTTTTGTAGAGTTGTCAAAAAGTACAGACTTTGGAACCAAGTTTGTACTGAAATTAAACAAATTTGATGCTTTGAGTGCTGTTGAGCGGAATCGGACACACCTCTGATTGACCATTGTGTTCACGTGCTCATCGCATATGTCTGTGATTGGATACAATGATCAACGCACAGGAGCATTTGAAAGCACACGTTAGTGTTTGAAAGCATTTAAAAAAACAGGACCGGGAGCATTTGAAAGCACAAGCAGGTTTCTATCGTCTGTATCTGTGTAAGGGCTCGGTGAAGAGCGTCATTGATATATATTTACATCGTTTTTGAAGTGCTGATAATTGTAGCCAATTACAGACAAATCCAATTAGGGCGTGAGTACAATGGGCAATAGGCTTTGGTAACTACAGATGTAGAAATTGCCAACAATGTAACTTCACTTAAAAAACTAAAACATTCAAACATCCGCACACTGTTAAAATGTTCAATATAAGAGGCACAATTTTATGCAAAACAGCTAATGTAATTTACATGTTGCGCTGCCCTTGTGGCCTGTGCTATGTGGGCAAAACGAGTAGATCTTCAAAAACCTTCATTACAGAACATCGTTGCGCTATCAGAAATCGAGATTTCAAAAGTCCGGTCGCTCAGCATTTTGCTACTTTTAGACAATCTGTTTCTACCTTACAATACCTAAGGTGTAGAATTTGTGAAGTGCCCGCGGAGGGGACATCAATAATTTACTTCTAAAACACGAAACCTTCTGGATTTACACATTAGTACTTCTTGTCGAGCACCCAATTTGAGCAACATATTGCTTTGGATGTGTGCTTTTGATCTGATTTCACCTCAGATCATTGCCATATGAATAGCGTGCGCTGTCCGTAGGTGTTCACATTAGCAGTAATGAGCTAACACAAGAATGACTGGAAATCTCTCTCTTTAAATAGAATTACATAAAAAACAAATTTTCCAATTGAATTAGATAATTCTAAAGTAGACACATGAATATTTCTATAGATATACTGCTCATGTTTGTGTGACAAGTATTCGCAGTTTTGTTTCGTTTTTGTGACACGCACCAGAAAAAAGTTCACAGAGACAGCAGAAAGCACACTCTGTTTTCTTTATTTTACAAAAGGACTATGTAAAGTCCCTTTACAGTTTCGCATGAAGTATTGCTTTTATCTGAATGACCATAAATGCCAGAATATTTTAAGTCGATCTCGATGCTATGTAAAAAAAAGTCCAGCAGAATGCTCTGGCGTGTTAGTTGACCCCAGAGGGTTCAGGTGTCCTTTAAGGTGTCAGTTTAGATTGAACATTTTTCAGCACTTCATGGGTGAATTCTCAAGTGGCAATTAAGGGTTCCTTTATATTTTAAGCTTTTTCCACACTGATCACATGTGAACGGCTTATCTCCAGTGTGAATGTTCATGTGATACTCAAGGTTTGTTTCTTTTGTGAAGCTCTTCCCACACAATTTGCAGGTGAAAGGCTTGTAAGACTGGAAAAACTGGAAGAGAGAGCTACTCTCTGAGAGAACAAAGGAAATGAACATTTGAGCTCACTCTTGTGAAGTTAGCATCACCATTTGAGACGCAAAGTCTCACCTCAGAATACAAATCTTCCCCTCCTCCCCCACTTCCCCTCTCTCATGCTAAGATTACATGAAATTCACCCAAAAATCTATATGGTTTAATGTGAACAATTATCATACAGTATTACACATGTTTGGTATCATTTGAAATGTCTCAGTGCGACTGGTATAAAGGTCTCATTCCCAAAGAAGTAAACCAAAAGGTAATAAGGTTTTTAAGAGTTTAGAGATAACTGGCACACAAAGGTGGGTGGGTCTCTAGACAAATGTTCTCCGACTCCCAAAAGCTGTCAACTCTGAATGTAAATTCCCATTGTAGCAGATGTTTCCATGTGAAAGAAGTTTCTGTCTATATATAGTTTCTGCCGATCGACTGTCCTGCACAGTTTATCTCAAACCCTAATCAAACACACCTGAAGCAACCAATTAACGTCTTCAGGATCGCTTGAAAATTAAAGGCAGGTGTGTCTGATTAGGGTTGGAGATGAACTGTGCAGGACAGTCGATCGGCAGGAGCAGGGTTGGGCACCCCTGGTCTATATAATGAAATGCAACAAGAGGATCAGGGCGATTCTGTAACCCAGATCAGCCCGTGATGCGAAGTGTAAGCAAAACACTTCACATCATGTATTTAACAATGGGAAGGTATTGAATCTTCTCATGAAATGAGAAGATTCTATGAAATTCTATGAAATTGACCTGATACATTTACCTGACAGAATAAAATCAATGTTTACAATTTATTATAACGGACTCTAACAGACATTATTTTCAGTAAAGAGTTAAAAAGAATCGTCAAACATTCGCTCACATTTAATGATGCACAAATATCATTAAAACCTTTTCATTTATGGAGTCAGATGAAATAATGAGAGAATTCACATGAGAAAATGTATTTCGTTTAATCAAATTACTTTGCCACGAGAAAAGACATTAACATGCAGAGACCTTCCCCGCTGATTGGATGCCTCCATTGGGCCGATTGAGCGTGGGCTTACAGGCTTCTCTCTGTTGTGAATTCTCATGTGGACATTAAGGTTTCCTTTTTGAGTGAAACTTTTTCCACACTCTTGGCAGTAGAAAGTCTTACCCCTCCAGAGTGAATTCTCATGTGGCCTTTAAGATGTTCTTTTTGAGTGAAACTCTTCCCACACTGTTGGCAGGTAAACGCCTTCTCTCCATTGTGAATTCTCGTGTGTTTTTTAAGGTTTCCTTTATCAGTGAAGCTCTTTCCACACAATTTGCAGGTAAAAGGCTTCTCTCCAGAGTGAATTATCATGTGGCCTTTAAGATGTCCTTTTTGAGTGAAACTCTTTTCACACTGTTGGCAAGTGTAAGGCTTCTCTCCAGTGTGAATTCTCATGTGGACTTTAATGTTTCGTTTATCAGTGAAGCTCTTTCCACACAATTTGCAGGTAAAAGGCTTCCCTCCATTGTGAATTCTTGTGTGTTTTTTAAGGTTTCCTTTATTAGTGAAGCTCTTTCCACACAATTTGCAAGTAAAAGGCTTCTCTCCAGTGTGAATTCTCATGTGGCCTTTAAGATGTTCTTTTTGAGTGAAACTCTTTCCACACTGTTGGCAAGTGTAAGCCTTCTCTCCAGTGTGAATTCTCATGTGGCCTTTAAGATGTCCTTTTTGAGTGAAGCTCTTTCCACACTGTTGGCAGATGAACGCCTTCTCTCCAGTGTGAATTCTCATGTGGACTTTAATGTTTCGTTTATCAGTGAAGCTCTTTCCACACAATTTGCAGGTAAAAGGCTTCTCTCCAGTGTGAATACTCATGTGGATTCTAAGATGTCTCTTTTCTGTAAAGCTCTTTCCACACAGTTGGCAGCTGTAAGGCTTCTCTCCAGTGTGAATTTTTACATGTCTGTTACGGCCGCTTTTTCTTGTGAAACTCTTTTCACACTGATTACATTTGAATGGCTTTGCTCCAGTATGAATTTTCATATGGACTTTGTTTCGTTTTTCAGTGAAACTCTTTCCAGTCTTTTGAGGGACTTTTTGTGAGGAAATCTTTTCAGTCTGTGAGCAACTAAAAGATTTTTCTCCATTTTTGCAATCATGATGTTTCCCATACTGATCTTTCTCTTCCATTTCACTTTCCAATTTAAATGCCGTCAGATCTAAAAGAGACAAATACAAGTTAACCTAAGTTTAATGCCACAAAACAACAGACATCAAGACATTAACACATTTAAGGCATCAAAACCAAAAACATGTATCCTAGATCCTTGTGGCGAGCAGGACGAGGCCGAGGGCCTTGAGAGAGCGGTATCTCTCTCGGAGGAGCGTAAGCATAAAGGAGGAGCGACGACAGTGAAGAGCGAGACAGGAACAGGCCTGAGTTTGTGTTGTGTTTTGTTTTATTGTGACAGCAGTCGTCCGTGAGGGGCTGCTGTCTTTTACTTTCGTTTTGTATTTGTATTATTTAATTATTTAATTAAATTATAAGACTCGAGTACGGTTCGTGGCTGCGCATCCGAGTTCGGAAGACAGCGTTCACATCATCCAAACGAACCGAACTCTGACGTCATTCGAACCCGGGTGCGCACCAAAAGTGCTAGTGTGAAAGCGTCCTTAGAGAATAGAGAATAGCCATAGTCTTGCTCGATTTGGAGAATGTTAAGAGTCATAATGATTATGCACCATTTCTTACAGAAGGGACCTTCTGTCTTTGCCTAGCTCTGAGAAGACTGTTCCTGTTTGTGTCCATCGAGATACAGGAGCCTCGCAGTCTTTTTTTTTTGGAAGGACTTCTGCCTTTGTCTGATAGTATTGCTACTGGAACTCATGTATTGGTTAGAGGGTTTGAGATGGGGTTTATGGAAGTTCCTCTACACTGCACCCTCCAAGATCTGTTTTCTTTGGTGAATGAAGAAAGACGTGACCAGAACTGATTAAAAACAACCTATGCGTTCTGACATTTTACTAGATCCTATGATCCAAATCTTTTCGTCAAGCCATCCTGCAGCTGTCTCATGAGGGCATCGGCTGGTCATATGGGTGTACAAAACGCCTATGACAGGGTTTTGAGAGAATTCTATTGACCTAGGGTCAAATGTGATTTGATTAATTATATACGCTCCTGTCATACATGTCAAATGACCGGGAAGCCAAACCAGAAAATTCCGTTGGCTCCTTTACAGCCTATTACTGCTGTTGCAACTCCTTTTGAGCATTTGATAATTGATTGCGTTGGTCTTTTACCACAATCTAAGGCTGGACATACTTATTTACTTACTGTAATGTGTCAGTCCACACGTTATCCTGCAGCCTACCCCTTGAGATCCATTACTACTAAATCGTTTTTAAAGGCATTCCGAAAAATTTTCTGTCTAATCGAGGGTCAAACTTCATGTCTCGACAACTTAAAGTCACACATAACATCTCAAGTGTTTTATCATCCTCAGAGTCAGGGGGCGCTAGAAAGATTCCATCAGACTTAAGTCATAAGTCATAAGATTCCATAAGTCACTTTTGAGATCTTATTTTGTTGAACTTGACTGTGACTGGGAAGAGGGACTTCCTTGGATGTTATTAGCTATCCGTGAAGTCGTAGAAGAGAGCATAGGTTTCAGTCCTAATGAGTTAGTGTTTGGACACACTGTCAGGGGCCCTATTGCTGTCTTGGCAGATGAATGGAAGACTTTTGTTTCGCCAGAAAATGGTTTTAGATTATGTAAGTAGTTTTCGTTTCCGACTCTATGAAGCTAGAGCTATTGCTCAATGAAAATTAGGTAAGTCTCAGGGGAAGATGCAGAGATTGTTTGACCGCAAGGTTAAATTCAGAGAATTTCAAGTAGGTGACCAAGTGCTGGCATTGTTACCAGTTTTGACTAGTCCTTTCCAGGCTAGGTTTATTGGACCTTATACGAATGCAAAATGTTTTCCCAATAACAACTATCTATTAAACACGCCTGACCGCCGAAAGAAACTATAGGTTTGTCATATTAATTGATTAAAACCGTAAATGACTCCTGTGACTTCTCTGTCTGTTGATATTGTGTCAACTACTGCAACTGTTGGTCAGAGCACTTCAGAGGTATCTGAGAAGATGGTGGAAAATTCGGGTCCAATAGCTACGGATGAAATTAACGTCCTTCTCGAGGAGTAGAGGAAGGGCGACTCCACAATTCTGAAGTTCTTGCTAATTTGACTGCTTATTTGTCTCAGTCAGAGAAGAAGGATATTATTAAGTTGGTAAGTTCATTTCCCTCTCTCTTTTCTTATGTCCCTACCCGAACTCGTGACATTGAGCATGACATTGACGTTGGTATGGCTCAACCTGTAAAACAACATGCATATCGACTAAACCCTGTAAAAAGGCAGTTGTTTCAGAAAGAGGTAGATTACTTGCTCATAATTTAGCAGAACCCAGTTTAAGATCTTGGCGCTCTCCTTGTATCCCGATAATTATTATCGTGACTACTGGAAGCTTAATACACTGACAAAACCTGATTGTTACCTCTTACCTAGAATTGATGATTGTGTGGATTGTGTTGGCTCTGCACAGTTTGTCAGCAAATTCAACCTATAGAAAGGCTATTGGCAAGTGCCTTTGACATCTCGTGCTAAGGAATTGTCTACTTTTGTTACACCTGATAGGTTCCTGCAGTACACCGTTATGCCTTTTGGGGTCAGAAATGCTCCCGCTACGTTTCAGCGATTGGTAAATCAAGTACTGTCTGGGTTGTCAGGATGCCAGGCTTACTTAGATGATGTTGTATTGTTTAGTTCTTTCTGGTCTGAACATCTTGACCAAATGAAAGAACTTCTTGTACGTCTGTCCAAAGCCAATTTAACAATTAACCTTGCCAAGTGCGAGTTTGGAAAAGCCACCTTGACATATTTGGGTAAGGTGGTTGGTCGGGGTTGTGTAAAACAATACTAATAAAAAAATTAGTAGTTTCCCTACACCTTGTACCCGTCGTGAACTCCGTAGATTCCTGGGAATGGTAGGGTACTATTGAGGGTTTTGTCAGAATTTTGCCAGTGTAGTTACTCCTTTGACTGATTTATTGAGTCCAAAGAAACCATTTCAGGTCAGAACAATGCCAGAGTGCTTTTGATACTCCTGTACTCGTTGCTTCTGATTTTAAGAAACCGTTTCTTCTTGCAGTTGATGCCAGTGCTTATGGTGCTATAGCGCAGCTCTTTTACAGGAAAATGCTGATGGAATTGAACATCCGGCTAGCTATTTTTCAAAAAAAAATGTAATCACCATAAGCAGGCTTATTTGACTATTGAAAAAGAGGCTTTAGCCCTTGTGTTGGCTGTTCAACATTTTGAGGTCTACTTGAGCTCAATTTGTGGTCCCATCATAGTTTACACAGATCACAATCCTTTGACCTTTTTAGATCGAATGCATGGTAAAAACCAAAGAATTATGAGATGGAGTCTTATCTTACAACCTTTTATATATCATATTTATATATTATATGATAATAGAATATCGAATAGGTTGTGCGATTATTCTCTAAAATAAAATCTCCATGTTTTCCGTGCTAATGTGGTGACGCGTTCATGTAACCGGAGGGTTACGCTACCAGTAACGCACATAATAGCTGTCACAAAGAACCGGCAAAAGTAATGATTATGAATGTGTCAAATATATCAATGAGACATTTTAATTGTTTATAAAAAAAACAGTGTTTTCTGTGTCAGTGTCGGGCTGCAAAGATGAAGTTGACGATGCTGACTTGTTATCTTCGCCGTGAGAACTGCACATTTCATACGGATTAGCCTACATAAGCAGAGAGTATAGTAGATTTCTTTTCCTTTTGAATTGTTTTGTTTAAAAGTAGATATTTCAAGCTTTCTATATGGAATAACTAATGGAATATTGTTAAATTCGCTGATAATCGGGTGACCAGATCACAAACCAGAATTCAAAGCCGACAAAGATTAAATTTATGGGCTCACGCACAACTCTCTCATTTGTCGTGACGTTATAACATTTCGTCTCATCTCGTTTTGGTCAACGGAAATGAAGAGACATTTTAGCATAGGTTTTATTTTGTAAACCACATTTAGACTCGGTTTTATTCGTCAACAATATGGCATTATACATTTAATTATAGTCATCGTCACATGACCAGTATTTACGTAGCGTCTAGTTTTTGTCAGGTGATAAAGGTTTGTTGACGACATTTAGTCATAATTTTCGTTGAAGAAAGCAACACTAGTTCTGAGTCACTCCCCCATGTTAATTGCTAATTAGTGCATTGCGTTAAACATTAGTATTTGTAAAAAATATGGTGGATTTGCTTGAGCGCCGTGACAGTCTGATACAAGCTGTGAAACGGTTCCAGTGCTGAGCCCTTTTCTTGATGCCTTACCCCTGTTAGACACTGATGACTGACTAATTTATGTATTATTATTATTATCTTTTTATTGTTTTACTTCTGGACTTTGTTATTTTTATTTACGACTTGTCTTTTATTATTGTATTTGTATGTTTAACCGTGCTCAATAATTGTCCATTTCATTTACTTAATATATTGTTTTTTTTTTCTCTTTCATGTTCTTGTGAATTGTTACAATGAGAAAAGGGAATGTGCTAATACTCCGAGTGCATTTACATATATCAGACTTTTATGTACATTCCCAATAAATATATCTTTACATAAAAAGAAGTAGATATTGATTTTAATGTTACTCAAAATAATAGTTGAAATAACGGATGTCCAAAATGGAAATCGGATCTTCTAAGTATGAAGTAGCATTAGTATTTGTCTGGTCATGTGATCTCAACATGTCTGTCTACATGAGGCGACCCGCTCAGTGTCAAATAAAACCACTTTAATTAGGACACTCTTCAAAAATATATCACTCATTTCTGTAGAACTGGACATTTTAATAAGGATCAAATGACTGAGTTCAGCTTTGAGAATGAAACTGACCTGTTTGTTCCTCAGTTTCTTCTTGTTTCACACTGAATGTTTCTTCAATCTTCACGTCTTCATTCTCCTCTTTAATAAACTCCATCTTCATGTCTTCAATCTCCTCTTTTATAAAAGCCATCTTTATAATAGTGTGTCACGTGGATCTCAGTTGCTTCACCATGAGTTTTTCCTCTGCTTATTAACACTTCGTCCTATTTAAGATGAGAATAATTACCAGAAAGAAAAATAAATGCAAACTAATTCTCTGAGTGTGTCTCAATCAGATCTAGTTCAGTAGTTAAGTTCACTGGTAAGAGAGTCAGTCAGAGAGAGAGAGAGTTAATGGACTTAAATGATCTGATTAGATTAAAAACTCATAAAATACTCAGAATAGTATTACAAATTATTACATGATCACACATTAGGTTCATATGAATTAGAAATTCTATGCAACATTTATTGATTTGTAGATTACATAGATATACACTTAGTAAAATTTGTCATCACACGTTTGCGTTGTTTGACCAACAGGAGACCAGCAAGAGACAAAAATTTTTTTTATTTGGCATAGCTTGTAAAAACGATTAAATTGCCTTTTAAACACTTTGCATTGATTTAAACACTTTAAAAGCTTAAAACACAAACCTTTCTTCAGCAGAATCACAACAGATGCAGGAGATCGGCGCCGCTTTATGATGTCATACCTCCACTCCAAAATAAAAGTCCCGTTCACACACTAAAATCAGAAATGTGCAATTCTCACACAAATAATAAAACATGTATCAGCGGCGTTCAGAGTTGCATTCTTGGTGAAATACATATTTAAATGAATGTTGATCAGTGATAACTAGTCTGAACTACATCTAATATGCGAGATTCTGTAAATGGCTAAACTAATGTTTGTGTGCAGAAACAATTTAAGGGGTCGAGAAGAATTTTTTTCAATAACAAACCAAATTTAGTTTGATGTTTTGTTTTTTTAAGAGTTTGTCATACCTTTATTGTTTTTGATAATCTAATTAAAAAATGTTTAGGGCCACCAACTCAAAAAAAATAAAAAAACAATGTTATTAAAAAGTGCATAAAAATGGGGTTATGCAATAAAACAATTATAATGTGTTCATTACTCCCACCCACACACTAACCTTGGGTTTAATCGCTGTTATAGGCTAATTATGAGGGGTCCTTGGAAAATGTTCTACCTTATAAGTGGTCCATGGCCCCAAAAGGTTTGAGAAAGTTTGGTTTGGATGAAGTAGGAGAAATAACAGGAGCACACTTGACTGATTCTGGGGATGACGGAGATTGACTCGGCAGACTCAAGACGCTGGAATTGACTTGATTGACTGAAAGATGACAGTGGTTGACTTGACTGGCTCTGGGGTGGCAGGATCCTGATATCTATTCTGCTGAGTTCAGTTTTGGCCTGATCATGATGAAATATTAATAATAAAAAATTTTGTTTACATTTTTTTACAATTAGTTACCAGTGAACCTTAAAGGGTTAGTTCACCCAAAAATGAAAATTCTGTCAGTAATTACTCACCCTCATGTTGTTCCAACCGCGTAAGACCTTCGTTCATCTTCGGAACACAAATTAAGATATTTTTGATGAAATCTGAGCCATGTTTCACTCCTCCATAGGCTTCCAGTGTGACCGAAACTTGCTGGCCCAGAAAAGTTATTAAAGAGATCGTTAATATAGTCCAAGTGACTCCAGTGGCTCAATCTTAAGTATATCAAGCGACGAGAATACTTTTTGTGCGCAAAAACAAACAAAAATAACGACTTTATTCCACTATTCATTTCCTTCTCTCTCGACCTCTAGTTGGTTCGCGTAGTGTTTTTGCGCAGCGCGTCTGTGTCACACGTCACCACGTAGGCTCACTATTGGCCGACGCCGGTCATGTGTGTTTTGCGTGATGACGTGCAACACAGACGCGCAGCGCAAAAACACTACGAGGCCCAGAGAGAAGGAAATGAAAAGTGGAATAAAGTCGTTATTTTTGTTTGTTTTTGCGCACAAAAAGTATTCTCGTCGCATGATAAACTTAATGTAGTGCCACTGTAGTTACTTGGACTATTTTAATGATGTTTTAATAACTATTCTGGGCCGGTGAGTTTCGGTCACACTGGAAGCCTATGGAGGAGTCAAAATTCTGTCAGATTTCATCAAAAATATCTTAATTTGTGTTCCGAAGATGAACGAAAGACTTGCATGGTTGGAACAACATGAGGGTGAGTAATTACTGACAGAATTTTCATTTTTGGGTGAACTAACCCTTTAATGTAAAGTGGACACCTGTGAATTTTTTCATTTATGACTAACAAACATTAATAACCTGTGAAAGTGAACCGTAATGTAAATTGCACACCTGTGGACCATTTTTTCATTAGATACAATCATTAATCATAATACAATCAATAACCTGTAAAAGTGAACTTTAATATCCACATGGTAAGTCCACACATAGAGCAGCAAGAAAACACAACCATTAATAAACGAGACCGGACAAAGGTGAATTGAAACCACAGGACTTAAAAACACAGACAAACGAGGTGAGTAACTAAGGCCTTGTCTGAACTAATACGTTTTCGTCCAAAAACGCATATTTTTCTCTCCGTTTTGGCCTTCCGCCCACACTGAGACGGCCTTTTTATGAATGAAAACTAAGCTTTTTGAAAACGCTCTCCCAAAGTGGATAAATTTGAAAACGCTGTTTTCACATTGTAGTGTGGAGATTTAAAAACGATGACGCAAGTTTAGTCACGTGACACATATTGTACCAAAAGATATTGCCTGTTATGTGCTACTCACTTTCACACAGCTGCTAAAATATGTTACTTTGCACACTCATATCACAGTCCTGCAAAGATCACGGAAAATTCACTCACATTTGCTGTCCTGCGGTAAAAACCCGAGAGCAGTTGCGTTTAGACCAAACATATAATGGTGACTGAGTGCGACATGGACGCTTCCGTGAAGGATGAGATATTTTGCTTAATAAAATGATCCTGTCAGAAGAATTGTGCGATAACTTTATTATTTATTTTTCCATCTGTATCATCTCAGTAAGCTTTTTTGAGGTTTTACGCAAAAAGGTTTTTTGCCTTTTTTGAGGTTTTTGCGTTTTCATGCGTTTTCCGAAAGTCTCTCATCCACACTGAAGCGTCGGAAAACGCCTGAAAACACCAGTGTGGACGGAGAGCGTTTTAAACGAAAACGCCATTTTCAAATGTATCTGGATTAATGTAGACGTAGCCTAATACACAGCTGACAGTGATGATGAATCAAATTAGTGACTATGACAAAGGACTTATGGCGGGAAATGGTGCTAAACAAAAACAGGGTGATATTGTGACATTATTTCCCTTCCCGGAAGGCGAAACCTAGCGCCATTACATAAGAGGTGAAGGAGGGAGCGTGGGGGATTGAGGGTTGAGGCAACACTTGATCCATTAATACAAAGGGCCCTATTTTAACGATCTGAAACGCAAGTGTCAAAGCGCAAGTAACTTTGTGGGCGGGTCTTGGCGCTGTTGCTATTTTCCCGGCGGGATAAATGACTCTTGCGCCTGGCGCAAATCTAAAATGGGTTGGTCTGAAGTAGCTTCATTATTCATAGGTGTGGTTTGGGCGTAACGTGAAATAAACCAATCAGAGCGACATCTCACATTCCCTTTAAGAGCAGGCGCGCTTGTTCTAAAGCGGATTCCTATTATAACGGCGGATTTGCCAGGCGCACGACAGGAGCGGTTCAAGGCCGAGGAGACCGACGTTCTTGTCAGGGACGTTGGGGATGGAGAAACCCACCCAAATTAACTTCGGTTAAACAGGCGTATGATAATTTGGGTAAATGTGTAAGCTAGATGTATGCTTTTATAATAAAATGTCTATCTATCTATCTATCTATCTATCGTAATAATGTATGATTTGCAAAAATAACTGCTGCGTCTGTGTGTAGATGAGAGAATCAAAGTGTATGCGCGTTGTGCACACGCTAAATTGATTAAGGCCAAGCATGCGCACTTAAAATAGCATATGAATAACATGCGCAACGCGCCACTGACTTTAAACTTTTTTTTTTATCGGTCAGTGGCGCAATTGTTTTCTAAACCTGTAAAATAGCATGAGGGAACGTTTGCGCCGGAACACGCCTCCTCTTTGCGCTGAACCGCCCCGGGGAGCGCAAGTGTATTTCTTAGTTAACCGTCTGCGTCTGTGGAGGGAAAAGTCTGCTTTGCGCGGGTGCAAAATAGGAATGATACGTGCGTCGGTGTACAAAGTCAATTGCGCTGGGTGCAAGATAGGGCCCTAACACTTTCTCTTCTATTCTGTCCTATCCTATATCAAAAAAAAAAAAAAAAAAAGTACATATACTGCGCTAGACTAAACTAGGAAGGGGGAACATAGCACTTACATATTGTTCCCTCAGGGGAAGATTAAAGGGGGCAGGGGATCCTCAAATCCCCCAAAATCATATAATAGTCCTCATTAACTCCCTCGGCGTCGGATAATGCAGCCAGCTTGCGCACCTGGTCAGACACGCGGTTTTCTGGCTCCGCTGCAATGTGTTGAACATGTCAAGAGTGCAGTGTTGTGTTCAGACAATTATCTGATAAAGACATGACATGGCTAAATAAATAACAAGGGCTTCTCTCCAGTGTGACATCTCATGGGGACTTTAAAGTGTCCGTTTTGACTGAAGCTTTTCCCACATTTCTTGAGTCAATTCTCAAGTGGCAATTAAGGGTACCTTTATGTTTGAAACTCTTTCTACACGGATCACATGTAAACGGCTTCTCTTCAATGTGAATGTTCCCCCTTAAGGCGGGCATACACTGCGATTTTCGTCCGATTTTGAGCCGAATTCTGACTCGTGCGACTCTTTTTCGGGTCGGGCCGATTTTCAGCTTTGTCGTGCGTCGTTTGTCGTGCAGTGTACAGGGGGAAACGAGAGGCGATTAACCTCTCACGATCGGCAATCGAATGGTCAGATGAATTTCTGGCATGTTAGAAATTTTGGTCGCTCCTCGTGACTATATCGCGTAGTTGAAGCAGAGATACGAACCGATTGCCCTAAACTCAGTGTTTTTCCCTCACTGCGCCTGCGCGAAAACAGAAGTTTAACCATTTCATCTGCAGCACAAAATAAATAAATAAACAAAAAGAGGGAGATCTTTAAATTCTGTAGTTCAAACTATCTACAAATTACTGTTGCTTACCTCCAGTTCGTGTTGCAAAATGGATTAACCATTACCCACTTCTTCCAAGCCACCTGCGATGTACACTTTGCCTCTTTTATTAATTTGTTAAACAATGTTTTTGAAATAAAGCTGTTTTTAATTTTCATTGGCAAGGGAGTTTATCGCGCTGATTCGCGCATATTTCACACGTAAGTTATAGTGTGAGCAGTCAAGTCGCAGCTCGACGTTATGACCGTATAGTGTGAGCACAGAAATCCTGAGCTTTGGCTTTACATCGCATGCGATCTACTCGTTCAGTGTGAGTAGGTACCTTGCTGAAATCGCACAGACATCGCACAGTGTATGCCCGCCTTTAGCTGTTCTAAATCCACTGTAAAACACGGCTTTGCAGGGCTTATTGTTTAAATAAACCTTGGTTATTCATAAAATAAACACCAGCAACAAAACCTATAACGTTATAACACATTTATTCCTCCGCCAAGCAATGTAGTTCCAAAGAGGTTGCTAAGCAACACATGCAGCAACAAAGTTTAAAACACATCTTCAAACATGTTTAAAGATTGGGTTGATTAACATTTATCTGGATATCACCATTAATTGTGCAATTGCTGAAGCATCGATCAAATGAGTTAGCACTCTTTGCTGGATGAGGAGTTTTTAACGCTGTGCAGGTGCGCTTTAATTGTGCAGTGCCAGAGGCAAGGATATTGCTCGTGCTTCCCAAGCAGTGGTTGGTGTAGATTGTCTCAGTGCCAGCTGCTTTACAAATCCCTGGCAACATAGAACCAAGGACGTTCACCCCCATAGGCTCTCTAGTGTACCTAATTAGGAGAAAGAAAATCTGTTGCCTTGTAACCTGTTGCATTGTAGCTGTTGTTACTAGCAAATGTCTTTTTCTTGTTACAGTATACAGTAATCAAGCTAGACTGCAACAAAAAATATATTGCTGGCAAATGACAGTATGACTACAGAAAGGTGTGCACAATATGCTACAAATAAAAAAGTTTAACTTACCATACATCTTTGGTGTAGTCTGTCCGCTTCGGATGGAAAAGAAAGGCCGATGGATTGGCTGGCAGCAACGAGAGGTATTTCTCCAATGAGGCGACAGGACACAGATGATTCCCTGACTCTTCAAACAAATCCACGTAGGCTTTCTTTGTTTCTTTCGCCGGCATCTTTGTGTTTTTTTGTGCATTCGTTGAATGACAGTGTTACATACTTCTGACCGTTCTCGTCCTGGCCGATGATAAATGACTCGGGCTTCAGTTGCCGGTTGCCCTCTTTAGCTCTGCGTCCCATACGCAGCTGTACATCAAACCAGACTTTGTTGACAAGACCCTCAGGTGAATTTGGATTCAGTGCTGCAGACTGCTTGATTTTCTGAAAGTCTGCCTCCGTTAACGCAGGATGGTGGGATGTTTTGTCACGTCCTTCTCGGCAAAGTTTTTATTTTAGTGATAAACTCGGGATCTTTCAACAGACACCAGGATCGGGTGATCGGTGGATCATTGGGGTGAAGTAAACATCACAACATTGCCACAAACTGTAGGAACTATACTAACCATCATGCGTATCTTCGTCCGAGATGGTACTCCTTGGAGCATCCATGTTGTTGGAACCCTTCCGCATCGTCAGCAGGGATCTCAGGGTCTCAGGTGTTTCGCCCCTTACCCTGAACACCTCGCCTGAGTGGGGCAGCGAAGACTGACTAGCCTTCACCTGCAGAAGAGTTCCAACTGTGGGCTCTCTTCAGCCACAGACATCTTGAGCTGGACTCGGGTGCTGTAGCTATGTCCCTGGTGGCTTTCTTCAGCTGTTTAGACTCCAGACCCACCCTCTGGAGGAAGTAGCGCACCGATTTTGCTGGGAACCCGCGGCAGCCGACTTCAACGCAGTGGCTGGTTGCATGCCACCCCTTTAAAACAGCTTCGTCGACCAGGTCTTGGTACTTGGCTCTTTTCAGTAGGAAGGACATGGCTAGTCTCTCTTCCAAGGGCACCGTGAGCTCAACAACTATGATGGTTTTCGTGCTCCTGGATAGCAGGACCATATCTGGCCGAAGGGAGGTCACTGCCATGTTCTGTGGGAAGACAAGCTTCCTCTTCAGGCCTCCACACTCAGCTCCCAGTCAGAGGCTTGTTGCAAGATAGAGAAAGTTGTTGCTAGTGATAAACTCGGGATCTTTCAACAGACACCAGGATCGATTTATGTAACGGTTAAGCCCCGCACATAGGCCGACATAACTGCTGAAACCGTAGGGTTCACCTTTCCCGTTTTTCACGGTGGCATAAAACTGACGTAGAGCCTGGTTTAGGTCAATTTTGGTTATTGTTTTGAAATCAATAGCCAAATCTTTCTCAGTGCACCAATTCTGAAAACAGCGAACAGACCACATAGTCTGTTTAACAGTTCCAGTTTCATTTCTTGACTTTTCCAACTCTTCAATTTCTCTCTCATTAATTCCAGAGTTTCTGCTTAGTTTTTTTTATCTTCTTTCTCTGTCCTGTCCATCTGTTTCCACCACTCATCAACGCTTAGACCCCCCATTAAGTCAAAATTGACAACAAAATCTGTCATTTTGAATCAATTTGGCATAGTAATACTGAATTGTTTTACAGAATCACAAACGGCAGTTGCGCAGTAATACAAATGTAATAACGTTAAAACACATTCCTTCGCCAAGCAAGGTAGTTCCAAAGAGGTTGCCAAGCAACACATGCAGCAACAAAGAATCACAAACGGCAGTTGCGCAATGCGCAGTAATACTATAAAATACAGTCACATGTGTATGTTTGTTGAGCAATTTACAATGGCTTTGAACGCAGCTCAACCAATCAGAATCAAGGACCAGAACTATCCGTTTTATAATTCTGTGTTTATGGCACACTTTTGGCAGGTGTAAGCTTTTCTCCATTGTGAATTGACATGTGCCTTTTAAGGTTTCCTTTTTGAGCAAAACTCTTTCCACACTTTTGGCAAGTAAATGCCTTCTCTCCAGTGTGAATTCTCATGTGTTTTTTAAGGTTTCCTTTATCAGTGTGGCTCTTTCCACACAATGTGCAGGTAAAAGGCTTCTCTCCAGTGTGAATTCTCATGTGGCCTTTAAGATGTCCTTTTTGAATGAAACTCTTTCCACACTGTTGGCAAGTGAAGGCCTTCTCTCCAGTGTGAATTCTCATGTGATTCTCAAGTCTTCCTTTTTGAGTGAAACTCTTTCCACACTGTTGGCAGGTGAAAGTCTTCTCTTCAGAGTGAATTCTCATGTGGCCTGTAAGATGTCCTTTTTGAATGAAACTCTTTCCACACAATTTGCAGGTTAAAGGCGTCTCTCCATTGTGCATTCTCCTCATGTGATCCTCAAGGTTTGCTTTTTTGATAAAGCTCTTTCCACACTGTTGGCAGGTGAAAGGTTTCTCTCCAGTGTGAACTCTTATGTGGACTTTAAGGTGTCCTTTTTCAGTGAAGGTCTTTCCACACAATTTGCAGGAGAAAGGCTTCTCTCCGGTGTGAATTCTAACATGCCTGTTAAGGACTACTTCTTGAGTGAAACTCTTTCCACACTGTTGGCAGGTGTAAGGCTTCTCTCCTGTGTGAATTCTCATGTGTATTTTAAGGATTCCTTTATCAGTGAAACTTTTTCCACACTGTTGGCAGGTGAAAGGCTTTTCTCCAGAGTGAATTCTCATGTGCTTGTTAAGGTTTCCTTTTTGAGTGAAACTCTTTCCACACTGATTACATTTAAATGGCTTTGCTCCAGTGCTCCATTTTTCTCCAATTATGAAATCATGATGTTCCCCATACTGCTCTTTCTCTTCCATTTCATTTAGTTCTTGACTCTTCACTTTCAGTGCCATCAGATCTAAAAAAGACATACTATTAAACCCCACTTTAATGGCACAAAACAGACATCAAGACATTAAAACATTTAAAGCATCAAAACTAAAAACATGTAGGCCTATGCTAAACATATAAGATACATGTAAAACATGTAAGCCACTGAAAGTTGCCTGTAATCTCAGAAAATGTTCTCATTATTCATAACCTTTTTGCTTTCTTTAGAACACATTCCAAAATCTTTTTCCACTACCAAAGGTATTATGGAAGTGGTTTGGAATTTGAGTAATGCACTGGTAAAAAAAAAAAGTCACTGTTCTAAACATGTGCTTTATGAAAATGAGTTCTACAAAGAGAAAGAAGGGTGGGCCACACTGTGTGTGCCACCTCCGTTGTCAATAGCCAATCACAGCTCTGGACTACGTCAGACTTCTTACTTACGCTCAATTTCATTTCGCTTCTGTACTCAGTCGGAGACAGCGTAATAGCTTTCCGTTTTCCTCCGGCCTGAAAACAGCCGGCCAATCAACGAACAGAGGGCGGGCTGAGAGCCGTGACGTAGACACTGATTGTACCGTGGATGCGTAGATTTACTTCACATCATCTGCAAAAGTCGTTCACAGCCATGTTCACTCCAGTATTTCGCTCGATGGTTTTGTTTTCGCATCATACATGTGTTTACAGTGGAAGTTAGATGCGGCTGAGCATGCGCATAACACACGCCATAACCAAACGTTATGTGATTGGCTTACGGGAACCAATGATTTTAAACTTCAGACAAGCGCCCCCCCGCGAGAAAGAAAATGCTTTTCAATTATGCCATGCCAGACTCTGTCTACGAAGCAAAGCGAAGTAGCAGAGTTTGGTATTACCAGGCTAATCCTCCTCATCATAAAGGGATAATTTACCTTTTCAAGAGACACTCCCCGTTCTGAGTCTCCAGTCCATCCAGTAAGAGAATAACAGACAAGATCCAATATTCTGCATTTCTATCCACAAAATACACACACACACACACGTGTGTATATATATATATATATATATATATATATATATATATATATATATGAACACCAGATTTGTTGTGCCTGTAGGCATAGGCTGCAGTGCTGCATAAAATAATAACAATAACCTATAGCAGGCGGCCTAACACTGCACTAGAGAAAAATATATTGATTATCATGTGTCACTTAAAATGTTTCCATTCGTTATGACGTTATGAAATGAGATTGGAGTAAAAACATTAAGCCTAATGTTTGGTGCGTTTTACTTTTCAAACGCACAGCGTGTTATTTACTGAAGCAATCGAGCCGCTCCAAACTATGAAACATTATTGTTACCATGTGTATATCTACGTTTGAGCAGATATCCACAAACACAGTAGTATATATATATATATATATATATATATATATATATATATATATATATATATATATATATGTGTGTGTGTGTGTATTTTGTGATTTTTAAAAAGCAATTTTAACCAGAAAAATCTAAAATGTATTCCCAAAATCGTGCAGCCCTATAGTTTCTCTTGATATCAACATGTTCACAGGTGTTTATATTTATTTTTTATAAAGGGACCAGAGGGTTGTTCCATAAAAGACGCTTAGAAAAGCGGGGATTAAACTCCAAAACCGGACTTGAATGAGCCTAACAAATAAGTTGGGGCTAAAGTGGTTCCATAAAAGGTAATTGAAGTTCACGCAATCTCACTAATTTGATCCAGGTTTATCAAGTCTAGATAATTGCGTGTGCACGCGTTTCTGAAGCAGCCCTAGAGGTCGATCGTGGATCAAATCGATCCACCATCAAACAGCGTATAGTTTGTGCTGTTTTATGCGTTTGTGACATGTTTTTTTCCCCCACTCAGTGCAAAACTTACATTTTACAGTTATATTCTCCATCTGTAAATGTTAGAAAGTCATGCAAATATACCCATTTTGCTGATAATCTTCATATTGAACGAGCGCTGCTGCGCGCATGCGCGCCAAATAGGAGCGCAATAATTCTGACTAAAATATATATTTTGCTTGGAAAATTAATATGCGATATTTTATAACACCAGAAATATCTTCTAATTATAATAATTTATCTTTAGGATGTTGGATAAGTTGCAGTGAACTTCTAGCTCATTACACTCATATATTTTATACTTCTAATAAAAAAACTGAACAGAAGTAGCCTAATTCAGGGAAGATTTGTTTTAAGAAACTAAATATATAAAGATACAAAATATAGTTTTGGGTATAGGACGTATGCTACTTAATAAAGATGACGTATACTTATTTAGAATGCTGAGAATTACAGCTTTTAATGCAATATTGTTTTGGAGAAAGCAAGAATCCCCAGTTTTAAATGAGTAGATTTAGTTTCTAAAGTACATTATGGAGAGGATAACATGAAATTAAGAGCAAATGTATACATTTTGAAAAGATATGTGCAACTCTAAAATCAAAGAATATTCCATAAAATAAAGGAATATATATTAGCCTACGTTAACTACATTTTTATATAACCCTCCCTCCCTTTTATTTCTAGTTATTTGTTATTTTATTTATTGACTTATTTAATATTGAATATTTGATATTTAAATAATATTACTTGTGTGTCATTATAAGAGTTTCATATAAATATGTGAATGTTAAATTTAATATTTATTTATTTATTGTTTTTTGTCTTTTTCCCCTTAAATCATATGTAAAAGTGTCTAACTATGTACTTTTTGGTTATTGTTCTAATTATGTGTTTTTTAGGCTATGTGTTGGTGGGTATTATCACAAAAGAAAAAAAAAGTAGAAGGAAAATTTATTGGGGGAAAATATGATGTCTTTAAAGGAACTGCCCATTTGTATAATTGTGTTAAATGTGTTTGAATTGAAAGACATAATAAAGTGCATAATATATATATATATATATATATAATATATATATATATATATATATATATATATATATATATATATATATATATATATATATATGCTAAAATATTTGTTATTTGGCCATTAGATGTGCCTTATTTAGAATTTTAAACCTATGTATTTTTATGATAGCAATAACTGTAAAGGGACTATTGTAATGGGGTAAATCAAATGTAGGCTAATATACTGTCAATTACTAAGCTCAGATTCATCTTACCAGTTAAAATGTAGTCTGTGATTTTGTAATTATTTATTTTTAATTTTGTGATTTTAACTTCTGCTTTAAAAAGCTTTTTTTTTTTTTTTTTTTTTTGTGTTCTAATGTTCTTCTAATCATAAACATGTACTACAGCTGCCAAACAAACCAGAGAGAAATGTATTCATAAATCTTTAAAACAATTTAATTAAATCTTGGGCACAAATCATTCAGCCAGTAAAAAAAGAAAACCTGTAGTATCTATCTATCTATCTATCTATCTATCTATCTATCTATCTATCTATCTATCTATCTATCTATCTATCTGTAAACAATCAGTGAAAAAGGCTCACTCTATGAACACAATACGTTAAAAAAGTGGCACAATGAGATGACATTAATCTATCTAGGTCTATATTGTCTAATTTATCATTGTAGCCTTAAAGTTGATTTTCTGTATACTGTGTATTTATTTTTGGACTAATAGTGGTTAATAAAGTCCAATAATGGTATGAGAGTGTCAGTGGTAGTATCATTATGTTCTTGTCGGTCAGTGTTAGAGGATCTGTGTAACAGCTGAGGCTTAGCTGTGATTTTAGTGTAATCAGATTTTAGCCATGAAAATGTCACAAGTAACAGAAATAAGAACAAATGTCAGCGCATGTCAGAACACCTCCAGGGCCCAGAAAACACCTCAGACCCCAGAGGGGTTAAAGTATCCCTAAATAAGAGAGCCAAAGGAAACAGTGGCAAGGAACCCGAACTCAATCGGGTGACAGAAATAGAGAAGAAAAAACCTTAGGAGTTGTCCTCTGGCTAAACAAATGTGATTATGATTTCAGGCTGATATCAGTCACAGTTCAGATCTTGTATCATTCAAAAATATTCATCCATTCTGCTTGAAGATCGCGATTCATCACACCGACATGGAGATGAAGTTGGCCATAGGGGTCTGTGCAGACGACTAGTTACCACGCAGTGATGACTGTCACTTTCTATCATGAAAAATAAAATTAAGTGTAAGATGTGCAGCTCCAATATATACGCCATATTCAGCATTTTAATGAGAACAGGATTGTGATAGACATTTCATAACGGACAAGCCATGCCCACCGAGTAGCTACTCATTTTTTGAGACCTGTCAATTATCGAAATGAGAAATTTACAAAAATGCCCAACCCTACTCAAAAGATGCGCAGCATACCTTTATTTGACGCACCGTGAACTCGAAGAACGCGCCGTCGCTTTGCTGAGGGCGCTGTTTCTCACACACACGCAAAGAGTGAGAGAGAGAGTCTTACATGCCATGCAGAATTGACCTGCTACATGTAAACGACATTCTCTGTTGTATTTTCCTGTCAAAATACCAGATTTCATTTGGAATTATTAATCTTTTAAAGGGTTAGTTCACCCAAAAATGAAAATTCTGTCAGTAATTACTCTCCCTCATGTTGTTCCAACCCTGTAAGACCTTCGTTCATCTTCGGAACACAAATTAAGATATTTGATTAAATCTGAGAGCTGGATCACTCCTCCATAGGCTTCTATTGTAATTGAAACTTGCCGGCCCATAAAGTTATTAAAGACATTGTTAAAATAGTCCATGTGACTGCAGTGGCTCAACCATGAGTTTATCAAGCGACAAGAATACTTTTTGTGCACAAAAAAGAAACAAAAATAACGACTTTATTCAACTATTAATTTTCTTCTCTGTGCGCCTCTGAGTGAGTTCACGTAGTGTATCAGCGCAGCGCTTCTGTGTTGTACGTGATTAGACTAGACAGCATGATTATTACACAGGTGGGTGGGGGGGTGGGGTCCGAAAACCAGTCAATATCTGGTGTGACCACCATTTGCCTCACACAGTGCAACACATCTCCTTTGCATAGATTAATAGATAGTTTTAGATAATTTTGTTCAGTGTATTTCATACTTGTATGTAGTATATTCCCAATAAATAAATCTTTACATAAAAAAGAAGTAGATATTGGGTTTAGCCTAATGTTACTCAAAATAATAGGCTAGCCTACTTCTCTATTATTTTGCCTAATTTAATCTGTGGCGTTGAAATAACGAATGTCTAATATGGAAGTCTCAGGTTGAAGTAGCATTAATATTTGTCTGGTCATGTGATCTCAACATGTCTGTCCACATGAGGCGACCCGCTCCGTGTCAAATAAAACCACTTTAATTCGGACACTCTTCAAAAATATATCACTCATTTCTGTAGAGCTGGACATTTTAATAAGGATCAAATGACTGAGTTCAGCTTTGAGAATGAAACTGACCTGTTTGTTCCTCAGTTTCTTCTTGTTTCACACTGAATGTTTCTTCAATCTTCACGTCTTCGCTCTCCTCTTTAATAAACACCATCTTTGTTTGTGTCTCAGTATCTTCACGTTTCATTTGGATTGTTTCTTCAATCTTTATGTTTTCACTCTCCTCTTTAATAAACACCATCTTTGTTTGTGTCTCAGTATCTTCATGTTTCACTCTGAACGTTTCACCAATCTTCACGTCTTCACTCTCCTCTTTAATAAACGCCATCTCGGTTTGTGTCTCAGTATCTTCATGTTTCACATTGAATGTTTCTTCAATCTTCATGTCTTCACTCTTTTCTTTAAATTCCATCTTTATAATAGTGCCACATGGACCTCAGTTCCTTCACCAAGAGTTTTTCTGTGTGTTTGGACACTGTCCTGTTTAAAATGAGAATAAGTAACAGAAAGAAAAACACATCAAAACTGAATCTCTGGGTGCTGCTAAATCAGCAGTTCCCTTTCGAGGGAACTTGTGTTGCGTTGAAGACGACACTTTGGGGAACGCCTCCAGTGTAATAGCGTCTCAAGCACGTGTGGAACTAGTCCAACATTTATTTGTAGAGTGACTGAAATTATTACAATATAAAAATATTTTTAAAATCTGATGTTTTTAATCACGATTAATCATTATTAATAAAGGAAAAATGTGTGATTAATTAGTTGATTTTTTTAATCGATTGAGAGCACTAATATTATATGTTAGAGATGCACGATTTATCGACCACATATCGATATCTGCCAATAATGGTAATTTTTAATGTTTTTGTTATCGATCCAATAAGAAAATTAGACCAATAGGGTAGAGTGGGGGAAAACGCCCCCCACCTGTTTTTCCCAAAATAACCACTAAAAGTAGTCAAAATACATTTTTACTGTTGCTATGCACTACGTTGATAACGGGGATATACAAATCTCTATGGAGAAGCTGACACCAGCGACACATTTGAAGAGAAGAGGATTACAGGGTAAATGCTATAATTTTCAGATATTAGTAAATAAGTGTTTAAGAGAATATTGTTCTGCAGGATATCGCAGTAATGTATGATAGATGAATAGTGAAGTCTGTAGTTTGAGATCATATATTATTTATAAGGAATATAATTATATTTTAAAAATTAATTTTTAAAAAAAAAACTCATAGCTTGTGGGGTAAAACGCCCCCTACGCTGAGGGGTAAAACGCCCCCCTGGGGGCATAGTTTCTCTATCATAATTACTATAATAAAATATTTCTGTCAATCAAATCCTTTGTTTTACACTTAATGCAGTATAACTAGGTGGTAAAAACAAAATATTTGAACAAAACATGAAAAAATTACCTCAAGTGAGCATTAACTAGCTAGCTTGCTAGCACAGTTAGCTCACTGATGGAAGGTAGTTAATTTTGCCTATTTTGAACATTGCTGAAATAAATATTAATATATATACATGTTGATACATTACTTGCCTTTTACCTTTAGAGATTAAAAACTATTGTTTGTTAATTTTGCTGTTGATCTATGAAGCAAACTGGTTGGTAAGAAAGGGGGCATTTTACCCCACCTTGGGGGGCGTTTTACCCCACCGCTGGGGCAAAACGCCCCCTTTGTACAAAAATATTTTCAGTGAAAATACTAATTAATTATGAAGGCTGAGCAATTTTAATATTTGGTGAATAACTCCTGCCATAGTCACTCAAAACCGGGATGGCAATTCTAGTCACATGTATGTTTTGTTTCACTGTAATGTCACATTTTCCTTAAGGGGGGCGTTTTCCCCCACTCTACCCTATATTAAATTCGGTAGATAATGTATTATATCCTTTAGCTGAGACACTGTTAGCCATGATGATCACTTCAAAAAGGAAGAAACCGTTCAGTGCAACATGTGCAGCACAAATCATATATATATATATATATATATATATATATATATATATATATATATATATATATATATATATATATATATATATGTGTGTGTGTGTGTGTGTGTGTGTGTGTGTGTGTGTGTGTGTGTGTGTGTGATTAATCTCATATAGGAAGCGTTTGGTTGAGTTAATGAACGATGCAGTAAAGCGATTCATATTGAACCGGTGATCATGTTTATCTTTAGTGCACACAGCTCAAACAGCAATGCACATTAATAACTATGATTGGGACTGTCATAGCCTATACACGACATTATAATGAGGATACTATTGTAATAAATCGTTGTGAATTATCTGGGTTTAGTTGCCGTTTCTTTCAGCGCGTTGTCCAGAACAGGGGTTACTCATTCTGACCAACACAGTCAAATAACGTTCATTAATGTTAGATAACCTATTATAATGTAACATTCAATATTAATTATTTTATTTTACATAACTTGCAAAAACGATTAAATTGATTTAACAGAATCTATTAATTTAAACACTTTTAATGCTTAAAACACAAACCTTTCTTCAGCAGAATCACAACAGATGCAGGAGAGCGGCGCAGCCTTATGACGTCATCTTCCCACTCCAAAATAAAAGTCTTATATTCATGCACTAAAATCTGAAATGTGCGAAGAAATTCACATACAAATAATACACCAAATATCAACTGCGTTCGAAGTTAAATTCTTGATGAAATACATATTTAAATGAATGTTGATCAATGATAATTACCCATTAAAGAGTCTGAACAACATCTAATATGTGAGATTCTGTTAATGGCTAAATACTCATATTGGTGTGCAGAAACCAGTATTTATACATTTATACAAGTGGTCAGGAATTAACCAAATTTAGTTTGATGCAGTTATTAAAAAAAGATTAAAACTCATTTAGAGCCACACACTCAAAAAAAAAAAATATATATATATACAACATTATTCAATATGTTATCAATTGTGCAAAATTAATACTAAATGTGTGTGTGTGTGTGTGTGTGTGTGTGTGTGTGTGTGTGTGTGTGTATCCTCTGATTTATTTTCCTTATAGTGGATGAGTGTGGTGGAAAACTCTCACTGTTAAACACACATAAACAAAATTTATTTTCTTTTTAAACATTTTTCATTTTCATTCGAAGATTTTTTTTCACGTTTTTATGGTATACTGGAAAATAATGAAAAACTCCAGTCTAGGCTTAAGATTGGTGAGCTAATTTCCTTAGCTGTTTTTAAAAAAAGATTATTTGACATGCTGACGGACATGTGCACTTGTTTTAATTAATGGTAGGTAGATCTCGACTTTTAGTCCTTATTTCGTTTGTTTATATATGTTAAACTCGTTGCATTTTTTTTTTGTGTGTGTGTAAATATTTTGTAAATTTTGTGTAAATCTGTATTGTATTTAATTTATGTAATGTATTGTTTTTCAGCTCATGGTTGAAAATTGTGCTATACAGGACTCCCTTTGTAAAAGAAACTGTCATAATGGGACTTTTCCTGTTTAAATAAAAGGTTATATATAATAAGCATTTCCTAAGTTGGAAAAGCTTTTGTTGGAAAAGATATAGTCAAAGAATCAATATTTAATGTTGAACCTTCTTCATAACCTCTTCAATTCACTCCAGCATGGTGGATATCAACTTGGTTCAAATCCTGACTTAAGTGGATCCATTCTTGCCTCATTAGTGCAGACATGATCACAATTTGTCCACTCGCCTTTTGAGGATTGACCATAGGTTCTCTATGAGATTAAAGGTGCAGTGTGTAAATTTTAGCGGCATCTAGTGGTGAGATTTGCGAATTGCAAACAGCCAGTCACTCACGGCCTATCCCTCAAATTGCAAACTCGAAGGAGAAGCTATGGTGGCTGACGTAGGATCAGAAGATGTCGTCGTCTGAGTCAGCAGAGAGTAGCAAGTCAAGCAATGAGGTTTCTTTATATTATATTTTATATTAAATTATGTTTACTTAATTTTTCAGTAAAACCACGTTATTGTGATTGTTATTTTTACTTGTTCATCATTGTGTTAGTGTTTTATTCACTGACTTTACCATAGCTTGTTTCCATACTAGTTAGTATAAGATAAGAGCTATGGATATGGATCAAAGCAGCTAGGTAAGGGGAAATAGCTAACGTTACGATGTCCGAGGCGTCGTTCAGACAGCATGTTTTTCTCTACGTTTGCAGAGTCAGGGACAACCTGAGTATTCTGTTGCGTCTTTTTCTGCTGCTTCTCATTCAAGTTAGTGATGAAACGCGCTCTGTAACGCTGTCTGTTCGCTGTCGGCTACGGTAGAAACACGACGTCACAATATGTCGACCTTCATAGAAGGGGGTGGCCGCGGTTATGTAGATATAAATGACTTATTCTAAGGTAATAAAAACATAACGGTTCATTAAGTAAGGTCTTTATACACCACTGAAAACATAGTTATGCATCTTATATTGCATTTCTGTCAATAGATCCTCAGAAATAATACACATTGCACCTTTAAGACCACCCAGCAGGCAATTGATGTTGAAAAGACAAAAAAACAGGTCAAATATGCAAATCAAACTGACGTAGAAAACTTGACGTCCATTTGACATCCACACACTGATGTCTTCTTGACCACCAAAATAACAACACAAAAGTAATGAAATGTAAGATAAGTTTTATTCATCAAGCTTATAATTTCAGAAATACAAATTTTATAATACCTAAAAAGCTGACATCTCAGTTCATTGCGATCTCACAAAGCTCTTTTATGATCAGTGAAGCTGACTGCATAATGAATCTTTCATAATATCTGCACTTTGTTATAATCAGAGGATTTGCCAGCATGCAGAATTCAGCACTGAATAAAAACTCAGTTTTGAGCATTGCGTTCAAGAAATTAACACATAATCTGTGGTTGGCTACATTGCACAATGTTACAAAATATGTTAGAAATAGAAACTCTGCTTGTAAATCGTTTTTATTTTGTTTGAGCTGTTCTTGTTGCAGATGAATAACAATTTATTTGTTTTTTATGTTTTATTTTTTAGATATTTCTATTTTGCAGGAGTCCCCCAAATCGTTTTATTCTCCCGCAACCCGCACACACACGAGTATCGAAAGCCAAATGGTTCAGAATTTGCATGCTTTTGACCGCCGTATCAATATTAAAACGCCGTCTTCATAACTCCGCTAGGCTTTAAATAAGCACCGTCAGGCGAAAAGTTAACGTCACATGCCGCCACGCGCTAAAATAACGCCACTCGCTGATAGATGTGAAATTGACGCCACATGCCGATCAAAATGCAGATTTATGAGCTCATCTACATGGCCCCTCCTCTACTGAGTTTGAGGACTCTACGGCGAGTCGGAGAGAACAATCCAGTTTGGAAGAGCGCGAAAATGGCAAGGAGAGGATTTGTTTTGCGGTGTAAACACACTGTAAATGACTGTGAAGTGTAAATGTAGATTAATTTTGTTCAAGAAAAATAAAAAAATTAAAGAAAAAGGTCTAGATTAAGATCCAGCGCAGCACCGGATGTAGTCTGGCTCGTACCTCCCGTTATCTGAGACCAGAGAAATGTCTGTAGAGTCAAATAATTTAAGAAGACATCTAACTGCGATTAGGGATCGCATAAATGCCCAGCTTGATAGCTGGAAACATCGCCACAAGGGCATGGGGAACAAAGTCTTGTAGACAGGTAGGTAAGGAACAGAGGGTCCTGCAGAGTTTATCTCCAACCCCACTGAAACACACCTGAACCAGCTAACGTTAGACACTTCCGGGCAGGTGTGTTGAGACAAGTTGGAGCTAAACTCTGCAGGACAGTGACCCTTCCAGGGCCAACTTTTATGAAGGTAAAAGAGTAGCAAAACTCGGGAGCATGTAGAGGTGAATTTGAGAACTTGTACGCAAAAATTTACTTGTAAAATAACTCGTAAAATAAATTTACTGTAGAATTTGGTACCATTCTGGGCATTATTAGTGAGGCAATTTACAGGATACATCCTTGGATCCATTAACGCCTGCACTAAGCCATTCGGCTGATATCTCTGAATAAGCTCTAACTTTAATAATGTTTGACCAAGGGAAAAAGTCTGGGGTGTGTTTGGCTCGAGGTCATGGTGCAAAGGACTAGGGCTGTATACCTTGGAGAACCTGGCGATACGATACATACCTCGATACACAGGTCACGATTCGATACGTACCTCGATACAGAGCTGTCTCGATACGATTTGATACAATGTGACACGATTCGATACGATTCAATAAAAATACATGGGCCAGAGCCAATTAGTTAATGCTGAACACATTTACTCAACAAACAGAACTCTGCATTTTTCTTCAATTTATTAACCTGTCAGGGATCACTGGTGATCCCAGATTATTTTAGTTCAAAATATGTTTGAGCTTATATATCTCAATATTAATAACAGTCTGGTTAATTTTGAGTCTTGAACTATAAACTCTCAAGTGTTGGCTTTCTAAATGTATGTGTGTTATGTTTCTATTCAGAATTACTTATGAGCAGTAACCTTTTTATTTTGGGCATTTCATGTATGCAGCACTTGCCAAAATTGGGGGTGATGGGGAAGGGGCTAAAGACAAAAGTGCATTATAACAAAGTGCATTTTGCTTAAATATTTGCAACTTTAAGTGCTCTGATTAATTGTACACAAATTGTATTAATCTGGAAATTACCACAAGTCAACATTTAACTTTCCAAGGGTACAGTCTGAGCTCACACAAGCACAAAATCTTCTTATTATTATTCTTCTTATTCTTAACTTCTTATTAAATCTTAAAAAAGGTGGATATCCGTCTAACACGTCCCAATAAACGAGCGACAGCAGGAAGCTTCAGTGCACGCTGCGAGGCAAGGTTTAAAGTGTGAGCGAAGCACCTGAAATGCAACATACCGGCAAGCTCCGCTGCGACGCTCATATTTGCGGCGTTGTCAGTCACAATATCTGGGTCTTTGGATACGAGGTCCCACTCCTCCAGCGATGCTTTCAACAACTCTGCAATGTTTGACCCCGTATGGCTCTCGTGCATGGCTCGCGTTTGTAAAACGTGCGACGACAGTTCCCACTCCTCGTTAACGTAATGGCAAGTGATTGTAACAAAAGCTTGTAATAAAATCTTCGACATTTTCCATGAGTTTTTTTAAACTCGCGGGCGCCGCTGCGCCCCCTAATGGCTGGGCGGAGTATCGATACTAAGGGCTAGAATATCGATACTGTATCTTTTTTTATTATATCGGTATGTATCTAAGAATCGATATTTTGAGCACACCCCTACAAAGGACCCTAGGATGATTTTACTCCGAACCATCCCTTTAAGTTCTGATCTGTCTTGAGGCTGCCAATCCATCAGAGTTATGAATTGTTCAGGGAAAGTATGGAAATAGGCATTTTGCAATCCCCTACTTTTGGAGTAATGTAGACATTGTTTTAAATACGTTAATGTTTGGATGTTATATTATGGACATTTTTTATGTTTGTTGGTATTGCTGAGTTTTGTCCTTTTCTTTAGTTATGATATATCTTGTGATATCTATAAGCTGTGTGTACATATGAAAGTGTTCAGATTACACAAAATTAAATTCATCAAAATACCAGTAAAAATGTATTGATGTCACTATCGATGTGATTTATGTTGTGATATATTATACATGTTATTGTACTGAAAAAAGCCCAGGGATATGACAAGAAAAAAAAAACAAACATTTATCCACCTTATTCCTGGGGGCGCTGCTGTAGGAATGATTATGGGTGAAACTTCCAGTTAGATAGCGGAAGCAGAAGTAAGCTAATTAGTCCCAGTGGCTATGGTGCGTGGCTAACCGTTATAAGTCTTTCTAGATTAAAAAATAACTGCAATTTGACAAATACTGTTTTATTTTGTTTTTATTATTTTGTGTTTTATTATTGTACAATGTCATTGCGGAGCTCTGGTACCTGTTGCTCTGTTCACGGCTGTACTAACCACTCAGTACACAGTTGTTTGAGTGTAGAAAAAACGCTGATGGAGTTTTGATAGAGAGAAACAAGAAACAATTCGGAAGAGATGGATCGAGATGAGGAGCCGTGCTCTACATTAAAGCCCTCCTGTGATGCCCATACACAGTGGTCAGACCCAGAGATGGAGGACCACACCTATTCAAAAGGGCCAACCATCACCTGCAGAGCGAGCACTACACCATCCCCAGAATTATCATGCCCTGTTGCAGATAATATTTTGAAGAGTGATGCAGACTCCCTCTTGTATACAGGGATTCCACTCATTGCGTTTCGCACCCTTGTAACCTGCCTACAACCATTTTCTCCTACTTCTTCATCCATGCCTGTTGTGGACCAAATCCTAATGACCTTAATGAAACTAAGGCTAAACTTTGTCATGGCTGATTTAGCACGGTGATTTAAAGCGTCGCAAGGTCAGGTCAGCAAGACTGTTGGAATCTGGATAGACATAATGTCTGAACACACCAAGGATCTTGTTATCTGGTTGCCTCGTGAAACAATCAAAGCTATGTTGCCCGAAGCTTTTAAAGAACACTTTTCAAACACAACCTGTGTAATCGACTGCTCAGAGACCGTCTTACAGAAAGCCAAAAACCTGGACTCTAGAAGTGAATCATACAGCCACTACTATGCCAACAACACTGTGAAATATTTAGTGGCAATTTCTCCCTCTGGAATAATCACGTTTATTTCAGATGCTTATGGTGGCGAATGCAGTGACAGGGACATAACACAGAACTCAGGGTTTCTGGACTATTTGCATGCTGGAGATGAGGTGATGGGGGTTTTGCTGGAGGAGCGTAGAGTGAACTTAATCATTCCAGCATTTACATGCAAAGGATGCCAGCTGACCAACGAGGAGGTAACACATACACGGCGCATTGCTCACGCCCGCATTCATGTTGAACGGGCAATCGGCTACTTGCACAACTACTTCCGTGTTCTACTTATTACATATCGGGAGTTTCCGGTTAGAGCGTTCAGCGCACATGCATACATGAGAATGCAGATTATCACTACGTTTTATGGATGCCAATTGATTAAAACAATGAATAATGATCTCTGTATTAATTATCTTGAGCCTGCTGAAATGTTCCTATAAATATATTCTCTTAACTGTTCATTCTGAATAATAAATAGGCTAAATATCTTTATCCACTAACCTGCAGCAGTCATATGTCTTCTCATTAACAGTGTTTTTCTCTTAGCCAACTTATACCTGTTTAGTTTAAAAAAACATTATGAATTTGACTAATAAAAATTATTGCTTGTGTGCATTGGTGCTTCATTACAGTCTTTTTAAAATATTTGAATGAATGAATGCTCGCGACTCGTCGCCAGGTGCCTGTAACGATGTTAAATAGGCTAAGCTATTGATTTAATATTCAACAGTAACACACACAGCGTAGAAGAGAATGACAGTAAACGTCTTTGAATATTAATTAAGCATTTTGGGCATGAACATGTAAATAGTAAAAAGACTGACATTGAAAAATGACACAGAATGTTTAAAATATTTAATCCAAATAAATAAATGTTGGTGGTTCGTACTGATGTTATTCATCTGTCCTCACACACTTCAGCGTCGCGGTCACTAGTGTAGACGAACACTGACACCCTGTGGTGAAATAATGCGTATTTTTAACATCAGCAGCTTTCTCAGATTGGCTTGGTTTGGATTAAAACTTCATGGTCCGATGAGTTTGGAAAATTCTGCACACAGTAAACATTAGAAAATCCCTTCTTCTGTCAATAAAAATGTCCACATTTTTAAAGCTTATCGCAGACACTCATTTTAGGCGGTGTTTGTACAACTCATTGACCACAGTACATTGAAACATAACCGGAAATAAGTGATATGTATTGTTTCCAAACTGAAGTGCGTCACGGAGTTCAGTGCAAGTGGTCCATAAGGCGTCTGAAGGCTTTTTGTCAATGACTCTACTGCTAAAGGAATTAACAAAAAATTTCTAGACTTCATATAGAAAAACAAACCTCACAAGCTCAAAAAAACGGTCCTTTCAAATTGTCGAGAAAAAAAGGTGGACTTGAAGTGTTAGATTTTAGTGATACAGTGAACACCTTTCAGATAAATTGGATAAAAAAATGCTTAACAAATCCTAATTCTAAATGTTTTTTTATCCCGAATCATATCTTTACCAAAATTGGTGGCCTTCCCTTTATATTGAAATGTAACTATTTGCCAAACAGATTGCCAGTTGCACTTTCTAAATTTCATCAGCAGGTCCCACAATTTCTGGGTGCAACTCTTTCTGGAACAACTCTAATATAAGGATTAGGAATAAATCTGTTTTTCTCTCTACATGGTTTAACAGGAATATAATTGGAATTCTCTCAATTTTTGATAAATCTGGTCATTTTTTATCTTATGAAGAACTTATGTCTGTTCATATTTTCCCTGTACCATTTAAACAATATAATTCAGTGCTCAAAGCAATTCCTTCCGGTCTAAGTCAACTTGTTAAATGTTAAATCTAACCTTTAGTAAGAGTGTCACCAAAGAACCTGATTTGATCTTAGATGGTATAAATATACTTAGTAAGAAATGTAATAATAAGCATACATCGACACATTTTTCAGAGTAAAAAATATAATGTTGCTAAAGGCTAATTTTATTGGGCCTCTTTTATTGAACTTGTAGACTGGAAGGAAGCCTGGATGTTACCTCATAAGTATTGTATTCCAAATAAGACTAAGGAAGTTCATTTTAAGATCTTACATAAAATATACCCAGTGAATGATACTGTCTCAAAATATATGGATGTTGACAGTTCTTGCTCATTTTGTGGGGATAAGGATGAAACATTGGTCCATTTATTTTTCCAATGTGAAAAAACTCAAATTTTCTGGAATAGGTTATATCTTCATATTGGCAAGCACCTTAAATCTTCCAAATCCTTTAAATTAAAGGATATAATCTGTTATTATAAAGAAGATAAAGCTAGTACTTCAATTTAATTACATTGTAAAAAAAAAAAATATTCACAAGCAAAAATTCTCTAAATCGCAGCCTACTTTTCCACATTTCTTAATTGAAATTGATACATTTCTGAAGTCTCTAAGGTTGATTAAAAACAAGAGAAGTGATAGATTCTTGAAATATTATGATGATATTTTTGACAATACCACTGATGCATAGTATTTCCTCTGTGTATGTCTTTTATTTAATTTTATTTTATTTATTTTTTATGTGAGGCTTTACATATACTTGATATAATTTAATTCCTGTAGAAGCTCTATTTGTTCTGTACTTTATTTCTGCTTGTTATCTGATATATATTCAATAAAAAAAAAAAAAAAAATCCCCCGGTTATTGTAGCAGGAAACTTTATGATAAACTGTGTAATTTCAAAAACAATGTGAACATTAAATGATTTACTGTAAAAAAATTACGAAAAAAATTACGAAAAAAAAAAGGCGTCTGAAGGTGTACAAGATTCTTTCGCAAACAGTTCAAATTAGCTTGGTCCCAAAAATTGATAAAATGCTCAAGATCTGGGCTGGACTAGTGAATTTAAGAGGTGAGCTTATTTCAAGATAAAGTGAGAACGAGAAGACATTTATTATTGCACTCCAACACACACACACACACACACACACACACACACACACACACACACACACACACACACACACACACACACACATTCATTTCACTTTTTTTATGATACAACGTATTATCTAACTTTTGTATCTAACACATGTAATATACCTTTCAAATGTCTTGCGTTTTTACTACTTTTTTCTTGTTTTTATTTTAACTACATTTTTGTTTTCCTATTGATGCTTTCATTCAGTACTATTGATGTTTGTGGTGTGTAAAAGTTATAACACCTGGTATCTGCTTACTGTATTTTCAAAAGATCCAGGTATTTAGGGCAGAGCTTCAATTTCTTTGCAACAAAGTCATCCACTAATCTTGGAAGCATGTGTGAAAAATAAAAATTCTGGAGGTGTTTCATGTGTGTGCATCTGTATATTTTTTTGTCAAATGAAATGTCTAACTCCAGGTGCTCAGTTGATGTCCAGATAACCAGCTTGCAGCTCTGCAGCCCCAGGCACATCATTGTCAGCTGGATCTGGAAGAATAAATGTAAAAAAAAATGGCTTACATTTTGTTATAATGAGTATCAACAAGTATCTCTCCCATTAGTTCAAATCTTAAAAAAAATTATAATAATAATTCACCCACCTGGAGGTAGTGTCCACTTTGCCCATTGGGAAGGATGAGATACTTTCCATCACATAAGCATCTGATATCACCATTTGGCCGGCTAAAAATTTTTCAAGTGACATGGCACTCTTTAGAGGACACTTAATCTCAAGAAGCGGTGTTGAGTCCAAAACTCCATCTGGGCCGGCTCCAAACCAGGGATGGTCAGGACACACCACCAGGCCTTTCCTCTCCACAGTGTGCCCATGAGCCTCCATGAGCTGTATGGCTATGTCCTCATTTTCTTTTCCATATTTAGTTGCAGTATTGCCAGTGAAGGTGGGATGCAAGTGTTCATTCAGGAATTTTTGTGGGTTAGTACTGCTCCGTTTGGGGGCTCTCTTTGCTGTGCTCGCAGTCAATCGCAGCTTCCTTGCATCATGCCACAGTTGTGATGCACTCTGTACCTGTGTCTCTTCAGTCAAACTTTTTCTGCTCTACGTTCTGCCTTGTGCCGGCATTCCACTTCCCCTGCACATCAGTACATGCTATCCCTGTCTTTCCCTGTCTGACTGCATTCTCAACCTACATTAGAAAATGTTCCATTATAAAATACACTCAGCAGTTGCAAGCTGATTCAATTAAATTGACATTTATTTGTATGTAAAATCCACATTCATTTATTTATTTGCCTTTCACAATACAAATAATTTGCATGAAAATGCATGTCTACATTACAATTTAGAGTGAACTTTTGTCAGAGGTGACTGTGTCCAAGTAATGTCTTTCATAAATGTGCATAGACATAGGCCTACTATTCACACAGTTAGCTAATAATGTATTAATCCAATGCAGAAACTGAGCTCATTGAAGTAATGAATACATGTTTGTTAACGAATAGGTTATAACAGGCAAACTGACATTACAAAACTATCCGAAGTATCAACATTTTACCTTCCAAAGTATTGCAGCTGCGTGGCTGCAAGATCGCCCTGGTCCCGCAATACATGAACCCCCTGCCGTTTGTATTTCACCTGACGATGAAACTAAAACCCAGGCCTGGTGATGTGTAACTTTAAGGCTCTGACTAGGCTCTATGTCTGCTTTAAAGGGGTATTTTGAAGAAAGTCGGAAACCAAATGACTGATGGACCCCATTGACTTCCATAGTAGGAAAAAAAAAATACTATGGATGTCAATGGGGACCAGCAACTGTTTAGTTACCAACCTTCTTTAAAATATCTTCTTTTGTGTTTAGCAGAAGAAAGGAAATCATACAGGTTTGGAACAACATGAGGGAAAGTAATTGATGACAGAATTTACATTTTTGGGTGAACTATCCCTTTAAGATAGCCAAGATTGTGTCCCACCTCCTTTAACAAAACGCGACCGACTTTATTGCTGTGGAAGTACTGATAAGCCTCTGAGCTTTTCAGATTGTTCATCGCTTCACCGTCCGTAGCAACGGAGTCGATAAAGTAGCTAAATATACTAGTGTAAGTTATCTGAGGCCACTTCTTCAGGTCGTCCTGCCATCCCCCAACAGTAGAAGGCAGTGGTATAATAACATTATTCTGTTGAGGTGTAACAAGCTGTGTTCCCACATGTTTAAGTTACCGCTTATGACCTTAACCATGGAAAACGCCGGTTCCGGTTCAGTGACAGTACGCACCAGAAGTCGCGCCCATAATTCGCGCAAAGCGTCATGGGCCGTAGGAATAGTGTGGATATTTGCGTATAAAAAAAAAAATCTAGTGAATTTTGTCATTAAACACTTTTCGTGGAATAAAGCAGGAATAGTTTAGCTCTATCCCAATTTAAACACACTTTGATATAGGTTTCAGCTGGACCAGGACCAGAATTGTTTAGTACTGGCATAAACTATAGATCATGAGACAGAAAAGTAGAGGGGAGAAACAGACGTGAACATGACACATGCTATGTAAGTCAATGGGGTCCATCAACTGTCTGATTACCAACATTCTTCCAAATATCTTCCTTTGTGTTGTGAGAACAACTTTTTAAACAACTTGAGGGTGAGAAATGATGACAGAATTTTTAATTTGAAGTTAACTATTCCTTTAAATGTCATTTTAAGGTCTTAGGTTTTCCACAAAAGAAAGAACATCTTTAAGGACATTTACTCCAAGATTTTCCCAGGGGCCACCAAGTGGATCAATTTGTTCAGTGAGTTGCATCTTAGCATCAGTCGCAGTGAACTGGTTTGGAGGTAAAGTAACCCGTTCAGGCCAAAGCACATGAGGTACATCTGCTACAGAGCGACCCTCACCACCAACTTGTTCTGCTGGGTTACCCTCTCCTCCACTGGAGCCTGTGGGTCTTGCTGCAAATATCTCCCGCGCTGCAGTACTCGGCTGCCTCTGTTGTGCCAGGCAACCCCGGACAAAATTTTGCAGGGGCGACTGGTGTCTCTCGGTTCGCAAACCATGATTGTTCCACTGGCGTGAGAAATTTGTCAAGTCTTTATTAATTATTGGGATGTAGACATGATACAGAGCCCACATGTGCATTTCATTATCTACATCCACAATGCCCTCACTCTCAAGAAAATTGAAAAGGTCCTAGTACACATTTGACCCCCCCACGCCACAGATCGATCCAAAGTCTTTCAATCCTTCATTCCTCTAAGAGCACTACCTTGGTCAGTACCTCTGAACAACTTAATGAACAGGCACACGGCGTTGTTCTCTCCACCATGGTCAGTCCTTACTCTGGAAGGGACTCCATATTTGGAAATGGCATCCAAGAAACAATCCATGACAGTGCTGCCACGATTGTGTTTGGCAGCATGGAGAAAGGTGATGAGATGCCTATAGCCATCAATGGCACCATTAATTACTATCCTCCATCTAATCAACACAAATACATAATTACTTAGTTGAACATTACAACTGCTGTAGACAACAACAAAATATAGGCTACTACCAGGTTGTGATTTTGATGTGCTACATCCGCATTGTTTTACATCCATTAATGGGCATTTAACTAAATCTAAACAACCTGTTTTATCAATCATATACATTTACATTAATGAATTGCTCAATTCTTAAGTTTAAACTTTTAAAACTTATTTACTTAATTTTTTAATTAAAAGTATGGCACAAAAAGTTTAGGCATAATGAAATATTTAAGATAAAGTAACATGAAAAAAAACCTACCTTAGTTTGTGGTTTCCATCCAGATGCCATAAAGAATTAGGTCCTGCGACACGATAGGACCTTCTACGTAGTCGCTGAGACATTGCTCTGAGAGCTCCTCACTCTGCATCTCTGAAGCAGAATTCCCTCTGCCCTCAGTTGTGCTCGAACTGCCTCTGATCCAAGTTGCTCATTTCCAGCGACTAGGTCCCTGATCTTTTCGTCCAAGTCTACATCAGATATGTCTGAGAATGAAGCCAGGGTTCTCAAGTCTCACGCATTGGCCGTGAGACACACGCAATTCAACCAGTTCACACGCCACACCGTGTATTTCTCACACTGAAAAGGCAATGCCAACCAAGTTGTCCTGCAAGCTTTGTATATAACGTTGTATACGAGGCGCGGGCACACAAAGTGAAGTTTCCTGCCGCCAGCACGTATCTCGGCCAGATTGCGTTAGATGCGCGAACACACGGAAGTTGACGGAACATTCTCGGCCACCGTACGTTTGTTACTAGGTAACCAAGAACATCGTGCGAACACACGTCGGAGAAGGTAAGTTGGAAGAAAGCTCGTCTAACATTTTTAGGCTAGAACATTTAATATATAGCCCATCATCGTATACATTATTATTAATCAAAAACTCTACAACTACTTTGCAACCAGCCCAGAAGCTTTGGCTCAGTTTGGCTAGCTTACGTTATCTGAAACTAAGGGAAATCTTAGTGGGTATGGGAAGGAATGAAGATGTATTTCTTAAAAAAAATTTAAATTATATATTATACTGTGTTAATAGTCTTTCTAGTAACATTAAGGCTACATGTATTAAAGCAGAGTGGGTAATATTTTATATCATGTCAAAACATACATTAATCATTGCCATTGCATTTGTATTTTTCAAAGATGTCAGGGAAAAAGCAAAAAAATATATTTGACCATTTGAGATAATAATTAGCATTGTACCAGAGTTTTTATAAGTTCAAGAAAATGATAATATTATTCATGACTCAAAAATGTATATTAGAAAAAAAAAAACACTATAATAAAATATATACTACAACAAACATTTAAAAAATGTTTAAACTAGTGCTGTCAAATCGATTAATCGCATCTAACATAAAAGTTTGTGTTTATATAATATGTTTTAATACATTTGTTTTTCCAAACTGTTTGGAGCAATTTGTTATATTTTTGTAATTTTTGTATATTTGTAATTTTGAAATATAACATTAAAGAGTATATTTGATGTGATGAATTGCTCTGTCATTTATCAGATTTACCAATTGTTATAATTTTCAATTTGTGCTGGTTAATTATGAACAATGGGTAAAATTGGGGGGCGGGGACGAGCGGGGGCGGGACTCCATTAGGGCTCCTCCCCTAACCGCATGTGATCTCACTCCAAGCTTTTGATAAAACTTGAGAACCCTGATGAAGCAGACTGCAACAGATTGAAGCAGCTGAAAAGATATATCCCCAGTATTTTAACATTTACTAGGAGTTCTAAAATAAATCAAAAGATGCACTCAGCATTTTTCATTTGATTATGATCAAATGAGATGAGGTCACCTGCGCAATCTTGACATAAATAAATGTATTATGGTCAATGTATCACTTATTAGTGTAAAACTGTGGTAAAGCATCGATGCTTGGGGTTTTAAATCTTTAGGTAAACAACAAGAATGCCAACAAACGGCCACTTTTATCATGTTCGTTTTGCGATCTCGCTGTTTCCAGTGATTTCTTTCTGATTAGTTTTCTGATAAAACTTCCGTTTGATGGGTTTGATGGTTTGAAATGATGGAAATGACGGGTTTGTGTGACGTTGTTCCAGAGAGGTGTGTTTTAGTGAAGCGCTGTGGAGCTTTAGGCCCGACGGTGGAAAATGACTGAGATCAGCTTTGAGAATGAAACCGACCTGTTTGATCCTCAGTATCTTCATGTTTACTCTGAATGTTTCTTCAAACTTCATGTCTTCACTCTCCTCTTTAATAAACACCATCTTTAAGATGAGAATAACAGCAAGTAAAACTATCAAAACTAAATATCTGAGTGTGTCTCAATCAGATCTAGTTCAATAGTTCAGTAGAGAGTCAGTCAGAGAGAGAGTTAATGGACTTAAATGATAAATAACACTAAGTAAAAGTTGTCATTTCACCTGTTTGTGTTTGTTGTTCTCGTTGCATTTACACGGTTTGACCAGCAGGAGTCGTCAATGTTTAAGGTGGTTAAAGCACTTTTACAATGTTACATTCAATAATACATAATTCTTTTTTTACAGGGCTTGTAAAAACTAGGGATGGCTGACGCGAAACTGATGTTCCGAAGCTTTTCGAGATGATTCGAAACACTGATCCAAAGCGTGATTCAAAACACCAATGTCACTGGGTGACTACGGCTAAATGAAGCTTTGGAGTGTTTCACAAGTGTTTCGACAGGTGGCATGGTCCGCCAAATCAGCGTTTGATTGACAGGGTCTGGAACAGACCACACAATCGCACATCTGTATAAAAGTGAAGTCAACGCATCTTGACCTCGTGGGTTTTTGTGAAAGGAGTTTGATTTTGAGATAGTGGATTTTTGGTGATATAGTGACATTTATAGTGCGATTTGTTTAGTTATATTTAGGCTTACATTTAAATTTACACATTGACTGATAGGCTAGAGACAGACAGAGTATACATATAGTGACACATTAATAGATGCATAGATAGAAATATATATAAACAGATAGATTAATAGACAGATACATATATAGATATGTAGCGTTTATAGGTAATAATCGTAATTAGGTCATATATGAAATATTAGCTCGAGCAATATTCAAATTTGGGGAAATATTAAAATCATAACTCATAGTCATAATTCATAAATTTCACATATGCGATTACATTACCTGCTAATTATCAAAAATATTTCGTTCTGTAACTGGTCTCTCATCAGTCATTCGACCAGCGAATACTTTGATTATACCCGTTAAGAAGGAATATTTATATTATCAAACCTCAGACAAATTCTCTCCTGGCCGTGGATGCAAATTGCTGGGTTTATGAATCAAAATAAAGAGCTAGTAGCCAGATCTTATCGCAATTTCATTGACAATTACATTGGTGGGATTGTAACACAGAGTCAGTCAAAGTATAAAAGATTTATTTAATCAAAAATTGACACACAAAGGATTATATGTATATAGGAAGTAATATAGGCTAATCTACGTACGTAAAATTACACAAGACACACGAACGTTTAAACAAACAAACATAAACATGACTTGATCAGAATGAAAATAGGAAGAAAGTGAGGGAGAAAGTATGGTAATTCACAAACAGAACCTTTTAAGAGACAACTGTGAAAGCCGCTTCGAGAGAGATCATTTGATACGTTACTTGCGATTCTGTTCCTTTGTCTGTGTGAAGCTGGGCTTCGGGACCACGTGCGTATCTTGGCTGGACCGTGTCTCATCGATTTGTAGGCTTGCGTTTCGCGTGAAGTTCTTAAAACTTACTGATCGTAACATTACCGAGAGGTACGGAAGTCTCTTCCCGGTGCGGGAAGGGCGAGAAAACTTGGTTACAGGACGAGACTGGATTTCTACATCCGCGGTTGGTTTGGATGAAGGCCCTGTGCCTTCTCTCGCTCCGCTGCCCTTGGTGCAGGGAGGGGTGAGAGTGCAGAGTTCAGAGTTCGGAGTCCCGAGGGTGAGAGAGTATGAGCGCAGAGAGAGCGAGCGTCTGCTTGTGTTGTGGTTTTTAAAGCAGCGCGGGGTAACGCCCCGTTTGATGACGGGACCCAATGAAATCTTTCGGTTCTGAGGCGGGAGCGTTTCATTGTTTGTGAAGGAACGCCTCTTCTGATCGTACACAGAAAAATGCATTAAAACTTTAATACCACCTTATGTCTAGGAATAAACATTTTGTGCGGAATATAGTTTCTATCTCTGTATAAAGAAGCTCAGTACGATCCGTAAGATATCACACCCGACATTAATATCAGTTAATGAAACAGATACATCTCAAATGTATCAACACACGTGTCCATTACATCTGCAGAGGTGCATAAATCTCAATTTATCCCATCACATCCCATAGACAAGAAAACTACATAAAAACATTTTGATAATGATTCATGCGTGTGTGTGTAACTTGTATTTTAGGAGTTTCAGAGCGGTTTGGTGTGTGTGTGTGATTCAGAGTGGGTTTTCTCTTGAGATCGGAATGTCAATAATGTCTTTGAAGCTCACACTGTGGAAAGGGGGAAGTGGGTCGTAAAAGGGATTCAGTTACAGAGTCTGCCCAGTCTGTGGGACTTAGAAAGTGTTTTCACTTTTAATTAGTATATAAATTAAAAGTCCATTTTTACCCATCGAGCCATAGTCGTTACAGATACATAGATAGATTAAGAGATAGATAGATAAATAAAATGGAGGCTCCACAGAAGAGATGCCGTACATCTGTGGCGTGGGAGCATTTCCATTTGGAAACCCCAAATAAAGTGAGATGTGTGTATTGTGATCGGCAGCTAGCCTACTGCAACAATACATCATCCATGATGTGCCATTTGAGGAGCACTCATCCTGCCATTTTGCAGGGTGCAGAGCAGAGATGCGCGGATGGGCTATTATTTCATCCGCAACCGCATCACAAAACTCATCATCCGTCCACCATCCATCCGCACCAACGTTTTTGACCAATTTTCAAAACCGCACCCGCCCGCCATCCGCTGATTGGTGTATACATATATTTTTCATTTGATTGGTTCAACCGCCCGCCACCCGCCCGAATTTAATTAAAAATATTATTTTTCGTCACGTCATCCGCCCGATCCGCGGTTTATCCGCGGAGTCCGCGGCTGTAACCGCCAACCGCGCATCTCTAGTGCAGAGGATGGTATCATTCCCCCTGTACCTCGGCCTGCTACTGACACTGCTGGGCCATCTAAGCAAGGTATGCATTGTTTGAAATATAATTATTTGTATGTCCCTGCTAAAAAATATCTTTGCATGTCAGCAACAAATGTCCCTTGTGAGAGGATATTTTCAAAGGCTGGAAAAATTATCTGTAAAAAAAAGAAGTAGGCTAAGTCCTTCCACAGCAGAGAAATTAATATTTTTGAATAAAATACAAGTGAGACATTGTGGCTTGATTTCTTTTATTAATATTCATTTTTCATGACCAAAATAACATTATGCACAGTGAGGAGCCTATAGGTTATTGAAAAATACAATAATAAAAAAAAAAAATTGGCTCGTTGTCAATTTTGTTTCAGATCAACACCTGCAAGTGACCACTAGGTGTCACCGTTGAGACGGGTGTCGGATTTTTTCGAAGCCTCGACACAATATGGCACATTTACTTCAACTGTTTCATTGTTTCACGAAGCCTCGATCTGCCCACCACTAGTAAAAACTAAAAAAGGTATTGAACCATTTAAACTCTTTAAATGCTTAAAAACACAAACCTTTCTTTTTTGAGCGCCACGCAACATGATGACATCACATAACCACACCAAAATAAAAGTCACGGTAAAATCACAGAAGTCCATAGAAATTCACATACAAATTATAGAACATATATGGCATTCGAAGTTAAATTATTGTGCTGAATAAAAAAACAGAGATTGAACCACATATAATATGTGAGATTCTGTCTAAATGGCAAAATATGAACCCCATTTTTTTCATTTTTTTTGTTTGATGCAAAATAATAGTAGCTCTTTTCAAATAAATTGCAACTATACAAAGAGGGCAACAGACTCAAAAACACTCAAAAATGCAACAATCAATAACATTGTGTAGTATATATTTTGTAATACACACACACACACACACACACACACACACACACACACACACACATATATATATGTATGTATGGAAGATGTAATATGTTTCTTCCAGGCTTAGGTGAGAGTTGTGTTGTATAAATGAGTGTGAGAAACTGTGTGAGTGAGCCCTTCTTTACATAGGTGGAGCTGTTGTTTAGTCAGTTCTACTAAACAAAACTGCAAACTACTCTTCTACTACAGGGGCATCACTGTTCTCTGATATATCTATTTTAGTTATATGATTATTTTGGCCATCCATGTTATTTGTAGAAATATATTGCTGTTAAAGATGTTTACTAATTTATATGTGTGATTATTTTGATGGGTGGTTTCGTATTTGTAATATGATTTGGTATTTTGTAAATTCCATGTGGTGGGGTATATTTTTAAAGTCAAGTCATCTTCATTTATATAGCGCTTTTAACAATGTAGATTGTTTCAAAGCAGCTTTACAGATAATTTAAGGTAACAGAGATTGTTTTGGATTTATAGCGGTTCTTTAATAAAGTTATTTTCCAGCTAAAGTTAGTTTTAATTGATTTGTTTCCGTCGCAAAGATCATTTGTTATTAAATTAGGGGCCGCTTAGACGACATCATTCTCTCTACACAAACTTTAAACGCGAACCTGTGATAAACGCTGATGGCGTTCACATGCGCATTAAGAATTGGTTCTATAAAATCTATATTTTTCTGTATATTGTATTGTGTTTAAGGTTTATATGGGTATTTTTGGGGGTTTTATTGTTTGTATTTTAGATGCATTGACATTTAACTTTATTTGTCCTATGCTGAAAGTTATTTTTCCAGTGTTTTAGTAAGTTTTAGAACCCTCTGATTTAAGGTTTATTTAACTGCAGCCACAACTATATTATTTTGTTTTATAATTTTGTATGCATTGCTATTTTTATGTTGATTGGTAACTAGCACAGTTCTATTTCCTTGTGGAAAGCTGTTGCAGTTCTGTGATGTTTGTGGAGATGTTGCTGCATGGCAGATAAAGAGCTTAATAAAAACGAAAGCTTCACTGCTGCGACAACTACGATCTTGGTGTCCTCCTCATTCATCCAATAACACAACGCAGAGACATTTGGGGGAGGACACTGACGTAGAGGGTTACATATATTAAAATATTATGTTGTTTTTGGAAAATTTAAAAGCAGTTTATCAGTGTGTCTCGGTTTCAACACTGTCAGTTCTTACTGGTCTATTCCAAACATCCCACCTCTCCCTTAAATTCAGGGATTCTCACTATTCCTTAATCCCTCCCTATTCTAGCTTGAACGATGGCTGAAACTCTGTATTAATAGCACTTCTCCTGTTTATTGCCTCTTTGGATAACTGACTTCGCTAGAATTCCTCAATTCTAAGACGCTTTGGATAAAAGCATCTGCTAAATGAAAAATGCAAATGTAAAAAAAAAGAGAATTGAAACAAGGAGCATTAAGATATTTCAGAGTCTTTATTTTCTGAGTTGACAGGGTAAAACAGCATTTGTTGTCTCTTTCTCAGCATAATATAAATCCAAAATCCCTTTCAATATTTCACTCTCATCAAACAGGGGAAATACATTCAAATATAATATGATCTGTAGTAGAAACTGTTCCAAAACTGTATTTCATTACATATGTTTACTGATACTGATCACTACTGATGAAAAGCCAAACAACCAGCAGCTTAAAACTTTTTCTAATAAAATTCATCCTTATTATATAACATTTGCCAAATTAACATGTACAGTATGTCTTTACACAGATATCATCAGATGATAAGGTTGAGTCCAATTGCATGAAGTTTCTTCAGACTTATTGGAGTCACAGTCATCGTTTCTGGTCAAGATCAGTCTGTCCCCACCACCTGCCTCGTTCTTTCCTAAAGGGATCCGGTTCATATTCAGCTGCAGAAAGCGTTCTTTGAATGATGCTGTCTATGGCCTCGGCTGCAAGGGACGCACATGGCTGGCCACATCGTTGAAGGAGAGCCACAGATAGTTGGGAACTTGATGGCCAGGGAAAGAAATAAGCTGGGAACCCCGACGATTGGTGCGCTCGTACAGCACCCAGACTCCACTTTTCACTTTGTGGGAAGAAGCTATGTCACTGAAATCAATGCTGTTAAGATTGGTTTCTTTGCGTAGGGTCACGCTTCTTCCTTTATAGTTAATGTGCTCAAACAGCTCGATTTCAGGGTAGGCCCGGTCAATTGTGATCATCTTGAGGGAAGAAAACTGTCCTATGTCCTTAATGGTGATGTACTCTCCTTCCTCAATCAGCCGCTGCTTTCCAGTAAAACACTTGCCATCATACGCCACCCATGGTTCGCCAATGACTTTTATGGAGGCGATGACGTTGTTGAAGCCCTTCTCTTCTAAGTCCCTGACATCATGGTTGAATTCAGCTGATCTGCCCTCGAAGCCCTCTCTGCTATAAACAATGATCTTGCTCATTTTGAATAATGAATCGAGGAGAGAGAGGCTGGAGAAGGCAAGTGTTTCTGAAGCAGCTTCCAGTGGTTCTGCTGGGAACAGTGACTTACTTGGTGTGGAGAGCTGCCTTTTAAAGCACAAGTACACCAAAGTGGGCGTTGACAAGGTCATGACAGGGCATGTAGGTGTGGAAGCTGAGAAACATGCCCAGTCTCAAACTTCTGCTCAGGATCTACAGACATGTAGCCTAATACAAGGTTCAAAACTCTCTCCGAGTCGTATGTTACGTATGCTCCTGACTGAAAAAAAAAAAAAAAAAAAACACTGTATTGTGTTCTTTCTCCTTTTTTTTTTAAATTTATTTATAAAGCACAATTTAATACAACAACAGTTGCCCAAAGTGCTGTACAAAGAACTTAAATATAATACTAATCATACAAAGAACAGATAATACAACAATAGCATACATACAAATAAACACAAATTCAAAGTAAAACATGCCTCAGCACCTAATCGAGATTAAAAGCCCGGGATAGCAAATGAGATTTTAACCAAGTTTTAAAAGTGGATATAGTTGGAGCCATTCTGATATGCAGTGGTAATATGTTCCACAGTTTCGGTGCAGCGATAGAAAAAGCCCGATCACCCCTAAGTTTTTTGCTGCCTTCACGTGCTATGGAAAAGATGATATTTTCCACTTGTGAACTGGTATTTACCAGTGTGTTGTGTTCAAGTGCTTTTGTTGTCGTAATGTAGTACCCGCAAGGTCTGTGTCAGTAGAGTATCTTTTTATCTTTACAAAAAAAAAAAAAAAAAACCTTAAATGTGGTGCTTTCTGATGATTAAACCATAATAAAAAATAAATAAAACATGACATAAAATGATTAAATATGAACCAAGGAAATTGCGGCGAAGTTGAAAATTGAGTGTTAACGCATTATATTACAATCGTTAATGACACAACATTGTATAGGCTACAAAAACTATCCGCTAACAGTATTCACGACTCTTGCGTTACTCTCCGCCATTTTGAAAAGGTCAAAGGTTATCTCATCTCGGCAACTCTAGAAAAATACTAGAAAATATTCTACGAGTTGCCCAGTGGAAAATACCACATGAGGGGGTGTTCATGTGCATTTTCCATGTCGGCTTTTGGTATTTACCATAATTACCATAGCACATGAAGGCACCATCAGTCTGGATCTGGGAATAGTCAAGAGCAGTTGATTAGAGGACCTAAGAGATCTAGCAGTTGTGTGCCGTTTTAGTAAGCCAGTAAGGTATGATGGTGCCAAGCCATTTAATGATTTAAAAACAAATAATAAAAGTTTATATTCAATTCTGAGACGCACCGGCAACTACTTAAGTGAAGATAAAATTGGTGTAATGTGCTCATGCTTGCAAGAACTTGTCAACAGTCTAGCGGCCGCATTCTGGACTGCCTGCAAACATCTCAGGTTACATTTGTAACCCTGGTTTCCTAAAAAGAGTACATACTTTTAGGGCGTAGTATAAGTAGGCGAATTGGGACGTAGCAATTGTGAGTATATGATGACAGAATTTACATTTTGAAGTGAACTATCCCTTTAACAACTGCAGTTTTCAGGAAGTTTGGAAAAGTCCCAGAGAGAAGCCTGCCCGTAACCGGCTATCTGTGTCCTTTTTATAATCCAATTAAGCTCCTTTGTTTGCTACATGTATTTAGTCCCTGTGTTCTCCCTCAGTCTTCGTCAGTTCTCGTCAATGTTATATTGTGTTAAAGTGAGTGTTTTCCTGAGTTTTGTATTAAATCCTGTTTATTCCTATTCTCCGTCTTCATCATGCTTTTCACTACACCACGTTACGTAAGTCTGCAGATATGCTTGGTGTTAAAGATATAGCCTTCATAAATAGCACACCAGTGTTCTCATTTAAGCATCTTTTCTTGACAGACATAGATCTAGCTTCAATTGCAGGGAGTAGTAATTGTAGTTGATTTAATAGGGATAGAGATAGTTGACCCAAAAATTCATATTCTGTCATCATTTACTCCCCCTCATGTCGTACCAAAACGAATGGTTTTCTTACTTCTGCAGAACAAAGAAGAAATTCTGAAGAACGACCCTTTTTGTATGTGTAAGTGTGTGTGTAACACTCCTCTTTTCTTTGATTCTTATTCTCATTTTATCCAATGTTTTCAAGATTGGAGCATTACATTGGATGGAGACCTTGATCAGTTTCAGGTTTGTTCCTTAAAGGTTTGTTATAAAACGAGTTCCAGATGTCATACTTATTTCAAATGCAATGATATTATCCATAAACTGTTCTTGTTCACGCCTGTTAACAACTCTTTCTTTTCAAACATATGCAGCAACAACTCGTTCCTCTTATGTTTACACATTTCAGTCAGTCATAGCTAGTGGTCGACCGATATTGGTTTTTTGATGGCCGATGCCGATATCTTAGAGAGGAGGGTGGCCGATGGCCGATATAAAGCCGATATTTTTATATATATTTATTTTAATCAATAATTCCTTATTTTAATAATAAATTATAAATAAATTATAAAACATTTTTTTTAAATAAACATGCTTTTATACTTTAGATGGCAACTTCTTACATTTGCAATCCTATTACTCTATTTTTCACAAAGTAATTGTTTAGAAATATATGAATATGTGAATAAAAAGAAGGTGAACACTGTAACAGGGCACTCAGTAATCTGGTCATTTCGTGCTGGTAATCATATTTTTTCAAATAAAGTCAAGGTAACGCTAATTTTACATACAGCACAGTGAAAACGTTATGAATATGACACAGTGGGCAACTGGTTATGTATCAGCATATTTTAAAATGAAGGATTTAAAGTTTTTCGATCGCGTCCCCTTTAGCTGATCTTCTGTTCGCATTCACTCACTTCGCACGGACCGACCGTCACTCGCAGACGGTAATGCACACTTCACAAGATATCACAGCTGGATTCAATTAAATCTGCAAGGTTTGTGAAATTAAATGTTTATTAGATATTCAGAGATTTGTTTAAATGACGTAGATGCGCATTTGCTGAATGTTGACGGCAAATGAGAAAGTATTTTAGCCTGATTGTTTGCCTTTTCTGTTACAAATAATATAAAAGCAAACGCTTTACTTTACTTACTTTGCATACCATTTACTTTCTTTGTTTACCAGTTCTGTCTAACAAAGTATTAGATATGACTGACAGAGATCGTAAATGAATGAAGACGGAGAATGTGAGTGAGCGCTGTTTGATCTGAGGAGCTGCGGTTGCAGTTCTCTCCTGGCGCTGGTGTTCTCAGCGCCGCCCGTCAAAATAAAAGTCTGGAGCGCCGTCAAAATAAAAGTCCCGCTTTCAACACATCGGCCAATCAGAAAAACGTATCGGCCGATGCCGATATTTCAAAAATGCCAAATATCGGCCGATATATCGGCCTTGGCGATAAATCGGTCGACCACTAGTCATAGCGCACATACCTCTGTTAGCTCACTTGTTGATTCCTGTTTCCTTTGCCATGCGGGTTGTTCAAACAATCCAAACATAAAATGAATGCTTAACATTTGTCGTCTATGTTGCTCCACAAATGATCCACAATCCAATCCAAACAGCGAGTCATTGACTATATTGTACTGGTAAAACATCCTTTGTTGATTTTGTTGGCGATGCTCCTGTACCTTTGTGGTGATGCTGATCCGTCTCGACTCGTAAGAATGAGATGCTCAAGTTAAATGCTGTTCAAGGATATTTATTGTTGAAAAAAACACAAATGTTAAGTCCTATAAGCGTGTTACTGCAACACACGCTTCAAAACGGTCATCCGCACTCTTCTTGCGGTCAACGACTGTTGCGCTGGTATCAGCACCCCCTGCTGGACTGGAATTAAAGCCTTTACAATGAATTTCTCCCATTGCCTGCAGGGGGACTGCACACAATAATAAAACGTATAATAACTAAATGGAAAATGTTAATAACAAATAGAAGTTAAAGAAAAATAAATTAATATGGCTCCTACACTCACACACACTCACTCACTCAATCACTCACACGTCTTGTATTTTACAAATGTAAATAAATGAGCCTAGATAATATTTCACAAATAAATACAAACCATCCTACAAATTGCATAACCTTTGAACGAATACCAAACCTAATGCATACAAACGCATACCTGTACCACAAACGTGTCCAGGCAGATTTGTGAGAAAATTCACTCCATAACACACACACACACACACTCACACTAGTCCATGTGTATGGAGGGATTATTGGGTCAGATTTAAAACTAAAAGTCTAAAACTAAAAGTCTTAAACGAAAACTAAAAGTCTAAATTTGAAACTAAAAGTCTAAGTCGAAACCTAAAAGTCTAAGTCGAAAATGAATTTGGTATTTAGGATTGGGCATTTGGTATTTAGGATTGGGCATTTGGTCATTTAGGATTTAGGATTGGGCATTTAGGGATTTAGGATTGGGAATTTGGGGATTTAGGATTGGGCCTTTGAGGATTGAGGATTGAGGAGTGTATGCAAATAAGGAGGCGTGGCCCAAATACTGGAGGCTGGGCTTGAAATGGCTGGTGCGCAGAGGCACCTTATGGACAGCAGAGGGAGCTCCCAGTGCTAAGTAGTAGTGGGAAGTTCGGATCATTTTACTGACTCGGATCTTTGAGTCTCGTTCAGCAAAATGAACGAATCTTTTTCCGAGTCATTTCGTTCATTTCAGCAGAATATAATTAAAATTACATGTTAAATAGCCCAACTCATATAGTACTTGTGAAAATGTTGATTACATTTGTAAAAAATAAGAAGAAGAATTATAAGAAATTAAAATGTTTAATTAATTGATTAGTTGTTGAGTCTTAAGTTCAGGCTATTGCAGTTTTAGTTCATCTGACCTCACCTCCTGATCCGAGACGTTCTTTCTTTTGCAACTTCATATTTATCACGTTTGTTCTCCTCCTCTCGTGTCTTCGGGTTCGTGTCGAGACGTTAGGTGTCGACTCGTCTGTGTCTGACTCTGATCTGGGCCGGGGCTGGGCCAGGCCGTGTGACACAGGTCCATAAATGATTAGTTCATCTCTCGAGTCTTCGGGTTCGGGTCCGAGTCTTTCGTTCTTCCTGTCAGTCCCATATAGGCTATGCTGTCAGTAGCGGAAACATAAATGATTAGTTCATCTCTCGAGTCTTCGGGTTCGGGTCCGAGTCTTTCGTTCTTCCTGTCAGTCCCATATAGGCTATGCTGTCAGTAGCGGAAACAGAAATGATTAGTTCATCTCTCGAGTCTTCGGGTTCGGGTCCGAGTCTTTCGTTCTTCCTGTCAGTCCCATATAGGCTATGCTGTCAGTAGCGGAAACAGAATTGATTAGTTCATCTCTCGAGTCTTCGGGTTCGGGTCCGAGTCTTTCGTTCTTCCTGTCAGTCCCATATAGGCTATGCTGTCAGTAGCGGAAACATAAATGATTAGTTCATCTCTCGAGTCTTCGGGTTCGGGTCCGAGTCTTTCGTTCTTCCTGTCAGTCCCATATAGGCTATGCTGTCAGTAGCGGAAACAGAAATGATTAGTTCATCTCTCGAGTCTTCGGGTTCGGGTCCGAGTCTTTCGTTCTTCCTGTCAGTCCCATATAGGCTATGCTGTCAGTAGCGGAAACATAAATGATTAGTTCATCTCTCGAGTCTTCGGGTTCGGGTCCGAGTCTTTCGTTCTTCCTGTCAGTCCCATATAGGCTATGCTGTCAGTAGCGGAAACAGAATTGATTAGTTCATCTCTCGAGTCTTCGGGTTCGGGTCCGAGTCTTTCGTTCTTCCTGTCAGTCCCATATAGGCTATGCTGTCAGTAGCGGAAACAGAAATGATTAGTTCATCTCTCGAGTCTTCGGGTTCGGGTCCGAGTCTTTCGTTCTTCCTGTCAGTCCCATATAGGCTATGCTGTCAGTAGCGGAAACAGAAATGATTAGTTCATCTCTCGAGTCTTCGGGTTCGGGTCCGAGTCTTTCGTTCTTCCTGTCAGTCCCATATAGGCTATGCTGTCAGTAGCGGAAACAGAATTGATTAGTTCATCTCTCGAGTCTTCGGGTTCGGGTCCGAGTCTTTCGTTCTTCCTGTCAGTCCCATATAGGCTATGCTGTCAGTAGCGGAAACAGAAATGATTAGTTCATCTCTCGAGTCTTCGGGTTCGGGTCCGAGTCTTTCGTTCTTCCTGTCAGTCCCATATAGGCTATGCTGTCAGTAGCGGAAACAGAAATGATTAGTTCATCTCTCGAGTCTTCGGGTTCGGGTCCGAGTCTTTCGTTCTTCCTGTCAGTCCCATATAGGCTATGCTGTCAGTAGCGGAAACAGAAATGATTAGTTCATCTCTCGAGTCTTCGGGTTCGGGTCCGAGTCTTTCGTTCTTCCTGTCAGTCCCATATAGGCTATGCTGTCAGTAGCGGAAACAGAAATGATTAGTTCATCTCTCGAGTCTTCGGGTTCGGGTCCGAGTCTTTCGTTCTTCCTGTCAGTCCCATATAGGCTATGCTGTCAGTAGCGGAAACAGAAATGATTAGTTCATCTCTCGAGTCTTCGGGTTCGGGTCCGAGTCTTTCGTTCTTCCTGTCAGTCCCATATAGGCTATGCTGTCAGTAGCGGAAACAGAAATGATTAGTTCATCTCTCGAGTCTTCGGGTTCGGGTCCGAGTCTTTCGTTCTTCCTGTCAGTCCCATATAGGCTATGCTGTCAGTAGCGGAAACAGAAATGATTAGTTCATCTCTCGAGTCTTCGGGTTCGGGTCCGAGTCTTTCGTTCTTCCTGTCAGTCCCATATAGGCTATGCTGTCAGTAGCGGAAACAGAAATGATTAGTTCATCTCTCGAGTCTTCGGGTTCGGGTCCGAGTCTTTCGTTCTTCCTGTCAGTCCCATATAGGCTATGCTGTCAGTAGCGGAAACAGAAATGATTAGTTCATCTCTCGAGTCTTCGGGTTCGGGTCCGAGTCTTTCGTTCTTCCTGTCAGTCCCATATAGGCTATGCTGTCAGTAGCGGAAACAGAAATGATTAGTTCATCTCTCGAGTCTTCGGGTTCGGGTCCGAGTCTTTCGTTCTTCCTGTCAGTCCCATATAGGCTATGCTGTCAGTAGCGGAAACAGAAATGATTAGTTCATCTCTCGAGTCTTCGGGTTCGGGTCCGAGTCTTTCGTTCTTCCTGTCAGTCCCATATAGGCTATGCTGTCAGTAGCGGAAACAGAAATGATTAGTTCATCTCTCGAGTCTTCGGGTTCGGGTCCGAGTCTTTCGTTCTTCCTGTCAGTCCCATATAGGCTATGCTGTCAGTAGCGGAAACAGAAATGATTAGTTCATCTCTCGAGTCTTCGGGTTCGGGTCCGAGTCTTTCGTTCTTCCTGTCAGTCCCACAGAGGCTATGCTGTCAGTAGCGGAAACAGAAATGATTAGTTCATCTCTCGAGTCTTCGGGTTTGAGTCCTTCGTTCTTTTGTCACGTGACTTGTCACCGTATTGAACACTAATTCACAACCTTTTTACAAACAAGCGCGTAGTTATTATTATTTTTTTATTATTATTTTTTTTTTTACTCTTACAGTTACGTGATGCGTTTCTGTTCTCAAGATTATTTTCTATAACATTGAATGTGATATTTAAGAGTTGGTTAATGCAAAGCTTTATCCATATGATAGGGGAAACCACTTTGATGAGACTTGTATACAGTGGATTATAATGTTCAGTTAATATCATAAACATATACAAATATGGGAAATATATTGACTATTCAAATCTAACTTCACAAATTCAAGTCAGTTAGTTATATTATTCATATTATTATTAGTCAATTAATTGTTATATTATTTTGTTGTCCTTGTGTTATTAATGAATAAAAATCAGTTTAAAAAATTGAAATGAAGTGTTATGTATTTTGGATTCATGTATATTTTTGAGTCATTCACTATGTTTTTTGTCCATAATAAATCACCTAAACAGTTTGAAACCTACACCTTTGTACATAGCTTATTATAACACTGTACACATTCTTGACTGGTTGTTTATTGTTTGTTTATTGTTGTTTTTTTTGCCAACAAAGCTTTAAAACACATTGGATAACCATCCAAAAAGGAATTAAATCAAATTAAATAAAAATAAATACAAATTAAAAGAACACTATAAAGCCACAGAGCATAATAACCATAACCATATTACTTAAATCACAATATAAAGCCTAAAAACAATATTTCACAACAAGCCAGGCTTTTCAAATAAATAAATAATTGTAAAACACACTGTGGCTATATTTTAGGGCCTGCTTGAAGGCATGTTTTTATTTAATTTGATTTAATTCCTTTTTATATAAAATGTAACTGTAAGAGTAAAAAAAAAAAAAAATTGTTTGTAAAAAGGTTGTGAATTAGTGTTCAATACGGTGACAAGTCACGTGACAAAAGAACGAAGGACTCAAACCCGAAGACTCGAGAGATGAACTAATCATTTCTGTTTCCGCTACTGACAGCATAGCCTATATGGGACTGACAGGGGGTGTTTCTCAATATTCTTCAGCGATCTTGCGTCCTTGGGTTCTCGTTTTACGTCATCATTAACCGTCGAAGTTCAGACCCAATTCTCAAGAACGCAAGTACAGAGGACGCATGAAAGAACCCGGATGTGTTCTTGATACCGAGGATGCATCGAATGCAGACTTGAGCTAGTACTCGCCTGGTGTCCCAGAAGTCATTGCGGCCGGTTCCGAGTTCGTTCTTCCAAGGAAGCTTGGCAAGACCGGTCTCCACGAGAACACAAGTCCGTTCTCTGCGTTCTTGGAATTGAGAAACAGCCAGGAAGAACGAAAGACTCGGACTCGAACCCGATGACTCGAGAGAGATGAACTAATCTTTTCTGTTTCCGGCCAAGCAGACAGATCAGAGTCAGACACTGACGAGTCACTGACCCATATGTTGCGTAATGCGCATGCGCGGTCAACACAAAATGAACGAATCATTCTCCGAGACAACTCGGTAGTCCCGAGTCATATTACAGTTTTTTTCGATTGCTAAACGACAGTGGGCACAACTGGAGTCACATGTGCAAAACTCTTAACTACAGTCTGCACAGCAGCAGTTCATGTGGACCAAACTCTAGTTCGTTTTTCATTGCTTGAACACAGTTTTCAAAACTCTACACACTTATCCCATGACTTTAACCACAACCTGCACAACACTGTGGATTTACAGCACTTTGTTCAAATGCTAACACACTGCTGTCAAAACTGTGAACCACACATTCGAAACAGAATAGATTTCAGCCTTGTGCCTTTCAAACACTGCTGATTGCAATTTCAGCTGAAAGGCTCCCATACACAAAATAAATATATTTGAAATATATTTTTGGAATATATGCAAATATTCGAAATTGGCCCAATAAATATATTTTAGTTAAATATATGTAAATATATTTCACACTTACTGTAACATCATATATTTTTGTTATATTTCAGAATATATTTCAAAATGATAAATATAAGTGACCAACAATGCAAATATATTTCAATGTATTTGGAATATATGCCACATATATATATTTCAATATATTGTTTTTCTGTATGGGTGGAGGTGGAAAGTGTTTGGTCACCACCCACATGACCAAAGGTCTCTTTTGGAAGCCATGCGTGCCGGATGTGAGGACACGACTGCCAGGGATGGATAAGGCACTCCAGAAGGTTCTTCCCCAGGTGCATGGCAAGAGAGAATATTAGATGTGATGTTGATGAAAACCTGTGGCCTGATGCTAGAGAGAGGCAGGATTAGCCCCTCAATTATTTGTTCGAATTACATTACATTACATTATATTAGGCTACATTACATTACATGTTTGTATGTATACTTTTAGTTTCTACCTTTTTTTTTCTCATTACTGTAATTCCGTAAATTACTACAGACTATTGAAGCAAACTGCTAATTTTCATTTACCTTAAAGAATTGTTATGTTCTAAAAAATTAAATAAATCATGTGAAAAAATGTCACTCTTTTCTTTGAAGAAAATATTACTTTGTATGAAGTCACTGTAATTGTTCAAACTGTAAAGATGAAAAGTTAGTATTTTCTGTATTGGTGTTTGATGCTAGTGTTTTTACTCTCAGTGTGTTCTGAGTGACAGTGTGTGTTATCTCAGTGAGGGTTGTGCATAGTGTTTAGCTGCACTGAGCCTGTTTTGAGCCGTGTGTTAAGAGTTGTGTTGCTTGGAATGAGTTTTGCAGGTGATGTGAACTGTTTAGCTCAGGAGACTGTTGGTAGTGCAGACTGTAGTTAGAGTTTTGCACATGTAGCTCCAGTTGTGCTCACTGTCGTTTAGCAATCGAAAAAAACTGTAAAGATTCGTTCAAAATGAACGAATCGTTCATGAACGACACATCACTAGTACTAAGGAGCACTGTAATGAAACCAAACAGAGCGAGTGAGCAGGGCTGGAGCGAGTACTGTACTTTACAATGTGATAACTTCAACTTAATGACAGCGTTGTAACATTTGTGGCCTCACACACAAAGTCACCAGTGAAAGGAGTGCTATCGGTCTGACGACGAGAATAACTATTATTATTATTATTATTATTAATAGTGAGTGCGCGCGCGCGCGCGCGGCCGGGGCTCTCTCTCTCTCTCTGCTCGTTCTTATATGCCCTGTCAAACAAGCGCGCCCTTGTTAAACTGACATGCAAATGATAAACTTTCACTATATGATGGTTAAACTGTGCAATTAATCCGATAATGATAGGAACCACCTGTTTAAGCATAAGTTGTAAAAGACAGCACAAAGGTATAGTAATAAAGAAGCTGCTTGTCTCTTGCCACGGCTTTCACAATATCACTGTGTACTGTTACAATAGATCTGCGCGCGCGCACTCACTATCAACAACCGTTGTCATTGTCAACAAGCGTCAACAAGCTTCACCGTACTTTTTGACAAGCGTCCTTGACAGGGCGGCCAGAGTTTCTTTGCAGATCAAGTCGGCGGCGTTGTGAACGTACAGTTACTGTTTCCTAACCTTGTTTTTTCTGATGCGTTGCATTAATATATTAGTCCAGGCGTTTTAGGAAAAAAGGGTGAACAAATTGCAACAGAATCAAACTCAACTGATTTTGTATCCTCCATATGTCCTGAGTAAGGAAAAAAAAGCCCCGAAGAATCCCATTAGGGGAAAGTTCCGAAAAAGACCCAAATATATCCTATTCATACGCCTATTCATTGTTTTTCTCACATGAATAGGGTAAAAAATCTAATTACAGATGTGCTAATTTGCATAAATACCACAACAGGTCTAAACATTGGGTCTAACCAGGTGAAAATGTCTTGTTGAATCTTGTTGACATATAACAGTAAAAGACTAAATGTTAAGGTCTGAATGGAACCCATTTAGGCTACCCATGAGCATTAATACATAGAGGCAGGAAGAAGTACTTTAAACCAGCCTTTATTAATTATTCTTGCAGAGATGGGGTTTGGGGCTGTGGGTCCGTGGGACTGTTTCTGGGGATTCACTTTTTATTTTACCTACCTTTTGTCTTCTGCATTCTCCTTACCATTGTCTCCTGTTCTTCCCTCAGACTCGTCCCCCAGAAACAGTCCCACGGACCCAGCCCCAAACCCCATCTCTTAAAAATGAATAAAGGCTGGTTTAAAGTACTTCTTCCTGCCTCTATGTATTAATGCTCATGGGAATCTCAACAAGATTCAACAAGACATTTTCACCTGGCTATACCCAATGTTTAGACCTGTTGTGGTATTTATGCAAATTAGCACATCTGTAATTAGACTAGATGTACCGCATGGCGGTACAAAATATGACCGCCGCTCAGGCCTGCACTGGCTTTCCACAAAAATAAATGACGTGGAGCAATTTGGCTGTATTGCGTGTTTATGTATATATACCTAAAAAAAGTAGTAGTATGTGCATGTCTGTCTGTGTGTATGTGTGTGTGTCTGTGCGTGTATGTGTGTGTCTGTGCGTGTATGTATCCATGCGTACATGTGTGTGCGCGTGTGTGTTTGTGCATGTGGATTTGTATGTGTGTGTATGGGTGTGTGTCTGTGCGTGTGGATGTCAGTGTGTGTGCATGCATGCTTGCGTTTGTTTGTATTCCTTCATGTGTGTGTGTGACAGTTAGGGTTGCCAACTTCAGAAAAGGAAAATGCGGGACAATCGTGGTTATTTATAGGAAAATGAGGGACACTCATAATATTTGTACTGTATCACACAGTGTACGTCATTTCAGTGTCTGCAGTTAAGTTTGTGTTTAAAAGGTTATCAGACATAAACACATTTGTATTGCTTAACCTATTTATGTATTTAATTCTAAAAATAATTGTAATGTCATACATGAAAAAAGTCACATTACAAACAAACCATAGTTCAAAATAACAGCATTTATCTAAAATAGAAAGCTTTTTTAACATTAGGGTAGAGTGGGGGAAAACGCATATAGGCTATGCTGTCAGTAGCGGAAACAGAATTGATTAGTTCATCTCTCGAGTCTTCGGGTTCGGGTCCGAGTCTTTCGTTCTTCCTGTCAGTCCCATATAGGCTATGCTGTCAGTAGCGGAAACAGAAATGATTAGTTCATCTCTCGAGTCTTCGGGTTCGGGTCCGAGTCTTTCGTTCTTCCTGTCAGTCCCATATAGGCTATGCTGTCAGTAGCGGAAACAGAAATGATTAGTTCATCTCTCGAGTCTTCGGGTTCGGGTCCGAGTCTTTCGTTCTTCCTGTCAGTCCCATATAGGCTATGCTGTCAGTAGCGGAAACAGAAATGATTAGTTCATCTCTCGAGTCTTCGGGTTCGGGTCCGAGTCTTTCGTTCTTCCTGTCAGTCCCACAGAGGCTATGCTGTCAGTAGCGGAAACAGAAATGATTAGTTCATCTCTCGAGTCTTCGGGTTTGAGTCCTTCGTTCTTTTGTCACGTGACTTGTCACCGTATTGAACACTAATTCACAACCTTTTTACAAACAAGCGCGTAGTTATTATTATTTTTTTATTATTATTATTTTTTTTACTCTTACAGTTACGTGATGCGTTTCTGTTCTCAAGATTATTTTCTATAACATTGAATGTGATATTTAAGAGTTGGTTAATGCAAAGCTTTATCCATATGATAGGGGAAACCACTTTGATGAGACTTGTATACAGTGGATTATAATGTTCAGTTAATATCATAAACATATACAAATATGGGAAATATATTGACTATTCAAATCTAACTTCACAAATTCAAGTCAGTTAGTTATATTATTCATATTATTATTAGTCAATTAATTGTTATATTATTTTGTTGTGTTATTAATGAATAAAAATCAGTTTAAAAAATTGAAATGAAGTGTTATGTATTTTGGATTCATGTATATTTTTGAGTCATTCACTATGTTTTTTGTCCATAATAAATCACCTAAACAGTTTGAAACCTACACCTTTGTACATAGCTTATTATAACACTGTACACATTCTTGACTGGTTGTTTATTGTTTGTTTATTGTTGTTTTTTTTGCCAACAAAGCTTTAAAACACATTGGATAACCATCCAAAAAGGAATTAAATCAAATTAAATAAAAATAAATACAAATTAAAAGAACACTATAAAGCCACAGAGCATAATAACCATAACCATATAACTTAAATCACAATATAAAGCCTAAAAACAATATTTCACAACAAGCCAGGCTTTTCAAATAAATAAATAATTGTAAAACACACTGTGGCTATATTTTAGGGCCTGCTTGAAGGCATGTTTTTATTTAATTTGATTTAATTCCTTTTTATATAAAATGTAACTGTAAGAGTAAAAAAAAAAAAAAATTGTTTGTAAAAAGGTTGTGAATTAGTGTTCAATACGGTGACAAGTCACGTGACAAAAGAACGAAGGACTCAAACCCGAAGACTCGAGAGATGAACTAATCATTTCTGTTTCCGCTACTGACAGCATAGCCTATATGGGACTGACAGGAAGAACGAAAGACTCGGACCCGAACCCGAAGACTCGAGAGATGAACTAATCATTTCTGTTTCCGCTACTGACAGCATAGCCTATATGGGACTGACAGGAAGAACGAAAGACTCGGACCCGAACCCGAAGACTCGAGAGATGAACTAATCAATTCTGTTTCCGCTACTGACAGCATAGCCTATATGGGACTGACAGGAAGAACGAAAGACTCGGACCCGAACCCGAAGACTCGAGAGATGAACTAATCATTTCTGTTTCCGCTACTGACAGCATAGCCTATATGGGACTGACAGGAAGAACGAAAGACTCGGACCCGAACCCGAAGACTCGAGAGATGAACTAATCATTTATGTTTCCGCTACTGACAGCATAGCCTATATGGGACTGACAGGAAGAACGAAAGACTCGGACCCGAACCCGAAGACTCGAGAGATGAACTAATCATTTCTGTTTCCGCTACTGACAGCATAGCCTATATGGGACTGACAGGAAGAACGAAAGACTCGGACCCGAACCCGAAGACTCGAGAGATGAACTAATCAATTCTGTTTCCGCTACTGACAGCATAGCCTATATGGGACTGACAGGAAGAACGAAAGACTCGGACCCGAACCCGAAGACTCGAGAGATGAACTAATCATTTCTGTTTCCGCTACTGACAGCATAGCCTATATGGGACTGTCAGGGGGTGTTTCTCAATATTCTTCAGCGATCTTGCGTCCTTGGGTTCTCGTTTTACGTCATCATTAACCGTCGAAGTTCAGACCCAATTCTCAAGAACGCAAGTACAGAGGACGCATGAAAGAACCCGGATGTGTTCTTGATACCGAGGATGCATCGAATGCAGACTTGAGCTAGTACTCGCCTGGTGTCCCAGAAGTCATTGCGGCCGGTTCCGAGTTCGTTCTTCCAAGGAAGCTTGGCAAGACCGGTCTCCACGAGAACACAAGTCCGTTCTCTGCGTTCTTGGAATTGAGAAACAGCCAGGAAGAACGAAAGACTCGGACTCGAACCCGATGACTCGAGAGAGATGAACTAATCTTTTCTGTTTCCGGCCAAGCAGACAGATCAGAGTCAGACACTGACGAGTCACTGACCCATATGTTGCGTAATGCGCATGCGCGGTCAACACAAAATGAACGAATCATTCTCCGAGACAACTCGGTAGTCCCGAGTCATATTAAAGATTCGTTCAAAATGAACGAATCGTTCATGAACGACACATCACTAGTACTAAGGAGCACTGTAATGAAACCAAACAGAGCGAGTGAGCAGGGCTGGAGCGAGTACTGTACTTTACAATGTGATAACTTCAACTTAATGACAGCGTTGTAACATTTATGTGGCCTCACACACAAAGTCACCAGTGAAAGGACTGCTATCGGTCTGACGACGAGAATAACTATTATTATTATTATTATTAATAGTGAGTGCACGCGCGTTGTGCTAATTTGCATAAATACCACAACAGGTCTAAACATTGGGTCTAACCAGGTGAAAATGTCTTGTTGAATCTTGTTGACATATAACAGTAAAAGACTACATGTTAAGGTCTGAATGGAACCCATTTAGGCTACCCATGATCATTAATACATAGAGGCAGGAAGAAGTACTTTAAACCAGCCTTTATTAATTATTCTTGCAGAGATGGGGTTTGGGGCTGTGGGTCTGTGGGACTGTTTCTGGGGATTCACTTTTTATTTTACCTACCTTTTGTCTTCTGCATTCTCCTTACCATTGTCTCCTGTTCTTGCCTCAGACTCGTCCCCCAGAAACAGTCCCACGGACCCAGCCCCAAACCCCATCTCTTAAAAATGAATAAAGGCTGGTTTAAAGTACTTCTTCCTGCCTCTATGTATTAATGCTCATGGGAATCTCAACAAGATTCAACAAGACATTTTCACCTGGCTATACCCAATGTTTAGACCTGTTGTGGTATTTATGCAAATTAGCACATCTGTAATTAGACTAGATGTACCGCATGGCGGTACAAAATATGACCGCCGCTCAGGCCTGCACTGGCTTTCCACAAAAATAAATGACGTGGAGCAATTTGGCTGTATTGCGTGTTTATGTATATATACCTAAAAAAAGTAGTAGTATGTGCATGTCTGTCTGTGTGTGTATGTGTGTGTGTGTGTGTGTGTGTGTGTGTGTGTGTGTGTGTGTGTGTGTGTGTCTGTGCGTGTGTGTGTGTGTCTGTGCGTGTATGTGTGTGTCTGTGCGTGTATATATCCATGCGTACATGTGTGTGCGCGTGTGTGTTTGTGCATGTGGATTTGTATGTGTGTGTGTATGGGTGTGTGTCTGTGCGTGTGGATGTCAGTGTGTGTGCATGCTTGCGTTTGTTTGTATTCCTGCATGTGTGTGTGTGACAGTTAGGGTTGCCAACTTCAGAAAAGGAAAATGCGGGACAATCGTGGTTATTTATAGGAAAATGAGGGACACTCAAAATATTTGTACTGTATCACACAGTGTACGTCATTTCAGTGTCTGCAGTTAAGTTTGTGTTTAAAAGGTTATCAGACATAAACACATTTGTATTGCTTAACCTATTTATGTATTTAATTCTAAAAATAATTTTAATGTCATACATGAAAAAAGTCACATTACAAACAAACCATAGTTCAAAATAACAGCATTTATCTAAAATAGAAAGCTTTTTTAACATTAGGGTAGAGTGGGGGAAAACGCCCAAAATAACCACTAAAAGTGTTCAAGATACATTTTTACTGTTGCTATGCACTATGTTGATAACGGTGATATACAAATCTTACACATTTCTCTTTCTTTCAAATCCAGTCTTGGAGAAACATGCAGTCATGTAGCAGCTTTAATGTTTAAAGTAGAAGCAGCTGTCAGGATAGGACTTACAAATGCTGCATGTACTAGTGAGGCTTGCAGGTATCAAAGCACAGCTACAGAATGTAATATTTTGTTATTCTGATAAGATTAACTAGATATGGACACTCTTGTCAATATGAATTAGGTAAAAAAAACATAGTCTGGGTGCTGTGGATCGCGGTTTGGGACACCTGAATCAGAACGCGAAAACATATGACTCGGTTGATTTGACTCAGTTTTATTTATTTTTATTCAATCTTCTATAAATACATAGTCACACTAAGACTTACCATGAACAAAATGAGCCTCACAAACTCGATCAGTAGCTGCAGGAATCCAGGCTTTCTTCGGAGCGTCCAGGTTCAATCGCCTAATTGCACGCAACCATTTCTTTCGTTTTTCGCGATCCTTTTCGGAGGGAATTCGGAAAAACTTTTTATCAGGCCCCCAACGAGCCGTACAATCGACCACACAGCAAGAGTGAACCATCCTCTTCTCTAAATCCTCCTCCAAACGTGCAAAACAATCAAATTACAGGTATCTAGCGGTGTTTCCTGCCACACGATTCCCATGATGCAACGCGACAAACATAAACAATGACGTCACAAAAGATCCGCCTATAACCTCAGTAAGACAAGGTAAAAAGAAAGGAAAGGTAGGACTAACAAGGGGAAAGACATAAGAAATCATGTTGTTTAACAAAGCTCTCTTTTACTTTTCCTGTTTTCCTGTTTTTCTGATGAAGGGCATGCGGGTGGGATCCCTAAATGTGAATGGAATGAGGGATGGGAGGAAAAATAATGCATTATCATAATTAATACTTAAAAAAAAATGTAAGTGTTGTATTTTTACAAGAAACTCACAGTGACCAAAGTAATGAAGTTGACTGGGATTTATGGTGGAAAGGAGAGAAAGCTCTTAGTCATGGTACTAGTTTAAGTGCTGGAGTGGCAGTTTAATTTTCCCCTGGGATAAAAGCAAATATAATTTCAAAAAAAGAGTTACAACCAGGAAGATGTTTAATTGTAAGAGCTGAAATGAGTAATCTCCATTTTCTGTTTGTTAATATTTATGCATCAAATATAGGAGCAGATAGAGTGCAGCTTTTTAAAAAAATTGAAATCTCTCTAAAACAGCAGCAAGATGATGATTTTATTGTGATGGGTGGTGATTGGAATTGTACTTTAAATTGAACTCTAGAGAGAAATGGGAAAGAACATCATGCACAATCATCTTTCTCTTTAGACAGTATAATTGAAGGTTTGAATTTCTCAGATGTGTGGAGAGAATACAACCCTACAACTCGGCAGTGCACATGGGTAAAAGTCACCAATAATAGAGTTTTTGCTGCACGGTTAGATAGGATTTATGTATCACAGAATATGAGAAATAGAATTTTAAAAACTGCTATAATACCAACATCGATTTCTGATAATAAACTTATCACAGTAGAATGCACATTAGAAAGAACAAATCGTAAAAGCTGCTACTGTCATTTTAATGGATTTTGGGAGACCTGGAAAAGGGAGAAAAATTATTATGTAGATATTACTCAGTGGTGGGAAGTCGGAAAGGTGCATATAAGAAACTTTTGTCAGCAATATACATCTCATTCCCCGTTGGTTGTAAAAAATACAATAGTTTGGATAGAAAAAGAAGTTATGGAGATTGAAAAAGAACCTTCAACTTTAAAAGAATTGTGGGAAAGGGGGAAAAAAAAATCAACTGAGCTTAGTTCTAAATGAAAAGGCAAAAGGAGCGCTTGTGAGGAGTAGGTTCATTGCAATAAGAGATTTGGATGGTCCTACAACTTTCTTTTTTAATTTGGAGCGTGAAACTGGGCAAAAAAAACCTAATGTTTTGCTTAAAAGACATTAATGGACATGACACTTCAGACCCGGTGGTTATCAAGAGGAATTGCAGTTGATTTTTATACTGAATTATATGCTGCTGAAAATGCAGATGAACAATGCAGAAATGAACTGTTGCAAGATCTTCCTAATATAACTCAAAGAGACAAACTTTCTCTTGAAACTGAACTTAATTTTGAGGAAGTTACCACCGCTGTCATGGGACTCTCCTCAGGCCGTGCACCAAGTTTTTCTGGAACATTATTGGGAAAGATTTTTTTTGAAATACTTCAAAATTGTCTAAGTAAAGGAATCCTTCCTACAAGTTGTCAGCGTGCAGTATTATCGCTGCTCCCCAAAAAAGGAGATTCAACACTATTGAAGAACTGGAGGCCGGTGGCAATCTTGTGCTCGGACTATAACATTTTCTCTAAAGTTCTAGCAAATAGATTAAATGGTGTAATGCATGGAATTGTCCACATTAGATCAGTCTTATTGTATTAAAAATAGATGTATTTCTGATAATCTAGTGCGGGACGTTATAGATTTTGCTGTTATAAATTGCACCAATGTTGTTTTTTTGTATTTAGATCAGGAAAAGGCCTTTGATAGGGTTGATCACGTTTTCCTTTTTAAGACGTTAAAAGCTTTTGGTTTTGGGGACAATTTCTACAGTAAAAATGTTATATACTGAGGCCACATGTATGGTAAAAATGGCTGGTGGCCTCAGTTTTCCGATAAAAGTACAGAGGGGAATCAGGCAAGGTTGTCCTCTGTCTGGCCTTCTTTATAGTATAGCAATTGAGCCTCTGTTGTGCAGACTGAGAAGAGAGTTAAATGGGTTGAATGTCAATGCATCATTTTTTCAGCAACCTATCAAACTTTCTGATGATGCAGATGATGTTACTGTTTTAATTAGAGACCTAAATGATGTCAAATTGTTAGAAAAGGCATTAGAGTGTTATAAAAAAGCATGTTCAGCTAAGGTCAATTGGGGCAAAAGCGATGCCCTGTGGTGTGGTCAAGAACCTCAAAGTCCATTACTCCCGGGTGATTTAAAATGGGGGAGGGCAGGTTTTAAATATTTAGGGGTTTTTTTTAGGGACAGAATAATTTAGAAAAAGAAATGGTGTGTGCAAGGTTGTCTCACTGGAAATGGGTGCTGCCCCTGCTGTCCTACAGGGGAAGAGTGCTTGTCTGTAACAATTTGTCTGCAGCATCTTTGTGGCACAGAATGAGGATTCTGGAACCTCCAGAAGGTATAGTGAGAAGATTACAAAAGTGCTTGGTAGATTTCTTCTGGTCGGGACAACACTGGTTGAAAGCATCGGTGCTGTATCTACCTCTGCAAGAAGGATGACAAGGACTAGTAGACATAAGATCAAGAATAAAAGCCTTCAGACTCCAGACCGTGAAGAAACTCCTGTATGGGGAAGATGTGAGCTGGGCTGAAGTCGCCTGTAACCTACTAAGGAGAGCAGGTAATATGGGACTAGACTGCCATTTATTCCTCATGGACATTAACAAGATAGACCTGTCTGGATTAACAGTTTTCTACAGGTCAATTTTAACATCTTGGACAGTTTGCAGAGTATCCCGAGAACACAATGGTGTGCAGAGAATGTGGCTGAAAGAAGTTTTCAATCCTGCATTGGACTTGAATATTCTTAAGTCAATATCTCTAAGAAATACTCTAAAAACTGCAAAGTTATTAAAGTTGGACAATTTTTATCTGAGGAAGGATGGATATCTGCTGCCGTTTTAGCTGAAAAACTGGGTATAAGATCAATTCGCCTAGCCCAGAACATACTGACTCAGTTGAGTAAAGCCTTACCTTTGGATTATAGACTGTCTCATGAAATGCATGATGATTGAGAGGATTTTTTTTCCTTCCCAGAGTTGACTATTTCTGCAGGGACTGGATTATGGAATGAATCGGAGGGTGGACTGCTGTCTTTTGGGACACCCCAACTTGGCTTTTTCAGTAATGTTGGAAAAAAGGCTCTTTATGTACTGTGTGTAAAAGTTTTATACCTTCAAACGTTGGACAGTGTAAAGGAGTCTAAATGGCAAGAGGTGTTTGGAGCAGGCCCTTCCCCTAAAGGTAGCTGGAGGTCCCTGTACAAGCCTCCTACTGAGAAAAGGACTGGACATCTTCAGTGGAGGATTGTGCATGGTATAATAGCTACAAACAGACACAGAGCACACCTTGATCCAGAGGTAGGGGAGGGATGCCCTTTTTGTGGGGTACAGGAAACCGTTTTCCATTTGTTTTTTTATTGTGGGAGATTGCAGTTATTATTTTCTGAATTAGAGAAGTGGTGCCAAACGTTGGGCATCGTTTTTACCCCAATGGGTTTTATTTATGGGCCAAAATATTAGAAGTAAAAAGGAAGTACTTGATTTACAATTGCAAAAATGGCAATTTGGTTGTCACGTAAAGGAAAAATAAATGATACGGGGTCCACTGATGTTTTATCAATTTTGAAAGGATTGATAAAAACACGTGTTAAAATAGAGTATGCTTATAATAAGATAGTTGATAATCTTGAGAATTTTAAATGTAAATGGGAAGTATATCAATGTGTGTGTGAAGTTGATATTGATGGTAATTTGCAAGTTAATATCTAAGGTGTATAGATATTTTTTTATACTTATGGTACATTGTCATTTTTATGTCCATGTTATATTTATTGTCTGTTTTTAATAATCTTACTGTGCGTTCACACCGGACGCGAATAGCGCGTCAAATTCGCGCCTGCCGCGTCTAGTTATACGCTTGACCACTTTGAGTCCAAAAATGAGTCTGAAATTGACGCGTGTAAAAACAAAAGTTTGAAGCGAAATTTACGCACGTCAAGGCGAAAGTTTCGAAACCCGTTGGCGGCCATCTTTTTACAAGATGTCTGATGTTGATCGATCATTTATTGAGAGAGTCACCGCTCTGTATTTGCTCTGGAGAGCAGAACAGCGGCGTAGGGATCATCGTCGCTGTATTTGGGTCCACCAGACCCTTCGGAGGTGAACCCAGTTTGGCGAGTTTCACCATTTGCTCCAGGAGCTGCGCCTGGATGACGGCAGCTATCAGCGGTGCTTCCGCCTGTCCTGCGCCCAGTTTAATGACCTGTTGTCCCGCATCGGAGCGAGGATCACCCTCGCCCTCACCCACAAAATGGAGCCAGCCTCCAAAAGTAATTAACCTGTCCTGTGTTTTTTTTTCTTTTTTCTCACACAACACTGTCCAGACACAAACTATTCTTATACACTAAAGTATATTGGTTGTCTTTAAATTAGAATAATAATGTTTCATATAATCTGGATTTAGATATGGAATAAATAGCATTCAATACAACATGAATATGTCTCATATCAAGTTTTTATGTGATAAAAGATTTACTTTGATTTTACTTCGCCACGTGACAGCAGCAAGCAGGCTCCTGATTGGTTAACGCGGCGCGAATTGACGCAGAAGTTCCGATTTTTCAACTCGGGCGGCAGACGCGAATTCGTGTCAAGCACGTGAATGCACATGAAGCACTACATGCGCTTAATGCTGCAGACGCGAATTCGTGTCAAGCACGTGAATGCACATGAAGCACTACATGCGCTTAACACGGCAGACGCTCAATTCGCGCAAATGAGGCGTATTCGCATTTACCGCGCAGCGCTCTACGCCTCATTGGCGCCGCAATAATTTTTTATGCACGTAATGGGCCTTTCACACAGGACGCGGTATGCGTGGCGTTTGCCACTGGGTTCAGCGTTGCCCTTCAGATACAACACGATTTGCACTGCGCTTTGACATAGGCAGAGATTTAAAAACTTTAAGGTTTTATCTGTCCCGTTCTAAGAAGCGAGTGATAGCGCTAGTCCTGCTAATGAGAATAAAGAGAGAAGCAAGGAAGAAGAGGTTGTGGGTGCATGAAACCCTCAGGTCCAGAGAACAATTTGGTGATATATATATATATATATATATATATATATATATATATATATATATATACATGTGTGTGTGTGTGTGTGTGTGTAAAATGTAGTATCATATACACACACATCTATACTCATATAAATATATATATATATATATATATATATAGTATATTAGTTATTAGTGGTGTAACAATACACAAAACTGACGGTTCAAACATTTATGATTATTATCACTGTTGAAAACCGTTATTTACATTTTTATTTCAGGATTCTTTGATGAATAGAAAGTTCAAAATAACAGCATTTATCTGAAATAGAAATCTTTTGTAACATTAAACTCTACCGCTCAAAGGTTTGGGGGCAGTAAGAATTTTTCTTTTCTTTTTTGGGGGAAAGAAATAAAATAAAGCAGCACTTTTATTCATCAAGGATGAATTAAATTGATCACAAGTCACAGTAAATACATTTATAATGTTACAAAAGATTCTATTTCAGATAAATGCTGTTCTTTTGAACTTTCCATTCATAAAAGAATCCTGAAATAAAAAAGCTAGAAGCCTGAAGTAAATAACGGTTTTCAACAGTGATAATAATCATAAATTGTTTCTTGAGCATCAAATCCTCATAAAATACTGATTTGTGAAGGATCATGTGACACTGAGACATTTGTCCTTATATATGAGTATAGATGATACATATAATATATATATATAAAAAAAATTTTAACAATTTTTTTTTTATATACATACATTCATACACATATAATTTTTAAATGTTTCATTCTTGGTTTAATAACATTCAACTGTAGCCTGTATATATAAATGGCATTTTTCCTTCTCACTTTATTTCAAGGAGGAATGTGCTGAGGCCCTATCCTGGAAGAAACCTCTCCCAACCAAAGAGTAGTTGAGAATGCCTTTGGGATTCTTGCTGCACAATGGAGAATCTACCATCGGGTGATTGGAGTGAGCTCTGCAAATGTGGATGCTATTGTGAAAGCAACAGTGGTCCTTCATAACTTCCAGAGGTGGAACTCCACAGCAGGGCCGTGCAGAGACCTCTGGAGGGGCAGGTGCTCAAAGTATAAAAGGGGGGCACATGGAACAAGGCTTTAAATGGGGCTGTGTTTTTCCTGGCTTAAAATGAGGCGGAGGTGGTAAAATCCTAATAATGTATTTTAATAATAAGATAATAAAATGTGTATTTCTTTGTAGATCATCATATAGCCTAATGTGTTTCCCACATCATTTTTGTGGGTGGAGCTTGGTACCTCTAGGGGGTCGGGGGGCATGCCCCCCCCGTAAGAAAATTTTGTACATTTTAAAGATAAATTCATTAATCTGGTGCACTTTGAGTCACCCGAATCTGCCCGAATCCACTGTTAAAAATAAATAATCCACCTGCAAACCGCCCATATTCTTTGATTTAGATATCTGCATCTGATCATCACATTACAATTATTCAAATTCTTAGTGTTAAGCATGATAGTATGGTAACATATCACACTGAAGTAGGCTGATTTAAAATTAACATTTATATAAAATAAAAGTTCTTCTTTTGGCAAAATTACATTTCCTTAATAGCCTAAACAGAGGCTTTTCTCCCTTCCAACTTAAATTGTCAATGTTTCATTATATCACTGTTTGAAATCTCTAATTTTTTTGTATCTTTTATAAAGGGCATCTTTCCCCTAATTTTATTAAATGTATGCTCCAACTTTCATTTCAAATTCTTAAATTTGATCAATATATTATAGTTATTATATTATAGTTACCAATCACATTAAATAATTTACATTGAAAAATTATAACTGTATTAAATTAGATTATTTTAAATATTTTTGACTATACAAAAATAAGGAATGTTGAAAAGAATGATACTTTATGAAACTAAACCGCCAGTAGGAGGCGGCAGGCGACCGTTTTAATGAGCGAGTCATTGAGTCATTCATTCAAACGATTCGTTCAAACGGCTGATTTATTCAGAATGAGGCAGTTTGTGAATGGGTAATTGAATCTTTGACTCAACCGATTCGTTCAAAATGCTGAATCATTCAGTAATGCAACAAGTGTTGCTGTGAGATGCGCGATGATTGTGCGGTGATATTTGTTTGGAACTATTTTCGCTGCTGAAACAGAACAAAAACAGTCATTGCGTCTAAAATGTAAGTGACTTAATTTTAACTATTTGTTTATTGACCTGTTATGAAATCAGTCTCGGTTTTATCTCTGCATGCTCTCTTCACGTCGTCCTTGTAAAATAATAATAATAATAATAATAATAAGTAAACAAACATCAAAATCACTTTGCTGAAAATGAAACGCCACTTACCAGCAGCCGCAGATTTTAAGATATCTTCTGGTAGTGCGCGTAGCCGCGCGAAATTAAAGAATGTGCGTGCAGCGTGAGGAATCGTTCCGGATGAGTTCGTCAGGTGAAAGGTCATCATGTGGATCATTTCATTTACGGCTAAATTATTATTTATTAATTTTACTAATAGTTAGGTTGGGCAGGCATCCAAAGGGCCTTTAATTACAAAAAAAGGAGAGGAAATTTTGCCTTGACAAAAGGGCACTTTGGGCACCAAGGGGCAAAGGGGCAGGTGCTCGAGCACCCAACGCCCCCCCCTCTGCACGTGCCTGCTCCACAGTAGAAGTCCCAGTAGATGAACATCACATCCCTGCACTTACACATCCCAGATAGCAGCTGACTCTGGGCCGGATCCGCCTCCAAACCGGCAGATCCGTGTAACAGTCACGCCCGTTTTACTGCCCCGTTCCAGATACGGCCCGCATGTAGTAGAGTAGGCATCAGTCGGCGGAATCATAATAGTTCTGGCCCGGACTCGTCGGAACGAGCGCGCGAATTGTTTCTTTTTTTCAACCGGTTCATACCAGAAGTCAGTCGGCGGAATTCTGGCCCGGGGCATTCGGAACGAGCGCGCGAACTGTTGGTCTTTCTTTGGATCAATTCGGACTGCAAGCTTTGTGGAGTTTATAACGGTAAGTTGAACGATGTCAAACAATAAAACAGTTTAGTGTGCTTGTTTGTAATGCTTGTTAACATCATTTCGGAATGTTTTGACCGGGTTTTAACTTCTTACGATGGCTAACGTTAATTGAAGAGGCACGTACGCTTTTTGGCTGGGTTAGCACTAGCTAAATTAACTGAAACTGATAGCTAGCATTAATAAACAACTTTGTGTGTAGCTAGCATAAAACATTAATGCTGTTTAACGTTGGTTAACTTACAATGATGTTGTACGTTTTCAGGTGCTGTCAATTGGTGCTGTTCAAAACGTAAGAAGTTAAAACCCGGTCAAAATTGACTGATGGAAGCTCATGCCCAGGGGCGGAGCTACGTGGTGGCCAGGGGGGGCCACGGCCACCACTGGTCAAGGCGCGGCCCCCCTGCCGGCCCCCCCAACCTCACGGCCCCACCCCCGGTCTGAGGAGGGGGAAAAAAAAATAATTTAATTTAAAGAAAAAAACCCTCCTGAGTTTAAACAAATACTCATAAATAAATACTCGACCCCCGCCGAGTGAACAGGAGGGCGCGAGGGGCGGATTCGCTTTCTGTACGTAAGAAAGCTGACCGCGAGCGGCATAAGTTTCATCTGCCGCCAGAGCCGGGATTCGAACACGGGTCTCTGCTGGCGCGAAAAAGCTTAAGATTTCACCACTGAGCCACAAAGGGAAGTTACACAGACTTGCCGTTATAGTGAGTATAGAAGAGAGAGTCATATTTTGTGTCGGCGTTTGTTTGCAGGTGTGCATGCTTTATAACAGACTAGTCTAAAACACTATTTCCACCTTTCGCCGATGAGTGACGCAGATTTGAAAACTCACTCAGCAAACAAACAAAAAGACAATTATGAAAAATAAATTGAATATTGCACTTAAAATGCTATGGTTTACCTAAATAAATTAGCGCCTAAAATGACAATTCATATTGTGTCTTTCTGTCATTTGCACTAAAAACATCACCGTCTCATGTTAAGGTCCCTAACCCCTCACATAATCATGACACATCGCACTCGCACATCTAAGCCAGTGGTTCTCAAAGTGTGGTACGCAGAGGAAACACTGAATTTCGATCTCACAGGTGGTGTGAGTAGAACGCTATTTTTTACAGTCTATGGTAGAACGTGATCAACTGCTAAATTCAAACTGTGCTTTTTTTTTATTTTTTTTTTACTAACGTGATCATTATAAAGGCGATTCAAGGCTATAGCTAACAAATTTGTGAATATTTTGAATAAAAAAATAAATAAAAGCAGATCATCGGTCATTGAGTGGTTGTGGTCGCGTGACAAGCAATGACGCGTCACCATGGAAACAAAGTGATACGATCTATAACGGTCGCCTTAAAAGCTTACGCTTGGGGAGCAGCTGATTTTTTTAAACTTAAGTGTGTGAAAAGGTTAGCAGCTAAATATAAATGAATGTTAGGTGGATGATTAAATTATGAAAAGTTCAAAACTGCTATTGTGGCTTCAATCTGGCAAGAGAAGTTTGGATCAGGAGGAGAATGTTTCAAATACAAAAACTGAAGAGGATGAGCGTGAACCAAGCCACAGTCAAGCACAAGTGCTAACAACAGTGGAACTTTGAAAGCGCCGGTGAAGGCAGCAGCAAACGCTACAAAACAGTGAGAAATTCTGATGACATTTTTATACATTTTATTTCAATCATTAAAAAAAATACCTGTAGTGTATGTAAATAAAACTGCCTGTTTTTTGAGCTGTAGCAGAATAGTTAGGCCTACTAACGTTACGCTACTGTATTTTAATATTGGTCATTGTGGTACTTGGAGAGCCAAATATTTTCTGAGGTGGTACTTAGTGTAAGAAGTTTTAGAACCACTGATCTAAGCACCCATCCCAATAACATGGATTATCAATAAGACATTATTAGTGTCCATAAGAAAGTTCAATCCATTGTTTATGGCCCGACGAGCCGCGGGAAAACCGCTACTCTGAGTGATGCGGTGCGTGAGTTTTAAAACGGTAGTTTTTGACAATCAAGTGCCACCCCAAATAAAAGACTGGCCCAAGCTGGCCCCCCCAGAAATAATGTCCTGGCTACGCCCCTGCTCATGCCTACTCCTGATTGTACACAGACTAACGTTACATGCAGAACTGCATCTGCGTCGATTTGTGCGTCTTTCTGCAACACTTTTAAATGCTTCCACATTGCCGACATGTCAACGTAATTGTTCGGTAAAATTTAATCGGTCTTTTGACGCATTGTGCATACACAAACTTTAAAAAAAAGCACTAAGTTAATCATTAACAGTCTAAAGAGTTTATAACTACACAATATATTAAAGAATTACAGACCAATGGATATGTTTAAAGTGCTTTATTTATGAACAAAACATTACTTACACATTTTCATTTGCTACAACGTGTTTTAGCTTAATGTTGGGAGACAGAGTGAGAAAAAAACTCAAAGAATTAGTGGTTAATTCTGTGATTTTGGCCGTCGGCGCAGTGGCGGTTCTAGACCATTTCAACTGGGGGGGCCAAGCTGGGGCCAGTTGTACTGTTCGAGGGGCCAGTTATATTTAGACCTTATTGTTGTCATATCATTTTCTGCACTGCACTGTAGGCATTAACAGGCAAAATACCATGTTTACAGTCATTCAACAATGTATTTGCATTTCCATTATATTTTTTACATTTGCATTACATATTCAGAATCAGTCACATTAACTGTATTCTACGATTTTTGTGGGGTTTTTTTTGCAAAAAGATCAGCAAATTAATCTAGATTTAAGGCCTTTGCCCTTGACTCAATACTTAGAACACCTAAATTGCTTAATCTGTCATCTGACATTGTGGACCTGAGATAAGTTTTCACCAGCTTTAGTGCATACAATATAATATACAATTAAATTATGCTTATTTTAAATGTATTGTAGGCTACAGGCTAGGTATAAAAAATATAGGAAAAAAACATGATAATATGAAACGCTTCAAAACAGAGCGCACAAAGCGCATCGCGGGTGCAGAATGATGTGCTCAAAGCAACGTGGAGTCACAGTGTGCAGCGCTGCGCTGCACAAGTGCGCATTTAAAAGTTCACGGCACAAAGCGAAGAAAAGTCGAGCGCACAAATCCTAGTGTATACACGCTTTGAGCACATCATTCTGCACCCGCGATGCGCTTTGTGCGCTCTGTTTTGAAGCGTTTCATATTATCATGTTTTTTCCTATATTTTTTATACCTATACACCTTATACTCGCTACCGTGTGCCTAACTGTGAAGAAACAAATGATCAATAAACTGTTGGACAGATTGGACAGATATACAGTATATCTGTCCAACAGTTTATTGATCATTTGTTTCTTCACAGTTAGGCACACGGTAGCGAGTCGTTTAAAAACAGCAACAAACATAAAATACAAATACACAAAATAAAGTCATTTTATGCAAATCCACAGCCTTTTATCTACAGATCATGCATTATATGAATATATCATATTGGAGAGAGTTTTACCGTGCATCCTGCTGTAACCGGACGAGGCGCGCGCGCTGTTTGAATACTGAATGGAGATTAATGATGGACAGCCGCAGAGGAGGGAAAACGAGTTTCCGTAAACTTTAATTTAATGATGTAAATAGACTTCTGTCCCTCACATTAAGCTATGGAATGGCTTCAGGTGACTTTGTGAAATTATAATCAGACCCTCTCAGACCCAAGTCACCCAAACGGACGTGAAAAAGAGGCGCAGAAAAGCGAGCTGTTTGCATCCATGTTTAAGTAAAAATACTCAGCACCATGAGTTTGTTGATCATATATTTTATCCTTTTTCAAACTGCCACAAACTAACAAACGGCCAGGTTCTAACGTTACACTTCTGTAATGCATTTAATACAAATATAACATATTAACAACTTTACTCACCTCTATATTTCCTTCTTTGCTTAGGCTATAATATTCGCGCAAAACGTCCACCAACTTCTGAATAGAAAAAAACCCTGCAGATCCGATTTAAGCAGTCCCTCTAGGGTTACATTTGTGTTCCGTGTTGCAACTGTCTAATAACGGATGTCAAAAATAACGATAGCAAAAAATAGTTTATAAATTATTTCACACTCCACATTTAGGGGGGCCACAGGGGGGTCCAAGCTTGTTGTCACAGGGGCACTGGCCCCCCCTGGCCCCCCTCCAGAACCGCCACTGCGTCGGCGTCCTGATCCATCATCACACATCACACTCATCTACTCTGCTTGATCATTCGAAATTCACTTCCCGCTACTTTTTCCCTCTTCCTCGCGCCCGCGCCGCTGCGACTGTCTTCTTCTTCGATAGTAGCTACTGTCTGTATACTGCCTGCTTTACTGGAGGTCTAGCAACCCAAGTGCAAGCCACTTCATTAGGGCTGGGTATTCAGGAAAGAAAACTGATTAGCTTTAGTTCAAAATTTTTTGTGACCTAAAGGTGTTTTGTGAGGCCATGGAGGGGTGGGTGGGTGCCCTTAATACAACAAAGTTATTGTGTATTAATAATAAAATGTTTATTAAATTCAAGTACTTGGTAAATCTAGGGCTTCAAATCCAATACTGATTTTCCATTATATCCTTCATACTGTGAATTTGGCATTACATTATTTTCTAAGTGGTATTAAAAAGGTCTTACAAAGTCATACATTTTACTTGGGGAACCCTGCCAGTACACTGTCATGGTTCGTTCTTTTTTTGTCACAAAAAAACTTTTTTAGAGACAAGATGAAAAGGAGTCAACCTCTATTAACAAGCTCTGGAGTCAGGCGGAGGGCCCGTTTTTCACTCGAAAAACGACTCCATGAAATTGCTGAAGACTGTCAGTTAACATCAGAGCAGACAGTAGCAAACAAAGCAGACACCTGTCACAACACCAATGACAACGATAGCAACAACGACTGTCACACCACCAGTGAGGCTGATGGCAACAATGATTCTCACACCACCAGTGAGGCTGATGACGACAATGACTGTGACTCAAGTGACTCTGACAATTCAGATGGCCACACAGACATAGAATGGGCAGAGGGAGAACTTGTTTCAGAGTCTGATGCAGAAGAATTAAATGAGCATGTGAGCCTTTTGGACAGCTTGGCCAGTTGGGCTATCCAGTTCAGTGTTTCTTTAGTAGCGCTCACAGCTCTTCTTAGTTTGTTGAGGGTGTACCACCCAGAACTGCCCAAAGATGCTAGGACTATTCTCAAAACCAAAATGGACTATAGAATCCAAGAAAAATGTGGTGGGTTGTATCATTATAGAGGTATCTTGAAAGCGCTTCATAACACCTTAACTCAACTGATTGTCAGTGTTGCTGATGGCTTTACATTTAGACTGCAGGTTAATATTGATGGGTTACCACTTTTTAAAAGCACAAATATGCAGTTGTGGCCTATTTTAGGACTTCTTTTAAGCGTTCCAATGAAGGAACCTGTTGTTATTGGCATTTTTTGTGGTGTAAAAAAAACAAATGCTGCCAATGAATTTTTGCAAGACTTCACACATGAGCTACAGCAGCTGCAGAGAGGATTTGATTTCAAAGGGAAAAAGGTGTTCATCAAACTGGATTCTGTGGTGTGTGATACACCTGCTAGGGCATTTGTAAAAAACACAAAGGCTCACAATGGATACCATGGATGTGATAAATGTTGCCAGCCAGGTGTTTACATTAACAAGCGAATGACATACCCCATTAATGATTACATGTTACGGACTGACTCATCATTTTCAGAGAGGGCTGATGAGGGCCATCATCATAGAGGACCACATGGATTTTCTGACTTAGATGTTGGTATGGTAACTCAGTTCCCCCTAGATTACATGCACCTTGCATGTTTAGGTGTAATGCGTCGATTGTTAAACATTTGGATGAGGGGCCCTTTGAAGTTTCGTTTGTCCTCTAGTCTTGTTGACAGGATTTCAGAAAGTCTAATTCAAATGCGTTCGTATATTCCAGCAGAGTTTGCAAGGAAACCAAGATCCCTCAGAGAGCTAGATCGTTGGAAAGCAACTGAGTTAAGACAATTTCTCTTGTATACAGGCCCTGTTGTTCTGGCACCATATGTAGACAGTAATGTATATAACAACTTTATGTTGTTATATACAGGTATTTGCATCCTTGTCAGTCCAAAGCTCTGCTTGGTGTATAGTAATTATGCAAACACTTTGCTCACCATGTTTGTAAGTCACTTTGGGGAGCTGTATGGCAGAGATGCATTTGTGTATAATGTGCATGCTTTGGTCCAGATGTACAACTACATGGTTGTTTGGACTCTCTGCCTTTCCGTATGAGAATTACCTCCATAAACTGAAGAGGTTTGTAAGAAAGCTGGAATTTCCACTTGCTCAGATAATAAGAAGGTTATCAGAAGTTCAAAATATTTGCAGCATTGAGTTGCCTTGTAAGGGTTTAAAAAAGCAACATTATGTTGGACCTGTTCCTGATGGCCTTCAGGCAGAAGCACAGTACAGAGAGCTACACACAGAAAAATGGCAAATGAAATTTTCCACAGGTGACCATATATGTGGTATATAACATCATTCAAACAGCAGAAGAAATTCATGTAGCCTAGTATTTAAAGTTTTCACAAACATGGGAAATTTCTTCAGCTATCCCCTGAGTTCAGATTTTCTCAAAATATTTATTGTCTCTCAACCAACAGGGCCATTTAAGGTGGCCAAAGCATCAGAGATATCTCATAAGTGTGTGCTCCTACCTTATAAAGATAACTGCCAACTTCACACTCACTGTCACACACACATTCTCTGTATCATTTTGTCTTTACTGCTCACTTGGGTTAAATGTATATATTTATTTTATTTTTTAATATATTTTTATTTTTTAACACAAACACACACACTGTTTTATTTATTTATTAATGCACTTTATTGTTAACAGTGATTTTGGACACAGCACCAATTTCTGAGGTGTGAGTTTACAGAGATAAACTAATATTTAATCTTTTTTCAATTCTGATCAGGTGATTATCAAATAGCCAGAGAAAAGCTGAGGGCTTCGCTGACCTGTAACCAGGGGCGGATTAAGGTGGTCAGGGGCCCCTAGGCTGCTCTTTGTGTGAGGGCCACCCAAAAAAAAAAAAACATTTAATATATTCTAATTTTGGCAGAAATGATAAAAAATCGACAAAAGCTCATAATTTGTGCTAAAATAGTGTAAATATTTAGTTTTAAAAACAATTTTAAAAAGCTGGTTATGTCTATTTTTATGTTTCTGCGCAAGTTCGGCAGACAATGAGGTTCGATTTTTTGTTTGTTCCGATCAGAGCTCGTGAGCGGAGAGCGCATCTCTGAATATCCCGCTCCGCTCGCTCATTCCGCAGGGTTGCTCGCTCAACCCAGAATGGCCTGAGACTGGTTCGAAAATATGTGGAATAAGGGCTGCCTCAGACTAATTTTTTTTGCTAGTCGACTAGAAGTTGTTCATTTAAGCCTTCGTGGAAAATTCGCCCCTTTATATTAATTTAATTACTTAGGCTATAATGAGCGTTTACGTAGGCCTAATATAGCTGCACTCAAGCGCACGACCGCATGCATAAAGCTTGCCACAAAGAACCGGTAAAAGTAATGATTATGAATGTGTCTAAAATAGCAAGGAGACATTTAATTATTTATTAATAAACTGGTGTTTTCTGTGTCGCTGCAAAGATGAAGTTGACGATGCGGTCTCGCCATGAACGCCAGAGAGAAATGCACATTTCATATGGATTACATATTCAGAGAGTAGCCTATTTGTTTTGAATATTTTCATTTAAAAGTAGACATTTCAAGCTTTCTATAATAGATAGCCTATATTTCTCAAATCTGTGAGGCACAAGCTGAGTTTCGGCGCCCTCCAGTTCACGTGCAATGCAAGTGATCGTGTTGGCGCCTTATTACATTGTCTGTTATATATTTGCTTCTTATTTATTAAATACAGGCAATTGGATGATAAAACATTGATCAAAATTAAGATACAATTTATACAAAACGAAAATCTTTTAAAAAAGCGACTACAAAACAAAACTTAATGAAGTGGTCAAAATGTTTTACCCATGTCTCCAGACATATTGCGCATCTCATGATGTATCATATCTCTCTCATGCTGCATGCTCACTTTCATACAGAAGAGGATTAGGGCCAAGCAATAATAAAATAATAAAACCATCTCGAGATTAAAGTCATTATAATGCGAGATTAAACTCGTTAAATTTCGAGAAAAAAAGTTGAAATACAATCTTTAGAATAAACTCACAAAATTTCGAGAATAAAGTGGTTGTGTTTCGAGAAACAAACTCGTTAAATATCGAGAAAAAAAGTCGAAATAATCGTGAGAATAAACTCATTAAATTTCGAGAGTAAAGTCGTTGCGTTTCGAGAAAAAAAGTCGAAATGAAATGTAGAGAATAACGCATTCGATCAGTGTTCATTGCATAGCCTACTGATAGAGGACATGGCAGAGTTGGATCACTTAGTCAAGCTATATTTTAGACTTTCTTTCAGTAACAAAGCCGTCTAGGTCGGCTAGAGGAGGAGCTGTACTTTCATGGAATAATGTCCACTTTAATGCACCCTATAGGCGGGTGAGAAACAGCGCCATGAATTATGCAGAAAATGCAAGACTGCTCTTTGCGCATTGTGTAATGTGTCAAGTTCAAAGCTTCATAAAACAATAATTCCACAGTAAAAACTGCTTAAAATTTGGATTTCGTTAGACAACAGCTCTTCTATAATGGGATAATGTCCACTTTAACGCACCCTCTGATGCGGCCTAGAAAATGCACAACTATAGGAATGATGGCGCAATAAGGCGACTCTGAATTTGTTTGTCCCATTTAAAACTTTAACGGTCCATTAAAAAAAACACAAAAAAACGGTAGCCTACAGAAATTTGTGCCAATATTTCGGTTTCCACTAGATCAATATATGCTCTATTACTCCCTTTAGTCGGATTTAACGCGCCCTTACATATGGCTGAGAAATGCAGAATTTCTTCATTCATTTCTAACAGAGCTTGGTGCGAGCAATGCCATACACAGGGTGCTTAAGGAAGCGTTGCGTCATTTAAAGGGGAGGTCCGCACGTCAATAAGTAGCCTAACAAACGAATAAGTAACTGGATTCAGCCTCGTATGCAATGAACTCTGGTCGAATGCGTTATTCTCTACATTTCATTTCGACTTTTTTTCTCGAAACACAACGACTTTATTCTCGAAATGTAATGAGTTTATTCTCAAGATTGTATTTCGACTTTTTTCTCGAAATTTAACGAGTTTAATCTCGCATTATAATGACTTTAATCTCAAGATGGTTTTATTTTTTTATTATTGCTTGGCCCTAATACTCTTCCGTACTTTCATAATCAACATTAATTAAATTAAAAAACAATGACGTCACATATTTTCCAACCCAGCCCTCACCCCTGTTGCAACAGTCGTTGTTTAGGTAGGCTACCTTAAACGCGCACGTACAGTCTCGGAGTCATCGCTGCAACCAGGAGATGAAGGAGAGCTGAGATCCACATCACCTAGCACATCTTCGTCTCTGCCACCCCAGGGTGCTAGCGCGACCAGCGCCGTTGCTAGGAGGGCGCCAGCGCCTCTGCCTCGCGAGTGGATGATAGCCCTGAAGACGCCTAGCAATGGTGTACCTTTAGTGGTGGTATACCTTTAGTTAAGTTAAGAGTCTTCGTAGCGTGCTAAGAGACAACATTATCAGGAAACGCAGCCCAGGTATGATGCGTAATGGAGATTCCAAAGCGCTCTTCTTTGGTCAGAACCATGGAGAGAGATCGCGGATAGGTCCGTCCTATGCACCGAACTTTTTTACAATGCAACAAAATATTTAAAGAGCATCAAGCTATTATGTATACTCACAGATAATTTAACAGTATATTAGTCAGTAATTTTTATTAGATTAAACAGTGATTGGATAACGTTTTTAATTTAACGTTCACAATTGGTCTGGCCCATCCAAACTGGAATCCTGGCGCCGTTCCCTGCCTGGTTCGCGCTAAAGTAAATATATATTAAAAAAATATATTAAAAAAATTGTCTGGCCAATCCGAGGTCCCCTGCACACGTGGGGCCCCTAGGCTGCAGCCTACGCAACCCTGTGCATTAATCCGCGCCAGCCTGTAACACATCGGAGTTACAAACAGATGGCGAACAAGAAGTAGTAGTAGCTAGTAGGGGTGGCACGGTTCACAAAACCCACGGTTCGGTTCGTATCACGGTTTTAGGGTCACGGTTTTCGGTTCTGTACGGTTCATGTTGTTGTTTTTTCTTTTAATCTTTAACACTCCAAAAATTTACGTCACCCTGAGGAAACTTTCAGTGGCCCTGGAGGTCCATCATCTGTAGAGCTACGTGGGCTGTGTTGGACCGTTATTTGTCAATTTATCCTCGTGTCTCGTCATCATAGGCGGGACATGTCCCCACCATTTTTTGCCAGGGTTGATATTATCTTGCAGCACGGGTGTACCAATACAAATAAATAAAACATTTCCAGTTAACTAGCAAAGTATTTGTTTCATTCGTTTGTTAAATAAGAAGCAATTTAGCGCTGAAATGTGTTTTTTAATCAAGTGATCAAAGTGCTCGTTGCAGTTGCGATCAGTGGTGCTGATACAGTGTTCTCGTGGCTCGCGCACACACCGCAGCGGCCGCACATTCATCACTCGGACGCGCGCTTCAATCCATTGAGGAGACTCAAGGCTACTCGTTCCGATTAAATAATAAAACAAAATTCATACAAATCGGTCCCTGCTTGATATACAACCGCTGATAAACATAATCGGTTTTGATAAAGAAAAAAATATATACGAGCGCAGATTAGAACTCAGAACCTTTGATACGCTTGGCAAGTTCTGCCACTGGACCATTAGGCTACGTGGAACAGTCGATCTATGTAGCCTATTTATTCACATGAAAAAAACAACATATAGTGGAGTAGATAGATCTCATTAAATGTCTAGGTAAACTCAGTGTACTATATAAATCGATTGCTGGACATTGTAATGTAATTCTACATATGTCTGATTTATGATTTAGCATTGTATTAGCACGGGCACGAGGCTACATTGCGCATGCGTCGAACCGTGCAAACCGCGCGACGCACACGCGCACCGAACCGAGACAAGCGAACCGAACGGTTCGGATGTTTTTTCATGTACCGTGCCACCCCTAGTAGCTAGGAAAAGAAAAATTAAGCCAAGGTTTGGTATTTGCACATATACATTATTTAAAAACAAAAGACCATTTACTGCAGTCAGATACAATTATTCAGAGATCTCACAAAGAAGTATTGCAAGACAACATTTTGTCTTTTGCTGATATAGCTATATGCACTGAATGTCAAATGGTAAAGGCAGAAATGGTATTGCATCTTGCATTTAAATGCACTTTAGAAGTAACTGATTCCTAGTGCAACCTAATAGTGTTGACTAATTAAATATTTTGAGTATTGACATTTAGCACAACATTTCTCACATTTTAAAGTTGGTTGCAGGTGCAATTTTTGATTGTCTTAACTAGTTTTAGTATTTTTTGCAAATGCTACATTGTTAACTAGGCCTTGGGGGGGGGGGGGTTGCTTTGTTTGTTAGGCTCATCTTTGGTGATACCGACTCTGAAAGTGAGCCAGAGGAGAGGAACAATACAAGACCCACTTATCTCTCCCTCACTCCAGCACCACCTATTGCTCCACCGACTCATAACTTCTCAGCTAGACCTCTGTCAGATCCAGATAATGCTGAACTTCTTCATTCCACTGGTATGTTCTTGTACTGCAGTAGTATCATTCAACCCCTGGTTATGAAGTATCATTTACATTTATTCATTTAGCTGACGCTTTTATCCAAAGCGACTTACAATTGATATACACTCACCTAAAGGATTATTAGGAACACCTGTTCAATTTCTCATTAATGCAATGATCTAATCAACCAATGACATGGCAGTTGCTTCAATGCATTTAGGGGTGTGGTCCTGGTCAAGACAATCTCCTGAACTCCAAACTGAATGTCAGAATGGGAAAGAAAGGTGATTTAAGCAATTTTGAGCGTGGCATGGTTGTTGGTGCCAGACGGGCCGGTCTGAGTATTTCACAATCTGCTCAGTTACTGGGATTTTCACGCGCAACCATTTCTAGGGTTTACAAAGAATGGTGTGAAAAGGGAAAAACATCCAGTATGCGGCAGTCCTGTGGGCGAAAATGCCTTGTTGATGCTAGAGGTCAGAGGAGAATGGGCCGACTGATTCAAGCTGATAGAAGAGCAACTTTGACTAGAACGATATCAAGAGTTCGATAAATGTTCGATAATATTTAAAAAGAAATTAATTTTCCAATAAAGATATTTATTTTGTTAAGGAAAAATGACAAATGTTTGAATTTTCTACCTCAGATTTGGTAAATGTTCTCCTGTTTGGCAAGTGTTTGTCATGATATGTTCTGACAATATAGAGTAGTTTAAAACCACAATTAACGCTCTGGTTTCTACAATTTTCAGTTAGGAGCAAAACTCTGCCTTTAAACTTGAAAGAAATAAAGATTTGACATTTATCGTGATAATTATGGATATTGACTGATATATTATCGTGAGAATTGTTAAGTGTTGTTCCTGTGTTATTGATACTTAGGAAAAGGGAGCCTTCAGTTTGTTACTCTTAAGAAAATGGAATCTTTAAATAATGAAACTTATTACTTTTAATGAAAGTCAATTAAAAAAAGACTTTTGAAAGGAAGTTATTTTTCGTAATTCGTGTAGGTCATAAATTTAAATAATAATGGTCATAAAAAGGTCTTAAATTTGACTGACTAAACCCTGCAGAAATCCTGAGTAACACCTTTTCTTACACCTACTTTCTACTTTCTTCTACTACGTTCATTGATCTGCCTCTGAATGTCTCTTTTTTTCTTCAAATATACGTATGCTGCAAATTTTCTTCTATAAGATAACAAGGGCTGTTTTAAAATCTGTTGTCAGTGCTTGGACCCTAATAATGAAATTGTCAAATGCCTTCTCCTCAGCGGCTGCACCACTTGTTCCCACCCCTCTACCTTGCATGCGTTCAAGTCCTCCATGCCAGATTTCTGCTGGACCTCTGCCTGATCTGAGGCAATGTGATCGTGGTAGTTACACAGGTACCACAATAGAGTATTTTTGTTAAGCTTTTCTAATCAAAGTACTCACCTGTTAGCAAAAATAATATGTTCAATCTACCTCTCCTCAGCTCCAGTGGCACTTGTTCCTACCCCTACGTCTCTCATGCCCTCACGTCCTAGGCGCCGGATCACTGCCACTCCTCCCACAAATGACTATCAAGGCCATTGTTTTGTCCCCACTTTTAGACTGGGGAGGACTGGCACTGGACCTGTTCCTTGCTCTGGTAAAATATTTATTTTTTTAACTCTGTGACCGTATACATGGTTTAAATAAGAGCTATTTAAAAAAATACTTATAGAAGGATACGATATATACTGTGTGTGTGTGTGTGTGTGTGTATTAGTGATGTATGTCTCGAGACCGGTCTCGAGACCACTTTTACGTGGTCTCGGTCTTGTCACGGCCTTGACGGTCTTTGGTCTTGGTCTTGTCTTGGTCTCGGACCTCTCGGTCTTGTCTAGGTCTCGCTGTCTCAGACCGACATAGTGGTCGGGGATTTAGCAATACAATAGGCTACTACAATATCCACGACGACACAACGTTCGATAATGCAACATTATTATCCGCAACGGAACGGATTGAAGCGCGCGTCCGAGTGAAGACAGTGCGGCGTGTGCGCCCAATATACGAGAAAACACTTTATCCGCGCCAGTGATCGTAGTGGCAACGAGCACTTTGATCACTTGATTTAAAAAACACATATCAGTGACATGATGGGTTTTAACTTCATTCAGGAGATTTTGGGTAACTGCACAACTGACAGATGACTTTGAGCGCACCGCCAACGGTGTGTGTGTGTAACCATAGCGACAAAACGACCAACTTTCGGATCCTGCACTTAAGCCTATAATTTCGTTTTTAAACATTTTATTATGTATTTAAAAGTTGCAGAATGGATTAATTTGGAGACTCCGAAATCGGCAGAGATAGGCAGGCATTTGCTTAGATGAATTTGTGTCTTTGATATCTCTCTCTGTGTGTGTGTGTGTGTGTGTGTGTGCGTGTGTGTGTGTTGTTTGATTACAGTATTGTATTTAAGATGGTGTTAGACTAAATAAATGGTCTTTTAAATATCATCTACATATCTCCGTTGTGTTGACTAAACATTAGGCCTAATCCAAGTTTATAATTGCGTATCTTTAATTTGATGTTACGATTTCATCTACACATTAAGTATAATTTCAATTGGTTACATATTTCTCATTCTTTAGACAGTTGTTGGAGGAGCAAGATGGTGTTGGAGGTGTTTGATGTTTTGTCAGATGAACCAGTCAGTACCAGTCATGTCAGTCCTCAACAGTACACAAAAGTTAAGGGAGTCTCAATCCTCTAATAGTGCAGTAACAGCCGTCATGCAATTGCTACACATAGTTGATCTCACCCTGCAAAAACATTTACAGTGAGCTCACAGTCACACACATGACATGGTCTGTCTCTGTATTGTTCTGCCTGTGTAGTTGAAGTAATACCATCTAATATGTATTGAATGTAAACTGCGGCTGAACCCTAGTATGCTGCTGTTCTTGAATTCATATTGCTCAGCTTCAACACTAGTCTATTTTTTTCCCTCCGGTCTCGACTTGGTCTTGGTCTTGGTCTTGACTTGGTCTGTCTTGGTCTTGGTCTTGTCTTGGTCTCGATACCCTCTGGTCTTGGTAGTGTCTTGGTCTCGGTTTAGGCGGTCTTGACTACAAGTCTAGTGTGTATTAGAGCCGACCGATTTGAGCTAATTTCATTGGCATCGGCCGTTTATAACGGCAGATATATGACTATTAAAAGAGAAACAGACTCATTCACTCATGTCATGGGTGTTGCATAGTTTGCCCACCAGAGGCAAACAGCAGTTTAATGTTACGGTAGCTGGGTGTTTAAAGCTAGCTGCTGACAGACGTAAATTAACTGTAGATTTAATCTGAAACAGTGTGGTAGTTCTAGTGAATGGTCCCCATTTGTCCCTAGTTGTCCCTATCATTTCTAAATATTCTCTACAATCAGATAATGTTACAGCAGGTAGCAGCCCGTTGCTAAATGAGCCACAAAGCTAATGCCGTGTTTATCAGTGGAGGAGTGCTAACGGTAGTGAGCCATTAAACTGATTGTTTCTGATGTATTCTAAATATTTCTGCCAGCCGCCTGTCTGCAGTCTGCGTGTCTGAAATGATTAAACCAGAGCGGACATGTAAATAAACGTGAGCTGAACAAGACTCTAACACGGCTTCCTGTAGCTCCTCTTTGTGTGACGTTGTAGATGTGAAATGCTGTAGTCAGAGCCGTACCGGCTGTAAGTGCTGTTACATGAAAAAACATATCTTTCATGTAACAGCACTTTTAATATAATTGTTTCTTAACTCCTTTTGTAGCGGCTGAGCTGCACATTCTAACTTTGCTGGAACATATCAAGGAGCAGCAAATGCAGCTGGCTGCTGCTGTAAATAACATTGCTGCAAGAATGGGGACGGAAACTCCTATGGCTGAGATGCCTCAAAATGTCAGTGTTCCGCTGGCCACCATGTCTGAAGTGGAGGAGTTGGAGGAGTGGCTTAAAGATGCAAGAAACTCGCATGCTAAGCAAAACATGGTATGGTAATAGGGCCAGGTGGTATATCGACTTTAATTAAATCGATTTTATTTTAAAACAAGAAAAAAGAACATTTTGTTTGTATTGATAGAGTTTAATGTTGTAACCCATTTTTTCAAAGCTAAACTGTTGTTTACTGTACTGTTTGTTTCATGATTTAGTAAACCGACATACGATTTGCGCAATTGTCTCTGTTGATCTGAAATGCTTTTCTGTATTGTCATATTTCGGTTCTAGGTGCTGTAGGAGGACAGAACGCCAAAAGAGTAACTTGGAATATACTTTCAAGGATTTTCTCAAACACAGTGGCCAAACAGATTAATTGGAAAGGAGTAAACGGGAAAAGAGGTTTTAAAGAAATGCTGACACAAACTCTGTTGATCAGTAAGTATTTTAGTATAGCCTACGTATTGTAGTATATGTGGAGGTGTCTAGTAGATGAGAACAATAAAAAAATATATATATTACTCTCTACGCTGCGGGATTCCTGTACTTTACATCTTTGGCAGATTAATAACATAGCAACGGTAAAAATTGTGGTTTTGCAACCTTTACTTTTTCATACCGTGGGAAACCTTGAAACCGGTACCCGCCAATGCCTATCCATGACCTGATACAGAATCCACACAGAATAATTTAGAATAAGATGCACTGAGATTTAAGGATGATCCAATACAATCTAGATGTGATTAGTTATTCATTTGTTTTGAGTTACTAAATGAAATGCTACAGAAAATTAGGTCTACTGCCACACCAACAATAGTAATCATGGGCAACATCTAAAGCATTTCTCAAAACAGTGGGTTATTGGCTTGACTTAGAGGTAATTTTCCCGAATTTCTGTTAATGACGGCTCATCAACCAATTGACTTTCTCTCTTAACAGAGGCTGTACGGAAGAACCAAGCTGCTAGCAGCGCATCGGACAACGAGATTAACCAGCACGCCATCCGCTGGTTCAACCTGGCCTCTGACCGTGGAGGTGGCCGCAAAGAACGTGCCATGGCCAGAGAGGCCATTCATTAACCGTGGTAAGAGACTTGCTTGCTGGCGGGGCTGTGGTCCGCTGGCAGAACACCGGGTGCTTTCTGATCAGGTGCCGTCGGGATGTTGCCGAGGCGACATAAATTTTGTTTTACGGTGGACGGACTGCAACATTACTGAGTTGTTTTCTTTTAGCTTGAAATAATCCCATACTTTAGACACTTTCTTCTACGCCCCTCCCTATTTTCTCTCTCTTCCTCCACTTTGCAAACAGCGCCATCATAATTACGTTGTGTTCACAGCATAAGCGCGATGTGCGACAGTAATAAATGTCCATGCAAAACAGTGTTCTATATAGTTATATGGATTAAACGAAGCTTTGCATGGATGCAATTTAGTATCCAATGAGCCCTTGTTAAGTGAATGCCAAATTAATCAGAGCACATATGTGACTGGGTGCTGACAAGCAATGTAGCATTTAAAAACAGCATCACTGATCTTTTTTAACTGAACATTCTTTTATACTTTGCAGAAATGAACGCATCAACTTCATTACTTTGGTCACTGTGAGTTTCTTGTAAAAATACAACACTTAAATTTTTTTTTAAGTATTAATTATGATAATGCATTATTTTTCCTCCCATCCCTCATTCCATTCACATTTAGGGATCCCACCCGCATGCCCTTCATCAGAAAAACAGGAAAACAGGAAAAGTAAAAGAGAGCTTTGTTAAACAACATGATTTCTTATGTCTTTCCCCTTGTTAGTCCTACCTTTCCTTTCTTTTTACCTTGTCTTACTGAGGTTATAGGCGGATCTTTTGTGACGTCATTGTTTATGTTTGTCGCGTTGCATCATGGGAATCGTGTGGCAGGAAACACCGCTAGATACCTGTAATTTGATTGTTTTGCACGTTTGGAGGAGGATTTAGAGAAGAGGATGGTTCACTCTTGCTGTGTGGTCGATTGTACGGCTCTTGGGGGCCTGATAAAAAGTTTTTCCGAAAAGGATCGCGAAAAACGAAAGAAATGGTTGCGTGCAATTAGGCGATTGAACCTGGACGCTCCGAAGAAAGCCTGGATTCCTGCAGCTACTGATCGAGTTTGTGAGGCTCATTTTGTTCATGGTAAGTCTTAGTGACTATGTATTTATAGAAGATTGAATAAAAATAATCAACCGAGTCATATGTTTTCGCGTTCTGATTCAGGTGTCCCAAACCGCGATCCACAGCACCCAGACTATGTTTTTTTTACCTAATTCATATTGACAAGAGTGTCCATATCTAGTTAATCTTATCAGAATAACATAATAAACATAAACATAATAAATGGGGGCGTTTTCCCCCACTCTACCCTAATGTTAAAAAAGCTTTCTATTTTAGATAAATGCTGTTATTTTGAACTATGGTTTGTTTGTAATGTGACTTTTTTCATGTATGACATTAAAATTATTTTTAGAATTAAATACATAAATAGGTTAAGCAATACAAATGTGTTTATGTCTGATAACCTTTTAAACACAAACTTAACTGCAGACACTGAAATGACGTACACTGTGTGATACAGTACAAATATTTTGAGTGTCCCTCATTTTCCTATAAATAACCACGATTGTCCCGCATTTTCCTTTTCTGAAGTTGGCAACCCTAACTGTCACACACACACATGCAGGAATACAAACAAACGCAAGCATGCACACACACTGACATCCACACGCACAGACACACACCCATACACACACATACAAATCCACATGCACAAACACACACGCGCACACACATGTACGCATGGATACATACACGCACAGACACACACATACACGCACAGACACACACACATACACACAGACAGACATGCACATACTACTACTTTTTTTATGTATATATACATAAACACGCAATACAGCCAAATTGCTCCACGTCATTTATTTTTGTGGAAAGCCAGTGCAGGCCTGAGCGGCGGTCATATTTTGTACCGCCATGCGGTACATCTAGTCTAATTACAGATGTGCTAATTTGCATAAATACCACAACAGGTCTAAACATTGGGTATAGCCAGGTGAAAATGTCTTGTTGAATCTTGTTGAGATTCCCATGAGCATTAATACATAGAGGCAGGAAGAAGTACTTTAAACCAGCCTTTATTCATTTTTAAGAGATGGGGTTTGGGGCTGGGTCCGTGGGACTGTTTCTGGGGGACGAGTCTGAGGCAAGAACAGGAGACAATGGTAAGGAGAATGCAGAAGACAAAAGGTAGGTAAAATAAAAAGTGAATCCCCAGAAACAGTCCCACGGACCCACAGCCCCAAACCCCATCTCTGCAAGAATAATTAATAAAGGCTGGTTTAAAGTGACTGCCACCCGGTTTGGAGAGGAGGAGGCCCCGACTCAGAGTGGGCTGAGGGCTGTGCCGTTGACTGGGACGTTGGATCTGGATGTCGCTGTAGTGGATAGTGCGACGGAGGTGAACTCGGGGAACTTGGCTGTGTCGCCTGCATGGAGCCGTGTGGTGAAGGAGGGTCGCCGGCTGAAACATGTGAGTGAGGACGCGAATGCACAACCAAGACCCCGTCTAAATCAATCAAGAGGCAAGAAGCCATACGGTATTGTTGGAACTTGCCCTGAGGGGAATATACAAGCTGTGAAAACAAAGCGGGTGAGTGTTTATGCCACAAAGTTTTTGCCTGATCTTGACGCTGAGACACTGACTAATTATTTGAAGGAAAAACTCCATCATGATGTTACTTGCCAAAAGATGGACACTGCTCAGAATCGATATAGCTCCTTTAAAGTAACGGTTGAATGTGATAAGGTGGAAGATGTATATGAGCCAGAGATTTGGCCTCATGGAGTATTTGTACGTCGATTTTTTGAGCCACGCAAACCCAGGGCAAATGCAGGCCCAGTGGATGTAGTAACAACTAGTAGCTTAAGAAGGGTGTCGGCATCTGAGGAGCTTGCGTCTACGGCTTTGAAGTCATGAGAATGAACGATGTATCTTAGAGTTCTGTCATATAACTCCAGAGGGCTGCGCTTGGGTCGGAATATGAGTGATAAAGTACAACGGATTGTTATTGACAAACTCTTGGAGAAAGCGGACATTCTATGTTTACAAGAGACGTTTTTATCCAAACAAGATCTAGATAAACTTAATTCCTTGCATGATGATTTCCATGGAGTTGGTGAATCCACAACTGACTTAAGTATGAGAATATTGCGTGGCAGAATACCTGGGGGTGTGGCCATTTTTTGGCATAAGAAATACGATCCTCTGATCACTGTGATTAGGCTAGAGGTAGACTGGTGTATCGCAATCAAAGTGGAGCATAATGAAAAGGTTTTTGTGATTCTGAATGTGTATACTCCATATAAATGCAGCCAAAATGAAGATGAATATATGAATAGGCTTGCTTTTATAAGTGCTTTTATCAAAGACAATGTATGTACAAGTATATTTATAATGGGGGATCTAAACGCTGATATATCTGATGATAATTCTTTGTTTGGCCAACAGCTAATCAGGTTCTGCCAGGATAGCAAGTTGGCTCTTTCCAGTCAAATACTATTGCCAGCAGAAAGCTTTACATATATCAGTGAGGCATGGAATACAACATCTTGGCTGGATCACTGTATATGTACAGCAGATGCTCACGATTCCCTAGATAAACTTGAAATATTATATGACTTAGCTACAACAGATCACATACCAATTTCAATTATGTTAAATGTTGAAAGTTTACCTGAGATGACTAAATGTGAAAACTCCATAAAAAGTGGAAAATTAGACTGGGCAAGACTCACAGTAAATGACCTTCGGAGATATAAATTATTGACAGAGGAAAAGCTGAGCAATATAAAAGTGCCTACTGAGACAATTGTGTGTGTTAATGCGGGTTGTAAGAATCCAAAGCATAACGAAAAGCTATGTAAGATGTATGATGAAATCGTGGACTGCTTAAATGATGCTAGTAGACCTTTCTGTCAAAAAAGGGTTAAAAAACATAACTTTAGGGCCGGATGGAATGAATTTGTTTCTGAATTACATCTGAAGGCCAGAGTTGCTTTTAAAAACTGGGTTTTGACAGGTAAAGCTAGGTATGGTCCAGAATTTGAGGAAAAGAAACGGGCAAATGCTAAATTCAAATATGCTCTGCGATATATAAAAAGGAATGAGCTGACCATGAGAGCAAACTCAATGGCTAAGAACCTGCAGCAAAATAATGGCTATGACTTTTGGCAAGAAGTTAAGGCTATCAACAACAGAAAAATACCACTGCCGACTTGTATTGATGGGGCTGTTGGAGCCGAGAATATTGTTAACCTGTGGAGAAAACATTATGAAGCTCTTTTTAATTGTGTTGCGAGGGAAGAATTTGAAGTTGGTCATGTGTCGAATGAAGAAGATATGATTATTACACCTGATGAGGTTAAGTTCGCAATTGATAAACTCGCTGTGAATAAAGCATGTGGTCCTGATCTAATAACTGCTGAACATTTGAAACACGCTAGTTCAAGGGTTAATGTATTACTTGCTTTGTGTTTTTCAGGTTTTTTATTTCATGCTGTGTTACCTGATTCCATGACAACAGTATTACTATTGCCTGTTATTAAGGATAAAACTGGTAAAATAACTGCGACAGAAAACTACAGGCCAATTGCATTGGCAAGTGTGCTTTCTAAAATATTTGAGCAAATCCTCATGGATAGGATCAAAGAATATTTAATAACTACGGATAACCAATTTGGTTTTAAAAGTAAGCTTGGCACTGATCTATGCATATATTCATTAAAAGAAGTAGTTAGTAAGTATAATACTCATAATTCCACTGTTTTTATGTGTTTTCTAGACGCTTCCAAGGCGTTTGATCGAATAAATCATTCTAAGCTTTTTTTTAAATTACAAGAAAGAGGAGTTCCCCCTTATATTATAAGAATTTTACTCTTATGGTATATACATCAAACCTTAAAAGTACAATGGGGTAATTCCGTTTCGGAACCGTTCTATATGACAAATGGGGTTCGGCAGGGTGGGTTATTGTCACCACTTCTTTTTAATCTCTACATGGATGGTCTTTCTGTGGAGCTAAATGACTGTAAGACTGGATGTCTGATAGGTGATAGTATTTTTAATCATTTGATGTATGCGGATGATGTTGTCATTATGTCTCCGTATAGTGTAGGCCTACAACAATTGCTTCGAATTTGCTCAAATTATGGTAAGCAGCATGACATAAAATTTAATATTAAAAAGAGTGTAATCATGATTGTTAAAACCCAAGAGGACCAAAAGATTAACTTTCCTTCTTTATATCTAGATGATAAAGTTTTAAATGTAGTAACTAAAGTAAAGTACCTAGGCCACATCATTAAAGATGATTTAAACGATGATGATGATGATGTGCAGCGCCAGTGCTGTAAATTGTATGGGCAAGCCAATATGCTGGCTCGTAAGTTTTCTATGTGTTCAGACGATGTGAAAATAACTCTATTCAGAGCATACTGTGCTTCTTTCTATACAGCCCACCTGTGGTGTAAATATTCTAAAGCAAAGATGAGAAAGTTACAGGTAGCATATAATGATGCTCTTAGAATTTTACTTAAGGTCCCAAGGTGGTCAAGTGCAAGTCAAATGTTTGTGGCTAATAATATACCCATGTTGAATGCTGTCTTAAGGAAGTATATGTACAGTTTCATATGTCGGATGAATGATTCTAAAAATAGTATCATAAGAGACTTAAATAATATTGTGTTGAGTGAAACAAGGTATTTTTCCTGTTTCTGGAAGCATTGGAGAGAAAGCTTGTATGTATTTTAAATTATGTATGTTGTTTTTGTCTATGGATGTTGTAAGTTATTTATATGGACCCATGGGTCTGAAATAAAGAATTAATAATAATAATAAATAATAAAGTACTTCTTCCTGCCTCTATGTATTAATGCTCATGGGTAGCCTAAATGGGTTCCATTCACACCTTAACATTTAGTCTTTTACTGTTATATGTCAACAAGATTCAACAAGACATTTTCACCTGGTTAGACCCAATGTTTAGACCTGTTGTGGTATTTATGCAAATTAGCACAACGCGCGCACTTGTCACCGTATTGAACACTAATTCACAACCTTTTTGCAAACAATTTTTTTATTATTATTTTATTTTTACTCTTACAGTTACGTGATGCGTTTCTGTTCTGTTACAGGTATGCATTTGAATGCATTAGGTTTGGTATTCGTTCAAAGGTTAAGCAATTTGTAGGATGGTTTGTATTTATTTGTGAAATATTATCTAGGCTCATTTATTTACATTTGTAAAATACAAGACGTGTGAGTAATTGAGTGAGTGGGTGTGTGTGAGTGTAGGAGCCATATTAATTTATTTTTCTTTAACTTCTATTTGTTATTAACATTTTCCATTTAGTTATTTTACGTTTTATTATTGTGTGCAGTCCTCCTGCAGGCAATGGGAGAAATTCATTGTAAAGGCTTTAATTCCAGTCCAGCAGGGGGTGCTGATACCAGCGCAACAGTCGTTGACCGCAAGAAGAGTGCGGATGACCGTTTTGAAGCGTGTGTTGCAGTAACACGCTTATAGGACTTAACATTTGTGTTTTGTTTATGTATTTTTTTCAACAATAAATATCCTTGAACAGCATTTAACTTGAGCATCTCATTCTTACGAGTCGAAACGGATCAGCATCACCACAAAGGTACAGGAGCATCGCCAACAAAATCAACAAAGGATGTTTTACCAGTACAATATAGTCAATGACTCGCTGTTTGGATTGGATTGTGGATCATTTGTGGAGCAACATAGATGACAAATGTTAAGCATTCATTTTATGTTTGGATTGTTTGAACAACCCGCATGGCAAAGGAAACAGGAATCAACAAGTGAGCTAACAGAGGTATGTGCGCTATGACTAGTGGTGACCGATTTATCGCCAAGGCCGATATATCGGCCGATATTTGGCATTTTTGAAATATCGGCATCGGCCGATACGTTTTTCTGATTGGCCGATGTGTTGAAAGCGGGACTTTTATTTTGACGGCGCTCCGGACTTTTATTTTGACGGGCGGCGCTGAGAACACCAGCGCCAGGAGAGAACTGCAACCGCAGCTCCTCAGATCAAACAGCGCTCACTCACATTCTCCGTCTTCATTCATATACGATCTCTGTCAGTCATATCTAATACTTTGTTAGACAGAACTGGTAAACAAAGAAAGTAAATGGTATGCAAAGTAAGTAAAGTAAAGCGTTTGCTTTTATATTATTTGTAACAGAAAAGGCAAACAATCAGGCTAAAATACTTTCTCATTTGCCGTCAACATTCAGCAAATGCGCATCTACGTCATTTAAACAAATCTCTGAATATCTAATAAACATTTAATTTCACAAACCTTGCCGATTTAATTGAATCCAGCTGTGATATCTTGTGAAGTGTGCATTACCGTCTGCGAGTGACGGTCGGTCCGTGCGAAGTGAGTGAATGCGAACAGAAGATCAGCTAAAGGGGACGCGATCGAAAAACTTTAAATCCTTCATTTTAAAATATGCTGATATATAACCAGTTGCCCACTGTGTCATATTCATAACGTTTTCACTGTGCTGTATGTAAAATTAGCGTTACCTTGACTTTATTTGAAAAAATATGATTACCAGCACGAAATGACCAGATTACTGAGTGCCCTGTTACAGTGTTCACCTTCTTTTTATTCACATATTCATATATTTCTAAACAATTACTTTGTGAAAAATACTGTAATAGGATTGCAAATGTAAGAAGTTGCCATCTAAAGTATAAAAGCATGTTTATTTAAAAAATTTGTTTTATAATTTATTTATAATTTATTATTAAAATAAGAAATTATTGATTAAAATAAATATATATAAAAATATCGGCTTTATATCGGCCATCGGCCACCCTGCTCTCTAAGATATCGGCATCGGCATCAGCCATCAAAAAACCAATATCGGTCGACCACTAGTCATGAGCATTACTTAACACTAGGTAGCTGTTACAGCCTCTAATAACCTTGTTACCAGAAACGCATCCATTGCCAATCAGTCTTTAGGCTGAATGTATACCTTAATGTTATGTTGTAAAATTTATTATGTAAGTAGGTGCCATGCAGGTAAAATTCTTGGCAAAAAATTCAAAACAAAACAAAACCTTGACAAGCAAACAATCGTTATTGTCGAGCCCTGAAATGAAAAGTTGAACTTAAGTAAACTGTTAAATGTTGACCGGGTTAAACATATTGATAAGAAAATCTGTGAGTATCTCAACTGTTTTCAGAAGAGGTTAGGTTAACTTTAATTTCAGCTTAATTGTTTATGAAAGTTTGTGGTTTTGATGACGTGTAGATGAGAGGTTTTGGTAGTTTTGTAAAGATTTTGCTTGGAAGTGAGATTTACAATTTATTTAACATAAATGTATATTATTTAATATAAACGTTGTTAATCGGTGATGTCAGTTACAGACAATGTCAGCTGAAACTAGCTCAATAGCAAACAAATATTGATAAAACCTGCTCTATGATTTCAGTAGGAAGAAAATAAAAACCTTAACAGATTGGAAGCATCACTATTTCAGAATGTATGTAGAAAAGTGTTGACAGGAAACACACAGAGGAAGTCAGAAATGTAATTAAATAACTTTTTATTGATTCTCTCACAATATTTTTGATCTATATCATCATGCGTCTATTATTTTCATATTTTTAAATTACTCAGTTTTTCTATTATGTTTAAGAAGGTTTTTACATAACATTTTAAAGAAATATTCCGTGAAAAAGTAAACGTAAAAAAATATCCTAATGAAGAAATTATTTTCTGTATATTTTTATATTCTTTCTTTTTTCTACATTTCCCCTCAGGTGTGGCTTATTTCCTTTTAATAAACCTGGCATTGTTGGACCTGTGAGAAATGGTTTGTTGTGTTCTTATCCTTCTATGCTGTCTTGGAAAGAAAATGAACTCAGGGCAGAGTTCATTGGATTATCATCTATAAGGCACTATGAACCATGTGACTAAGTAAAACACTAATGGTGTTGGTATAGATTTTTAATATTTTGAAAAAAGTGTTCTAGTTCTTTGATTAAAACACAAAAAGTAATATTTAGAAATAATATAGAAAAAGAAAAGAACTGTTTTCTGTATTAATATATTGTATTGTATTGTAAAATGTAATTAATTATTGTAATCAAAGATGAATTGTCAGCATCATTAGTCTTTCAGTGTCACGTGATCTTTAAGAAATCATTCTAATATAATGATTTAACATTAAGATGACATTTATGATTTTTATCAATGTTGAAAACAGTTGCTTTATATTTTGTTTTTCAAGATTATTGATTGTTTGATTATTGATTATGAATAGATATTAAAAAAAACGTAGTTAATTTGAAACAGAAAATGTAACTTTGTTCTTTACTGCATGCTTGCTTAATAAAAATATGAATTTGTTAAACAACAAATCATATTGACTTATCAACAGTAGTGTAAAGTACTGTTTATATGTTTTGAGGTCTATTTAACAATGAATCCTGAAGACAAAAAAAGAAAATGTTTTAAATTGTTACATACACAGAAATATTACTCAGTGCAACTGTTTGGACATATATAATAATCAGAAATGTTTTGGATGTTTGCATTGAAAGAATGTATAGTATTCAAATATAAAAATTTCATATTAATGAAATTCAATAGAATGTAAAAGAATACTATAGGTATAGGGAATACCAATATGGTGGTGTGGTGGCCTTACTTGATGTCATGAGCAATCCAGTCTTTCATATAGATCAGTGAGTAGTGTCTAGCATATGGTATATATGGAATAGTCTTCCTAATGTTTGGGGTTCAGACACACCAAATAAATCTAGATTAAAGACATCTCTTAAACCAAGAATTCAATGAACATATTTCATAATCTTGTTATACATGCACATGTAGTAATATGTGATGAAATATAGTAAAAAGCGCAAACGATTATCTTTTGACTGAAATATGGACAGTAGCTATGCTAATCTTTGTCCTGTTGTTTCTCTCTTTTTATCTCAGGCTGCTCAGCAAGTTTACTATAGTAGCTGCAGTTTGAATCTAGCCTCAAGTCAATTGTGAAGACTTTAGATGTTGCAAACACTGAGACAGACTTCAGATGATGACAACTATAGATGGACATACAAAATTACCAGATATTTTGCTTATATTGCATTAGCCTAGTTTTACAGACAGGGCTTAGATTAAGTCAGGATAAGACCTTAGTTAAATTAGTATATTTAACTATCTTTTTAAAAAAAAAAATCAAAATGTACTTGAAAAATAGTTTTTTACAATGTATATTTTACAATATGTCAGCAAACTTGCCTTTTAAAAATGTTGAAGAATGGCATAATTTTGTTTGTTTAACTGAATAATTTAAACTTATAAGTTTTATTATCTTACATTTAGAAGATGGTAGTATTATAGTAAAATTGCAGTAATACTAAAGTAAAATGATGGTAGTCAGAGTAATCATATTGTGAAAGCATGGTTGTTGTAGTAAAACCATGGTTCATTATGTAGCTATTATGGTTTTAATGCAAATGCTATAAAACATGGTTAATTTTCGTAAAGGTACAAATATACTTATATTTGATATTGAATAGCCTACATGTTAAAGTATTTATTTAATCTGTTCACTGAAAATGTATTTAATAAAATTAAATTTGAAACTGCTATTTGAGAATGATGTAAGTTTTTATCTTTTTGTGTTTTCTAATAATTAATCTGTAAAGTCATTTAGGTTAGCATGAGTCTTAACTGATTATAAACCGTGGTCCTCTTGAAAACACATTATATACTAGCGGGTCGTTAATGGAGCACCCCTATTTTAAAGTTATGTTTGTAATGTCTGCAAAAAGTTAGAAGTCATGGCAAGAGGCAGTAACTTATATACTCGTTTTCAAAGGTGTTGCGGTTCTCGTTAATAAAAAGTATGAACGTAGTGCTTTCCCCTTTAAGATTGGAGCGCGTTCTGTGTTGTTCATCTTTCAGTATGCTTTGCTTAGGTTTAGTTTGTCGCCGTTTGCACCAAAATACATATTATTCCAGCGTTGGCTCGGCAATTAGGTCCCATACTCGAGTCGAGGGAGGCGGGGTGCTAGATTTTTGCAGTATTGACCTGGGCCGTGTTTCCCGATAACGATGTATCTTAGCTCTTAAGAGCGCTTTCTACATGCAAGGTTACGAACGCTCGCAGCAATTCCACGAGCGTTTCCCAAAAATGCATTTAACATGAACGCGCGAGAACCCGCTCTACATGCTACTTAAGAGTCGCTGTCCATTTGTGAAGTGCTGAAACATAACCTTATATGGAATCGTATTCTGAACGTTTAACCTAATAATTGTCATCTGTTGTGGATTAGCAATCAAGACAAATCTATATAAAGCACCTACAGGCGGAGGCACTGACAAAATGGCTGGACAAAAAAAATGAAAAGATACCTTTCAAAGAGATGAAATTAATGTCCTTTTAGAGGAGATAGAGTGAAACAAAGATGTAATTTTTAACAGATTTAAAGGATTTTTTTTCATTACATTAATTTTTATTAAAATTATTAGATTAAATTATTTAAATTTTTTTTGTTTTGTTTTCTGACCTTTTTAATTATTTAATTTATACATTAATTTAACCAACAACAAAAAAAAGTAATAAAGTGTACAATAAAGTACAATCAAAACCTTATATTATAATCAAATTGCATTTGAATAAAGTTAAAGGTGTAATCTGCCGGTTGTCCTGCAGGTGTCCTCATAAATCTGTCTTCTTACGATGCACTTGGGGATGTACGATTACTCCAGAGCACTCGTAGATCTAGCCTACGAAGATTTTCAAGTGCTACTTAAGCTACGATGCTTTTGGGAAACAGACCATAATATTAAGATCAGTCGTACGATCGTTTTTACGATCAACTTAGGCTTACGATGCTTTTGGGAAACGGTTTCCCGAAACCTTCTTAACGCTACGTCGGTCTTAATTACACCTTAAGCTGTACCTTATCGTCAATACGTGTTTCCTGAAGCGTTCTTAGTTAAGTATACCTTCTGTAAGTCATACGTTCGGAAGGTTGGTCTGGACCACTCTTAGCTTTACCTTATCACTGTTGCAGGTCTATATGAAAATAACTCTGAAGTTTTAATACACACAGACAGTGTTCATTTAGGCTAATTCAAGTGTTTTCATGCAAAGAATAAAATTGTCAATCACACTGATTGTTGTTAGAATTTTAATTATATTATTATATTATATTATTAATTTAATAAAAGAGCGCTTTTAAAGGCCAGTGAAAGCATAGGCTACTCTCAGTTAAGTTCTATTCGGACGCTAATATTGTTTCTCATGGGCTTGTCCGGTATTTTAATCATTTACAGGGGTAAGTCTGTGATTTTATTGCCGTCCGAATACATAATATCAGTGTTTTTCTCACCCAACCTGCGTAAAAATCCCTGTCCAAATTAGTAGGCCTACCTACTGTTTTTTGACAAACAGGTCGTGTGGGAATTTAATTGCCGTCTGAATCCACATCTCTGCGTTTACAAAAAGAGATTCTGTTTAAATCCTTTTTGATCACTGCCGAGCACCGTACGTAAGATGTAAACTTTTATTACTGAAATTCTGGAAAGTATTTACAAGAACAATATTTCATCGCAGCTCCACCTCAGCGAACAAAAATGGGAAAGAGATGAAATTTTAGAAATCGTTATTGTTGCAGCAATATATGATACAATTTTAAAATATGTAGGCTAGGCTATTATAGGCTATTATAGTTTGGATTATTTTTTATAATATCCAATAGTCCTAATAAATGTAATTTCAACTATTTCTGAAGTGCTTCTTTTATAAAGAACACCGCTTTCTAGCATAAAGTAGTGAAACAGCACCTGGACAAGAGAATAATTGACTCTCGAGCCATCGGTATCAACCAATTCAGCAGCATCGCCATGGACAGCGCCGGGTAACGTCGCACGTAGGCAAGGCAAGGCAAGTTTATTTATATAGCACATTTCATACACAATGGCAATTCAAAGTGCTTTACATAGAAGAAATTAAAATAATAAAAGAAATAAGAATAATTAAACAGTTTAGAAATTTTTTATAAAATACAGTACAAACAGTCGGACGAGCATTGGCACAGTGCTCATTCAGTAAATGCATAGCTAAACAGATGTGTTTTGAGTCTGGATTTGAATGTGACTACTGTAGGAGCACATCTGATCTCCTCTGGGAGCTGGTTCCAGCTGCGGCTGGCATAATAGCTAAAAGCAGACTCGCCATGCTTAGAGTGAACCCTTGGTATTTCTAGCTGATATGATCCTAATGATCTGAGTGATCTGTTGGGTTTATATTCAGTGAGCATATCTGCAATGTATTGAGGTCCTAGGCCATTGAATGATTTATATACCAGTAATAATACTTTAAAATCAATCCTAAATTTAACTGGGAGCCAGTGTAAAGACCTGAGGACTGGTGTGATGTGTTCATATTTTCTGGTTCTGCTCAGAATCCTGGCGGCATCGTTCTGTATGAGCTGCAACTGTCTTATGGTCTTTTTGGGAAGGCCAGTGAGGAGTCCGTTACAATAATCCACCCTGCTGGTGATGAAAGCATGAACAAGTTTCTCTAAGTCTTGTCTGGAAACAAAGCATCTTATTCTTGCAATATTTTTCAGATGATAGTATGCTGATTTAGTTATTGCTTTGACATGACTACTGAAACTAAGGTCTGACTCTAGTGTCACACCAAGATTCCTGACTTGATTTTTAGTTGTTTGACCCCTAGAGTGAAGGTATGCGTTCACCTTGAGAACTTCATCTTTGTTTCCAAACGCAATGACTTCAGTTTTGTCTTTGTTTAATTGAAGTAAGTTTTGACACATCCAACTGTTGACTTCATCAATGCATTGGCACAGGGAGTCAATGGGGCTGTAGTCGTTAGGCGATAGGGCTAAGTAAATCTGTGTGTCGTCTGCATAGCTGTGGTAAGAGATTTGGTTCTTCTTCATTATTTGGCTCATTGGGAGCATATACAGGTTGAACAGGAGTGGCGCAAGAATTGAGCCTTGAGGGACTCCGCATGTCATGGATGTCCACTCAGACTTATGGTCTCCTATACTCACATAATAACCTCTCCCATCTAAGTATGACCTGAACCATTTTAGGACTAACCCAGAAAGCCCCACCCAGTTTTCCAGCCTGTCCAGAAGTATGTTATGATCGACAGTGTCAAATGCAGCACTGAGGTGGAGTAGTACCAGCACTGATAATTTGCCTGAATCAGTATTTAAGCGAATATCGTTTATTATCTTTATGAGCGCTGTCTCTGTGCTGTGGTGCGGTCGGAAACCAGATTGAAAATGGTCAAAGGATCCATTCAAGCTCAAGAATTTATTCAGCTGATTGAAGACAACTTTTTCAATGATCTTGCCTATGAAAGGAAGATTTGAGATCGGTCTATAGTTGCTTAATATGGTCTTATCCAGATTGTTCTTTTTCAGGAGGGGCTTGACAACTGCAGTTTTCAGGGAGTTTGGAAAACTCCCAGAGAGAAGTGAAGCATTTACCACTTCTAGAAGATCTGCTTCTAAACTGTTTAACACACTTTTGAAAAAAGATGTGGGAAGTGTGTCAAGAGCGCAGGTTGATGTTTTAAGGTGCTGTACGGTTTCTTCCAAAATGTTGCCATTAATTTCTTTGAAGTCAGACATAGTAGCTACTTTCTCAGGTGGTCTGATCTGTCTGACCCCAGCGCAACTCAAGGATGTGCTGATCACCTTTCTGATATTATTGATTTTCTCAGAGAAGAAAGAAGCAAACTCACTGCACTTGTTGTCTGAGAGCATTTCACTGGGAATCTGGTTTGGCGGGTTTGTCAGTCTCTCTACAGTAGCAAAAAGAGTGCGTGTGATGTTTAAATTACTGTTTATAATATTTGAGAAGAAAGTCTGTCTAGCTTTGCCCAGTTCCATATTGAAAGCATGAAGGCTGTCTTTGTAGATGTTATAATGGACTACAAGTTTTGTCTTCCTCCATATGCGCTCTACTTTTCTGCATTGTCTTTTCACATTTTGCACTGCTGTTGAGTTTCTCCAAGGTGCTTTTTGTCTGCCACTCTTCTTCCTGACTTTCACAGGAGCAATATCATCAATTACACCTTTAACTTTTGAGTTAAAAGAATCAAGGAGAAAATCAACAGAATCTGCAGATATGCTTGGTGTTAAAGATATAGCCTTCATAAATAGTACACTAGTGTTCTCATTTAAGCATCTCTTCTTGACAGACACAGATCTCGTTTCAGTGGCAGGACAGATCAATATATCAAAGAAAATACAGAAATGATCAGACAGTGCTACATCCTTAATAACAATCAATGAAATGTTTAGACCCTTACTGATAAGTAAATCTAGAGTGTGTCCACGATTGTGTGTGGGTCCATGTACATGCTGAGTCAGATCAAAAGTTTTTAAAACAGTTTTGATTTCTTTTGCCATATTGTTTTCTGCACTATCTATGTGAATGTTAAAATCTCCAGCAATGGCAAAACAGTCAAACTCTGAGGTAATTGTTGATAACAGTTCTGTAAAGTCCTCAGCAAAGGCTGGAGAGTATTTTGGAGGCCTGTAAATAATGATGAGTAAAATGCGTGGAGCACCTTTTAACACAATACCCAGATATTCGAAAGACAAGTAATTCCCAAATGATATTTGCTTACATTGATAGATATCTTTAAAAAGAGCAGCTAGACCCCCACCTCTCTTTACAGCTCTGCAGACACTCATAAAAGTAAAGTTAGGAGGGGCTGCTTCATTGAGGATTGTTGCACTGTATCTGTCTTCTAGCCAGGTTTCATTTAGAAGCATAAAATCTAGGTTGTTTGTGGTAAGAAGGTAGCCTATATCTTAAGCAGCTTTATAAGGTATAGTTTGGGGAACACGCCTAGTAATGGTATACCTTTAGTTAAGTTATACCTTACGAGTCTTCATAGCGCGCTAAGAGACAACGTTATCGGGAAACCCAGCCCAGCATGTGTATTGTGTTTGTAAGAGATATTGCACGTTTGTCGATGGAGAGGTATCAAGCACGAAATGCTTCTGGCCGGTTTGTGCAGGACAAACTATCCCTCTGAGAACCTTTGATTTCAGAGGTTACAGGTATTGATGGAGGCTGTATGTGGACCTACACAGTACACAGGCTATAGCGTAATTTAAATGCGGCAAATTTTAATGGACATGATACTTACAGTTCAACAAAAGCAGAACACCGTTCAATCTGATAAGTAGAATTATTTTGGTAAATTCATATTGACGCATTGATAAACAAAGGTAGAGTAGCTTACCATAACTCAATTTAAGTGCATTCCTTTGCATTCAGGCTTTTATTTGAGGATAACGCTTTACGTGTAATTAAAATAATTGTTAGTATACAGCATTTGCTTTTGTCTAGATATAGGGCCTAATCCTTTTTATTTTGCATTTAGGAAAGAAAAGCCTTTTCACTTAATGCCCTATCGCGCATGTGAGTAGAGAAAGATAGCAGATCAACATTGAATCTACATTGAATTAATGTTAGTGCATTAACCAAAAGATAATTGAATCAATGTTAAAATGTATAAAATCAATCTGGCTTTATTTACAGCAAGATTCTGCTTGTTTGTTATGCTTGCCTGTACTACGCACACACGGAGGCGTATGCAAAAGGATATGGGCACCGGATGGCGCAGCAGAAATGGGGGCTGAAGGCGGCGAGAAGACGACCGGCTTTCTCAGGCTTTTAGTCCTGTGATGCAGAAGGCTCGTCCCACTGCCGTGCCTTTTCGACGGCGCGGGTTCTTCCCAGATATCCAGTGATGTAAGTATCTCGCTGAAGAAATGAAAAATCCAAGCGCTCCTGGATTATAGGCATAAGCCACGCACGGCCATTTTGGCGGGCCGCGACGACTGTGGGCGCCAGCGCCGTCATTGGTGCTTACGTTACGAGCGGTCTCTCGATAGGCTGCAGCAGTTGCCGCAGAGCAGCCAATGGGCGTGCGAGCTGCCTCGCCTAGGTCTGCTCGCTGCAGTAAATGCGTTTTAAAGTAATGCAAAATGAAGGATTATTTTTTGCTTCAGTATTCTCGAGAAGAGAGGTTTTCTCTAGCTAGCTTATGCAACACGAGAGTACTCTCGTAAGAGAACTGTTGTCGTTGCCCGAATGCTTCATCTGTCTGTCTGTTTCGTGCTTGAAATCTGTTTTTTATCCGCGCTTGAAATCTGTTATGCCGATCTGATTTGGGGTTGGCATTTGGCACGCAATGTTAGGATTGTCAAGGCAACCGGTGGAGAAATTTAAGCTGACCAAAAATTAACTTAGCGTTAATTTGAACTATTAATTGATTAGCTAATAATGAACTACTACATTCATCTGAGCGCTATTACTTACTAATTTGTTAATCAGAGTTTCTTGTTAGTTATAGTAGTTACTAGAATGTTAATAATGCGTTACTCATTTGTTCCTGTGTAATTATTCATTAATGAAGGAACAGTATTCTAAAGTGTTACCCAAATATGCTTAGTTCCTTGAGTTTTATTTCAATTGTTCTTTGTAAAGAAAAGCCAGTGGTGGTCAAGTGCCTGCAACAAGAGATATTAGACACATGCCTCATGCAACAAATAAAAAGGAAAAGTTGGCTATACACTGCCCACCTGTAGGCCTATGTCTCCTCTGTCTGTGCAGACTCTTCTGTAGGCCTTTCTGTAGATCATGTGGAATCCTGCAACTTATATTGCAGCCATAAAGCATACAAGTATAAATTAGGTAAAGTTATTTATGCACTTGCAGGTAGGCTAGTTCCTCCATATGACAGTTATCTGAGAGGGTTTATTCACTGTCCAGTGCAATGGAAACAAATGGACATTACAAAGTCTTATACTTTCTTTCCTTTGGAAAGTTAGAAAATGTCCACTTACGGCACATATTTCAGCTCCACTTTCTTGGGAACAGATACAAGTGTTGGTGTATTATGTAAAAGTGCACAAAAGAGGAAAACACAATGTCATTACAATGAACTACACTCGGGAAAAATATTTTTACATTAACATAAGTTTATCAGTTTTCACTTTCACAAGTCAAACAATTCTTCATTACTCAAGATTTAACAGTTGAAATGACTATACGGCCTTAATTTAATGCAGCAAAAATGATTTTACAGTGTAGGCTACTAAGATCTTTTCCATTTTTTTTCTCAGCCTTTTTCTTGGTTGCTTTTATAAACAGACAACCATTTATTTAACAGTGCCTTTTATAAAAGAGACTATAATATAAGTGAAAATTACCATTATGTAGAATATTTTTGTACTTCACTTTTATTTGTTCCCATGTTCTAGTGTGGTGACTGACATTACAATGCACAAAGTAATTATGCAATTATTAAAATACAAATATATAGGCTAATAAGTGCTAAAAACATCTATGGCCACTTCTAACGGATTTAAATTGTCTGCTACTTTTTGCCAGCCCTCTCTCCTGGCTTTTGCAGACTTTGAGGTGTTTCCTGGCGTTTTGATTAAACATTAAAATTCTGAATAAACTTTGACTATTAGTTCTTGCTCTGCTGAGGAGAAAAACTGAGCGCGCTCTTTGGCCACGCTGAGCAGCCAATAGCAGCGTTGCTGATCAATGTTTCTACTATTGATAGGCTACATATCCCCCTTTTAAACTTCGCATGAACGCGCAATTATCTGAGATAACTCAATCCAGAGATACTAATCATATCCGGCAAGTGTGTTCGAAGAACCCAATAAGCCAGATCATGATTAGCACGATTATATCATCTTGGATGTCTCATTTGATCTCAGATGTTTTAAGCAATGTACGAAGAATGGGCCCCAGGTTGACAGAATCGTAAAAATAAATCAAATTATAATTAATAATTAATTTTAATTAAATGCATTTTGATTTAATGGCCACAATATTATCATTGATATTTGGTTGATAAGGGATTTTTTTTTTTATTCAATTTAAAGGACTTGGGCTCCAGATCAAAACCAGAAAAGTAGAAAGAGATTAACTTCTTATATTAGGTACTTTTGGGAGGGAATGGAAAAAGTCTTTATTCCTTTTCATTTCGTCCAAAAAGTACCTAATATAAGAAGATTATTTATTGGATGATAGAAATGATTATGATAGCCCCTCGTTAGAAGCAGCCAATCATCAGTCTAATCTTAATTTGCACAGGTATAAATACTTCTCTGGTGGCATATTTTGTCATTTGTCCAAGACAGCAAAATTGGAGTTCCAAGACTTCACGGCATCTTTCATCAAAATGGCTAGTCCTGCTAAGGTTCCAAAGGAGGGTGAAGACGCGGTTGAAGGATTCATATATAACGTTTCTCCCAGAAAGCAGAGCCGCAACAATTCTCCGTATTTCACCGCCGTTATTCAGAGCGCCAGGAAAGAGTACCATAGAGTGGTCATTTTCTCCATGGATAAGCAAACCACCTTCTCCCAAGCTGAAAAGAATGGCAACGCTGTGAGGCTGCGCAACGTCAAGCGCAGTATAAGTAAGTAGCCTAGTTGTTTTTTACAGAACAGCCTCACTGATGTGTTGTGGTTCAATGCTGTATGGCCAGTGGGCACGGTTTTAATAAAACTCTTTTGATTTTTCCTATAGGCTATTCTGATCCGGACAGATTTGACGTGTTGTGCTCTCGCGGGACCAGCGTGGAGGTGACCAGCCTGCCGTTTTTGCGATTCGCGCCGCCGAGCTGCAAAGCAATGACAATAGTGGAGGTGAAAGCGCTCGGTCCGAAGCAGAAGGTATGAATCGCAGAGCTGACTTTTCCTGACTGCTTTTGTTTGTGGCCGCAATGGACAGAAAAGTAATGTTGTGTTTGTGGTGTGTTTAGGTGGGCGAGCTTCTCGGAAAAGTTAAATTGCATGGATCTGTGAACAGAGTGGTGAGCGTTAACGGCATGGACTGCGAGCTTAAGGTGACGCTGTGGGACAGGTTCGTCAACTCGACAGAGGGCGGAGAGTCTTACAGCTTCAGGAACCTGTCCACGCGAGACAGAGACGGGTGTATCTGTCTCTGTACTGGTCCATCCAGCACCATAGACCAGATCACTGATCTGCAGGTGGAGGAGGGAGAAGGTGCTGAGCAAGAGCAATTAACGGCACTTTTCAGTGCCACAATAAAAGGAATTGAGGTGGTTATTCAAAGAAAATGCTCTAGCTGCCAGTTCAAACAGAGGGAGTTTGTAGAGAAGTCTACAATGCACCGGTGCGAGGGCTGCAGGATGAGGCAGGCGTCCCTCCGTTTCTCCCCCTCTTTTGTAGATAAAGCTTGTGTCTCCACTGACAGCGGAGATGAAAGTGTGTTGTTGACCAGCTCGGCACTGTCAACTTATCTGCGCGGCGCCGGCCTTACCAATTTGTCAAACGATTCGGAGGCGATCGAGGACCACTTTCTCCAGTCCCCCGCCTTTGACCTGAAAGTCAACCTGGACGGTTTTCTTATATCCATCGAGGCAGCTCGTCCACGTGAAGCCGGCTCGTCAGAGGCAGCGGCTCCTGCTCTCACCGCGGAAGAGAGGTGGGACAGTGATGCAGAAGGCGGAGAGGAAGGCAACGCGGTCGCGGAGGAAGGCAACGTGGTGTGTGGTGGTTTGGAAATTTAAAGTACAGCTGTCGATTTCAGTTTCGTTACTGTTAGATTTTTTTTTTTCTTTATTAAGTACAAGTGTTTTGAGTGTTCACCAAATGTTTAATAAATGTTAAATTTTTTATTTGATCCTATTTGTATTGTCTGCTTATTTGACTGGGACAATTTGAACTCCATATATAGAATAATATTTATTAATAAATGTATTCTTAAATATGGTAAATAGGTGGACTGTTAAAGAAATTAAAAGATCAATAAGCCATGGGAAGAAGTATTTTGTATTACAGTTTTTCTCGATTGCTTAAACACTATAACCAGGCTTTTGAACTAAAATTTCAAAACCATAATGCCATTTATCAAAAAGCACACCCATTTCACTAAACTATAAACACTATTCCCTGTTTTGACACATGAGTCAAATTTGTTGAACTGTCACTGCAAAACTCTACACACAAATCCCTTCATTTCTCATTGCCTACACCATGTTGTCATGTATAAAGCACTAGCAGTCAATATTGTTCACTCAAGTCAGCACAGCTTCAGCTCAGTTAGCACACAATTACCCAGGTGGAAACACTAAGAGTCAAAATTTAACACACATCAATCAGATCCTTCAATAGATAGATAAAAGGGCCCAAATCAGTTTACTGAGTTTTGGAACAATGGATCCAGAAAGACATGAAGGAAGAGATCGAGGAGGGAGAAGGAGGAGGAGGAGGAGGACGACGAAGGACAAGAAGACAAGCAGTCTCAGATGAAATTCAAGCCACTCTAGTTGCCCATGTCTTTGTCAATGGTATGACTATGAGGGAGGCTGGGCTACGAGTAAGGCCAAATTTGAGTCGCTTTACTGTCGCCTCGAGAACCTTCAGGGAGGTGTGGTGGCAAACAGAATTCTATCACTGAATAAAAGACAAACATTTCCAATAGTCTTTGATGAGGTTTATTTTCTTGCAAGAAAAGGCCAGCAGTCGTACAGTCACACAGAGTGGCTGCAGAGTGTAACAGTGAAGGTTGGCCATCCTTCATCCTTTATAGTCTTGACTCCCAGAATGTTATCTTTCTAGGCCAATGATGGTATTTCAATCATACGTGGAACATTCTTAGACGTGTTCATCATATTGTCTCCTTGAGTGGATCGAGGCCCTCCTGTCACCTACTAACACTCTTTACCATTCCAATACAATTCCATATTAGAATAAGGTTTTGTGTGTGCTCTTTTACTGTCATATGATGGTCACACACATCTTACTGTAAGTAAATACTGTAAAAAAAAAATTAGAGGAGAGAGTAAAAAAAAAAAAAAAAAAAAAAATTGTGTGTATGTGTGTTGTACTGTGTAGTACATGAATGAATAAAAATGTGCCAGTGTATCCATTGGTTGTGTCTTTGGTGCTCATCATGTGAAAAGGTTTGTGAAGCGGGGAACCACAAGTAACATAACTTACCAGTTTTGGAAATGTTGTTTTGAATTTATTGCACCAGTGTGTTAGACTATGTTGTAGTGTGTGTGATTTTGAGGGCTTGTGTGTCCTGTGTGAGGGCAAAGTTTGGTTTTTCAGCAAGAGTGAATGGTTTTGAGTGTAGAGCTTCATTTTGACCTGAAAATAGGATGTTTGGGGAATTGGGTGAGACGTTATGGATTTGTGTTTACAGTTTTGAGAATATGAGGCATAGTTTCAAGAAATGTGTTTAAGCAATCGAGAAAAACTGTAATTTATCAAAGTAGGCGAATCTTTGTATATAAGTTATACAAGATTGAGGTTGATTTAAAAGTTTCTAATACAGTTCAATTTACAAAAGACTAGAGAACTGGATTAAAGTTTGTAAAAAGTAGAGTTAGGTAGGCTACTGCGTCAATCCAGTATCACGACAACACGTGAAATAGTCACGTTGGTCCATTTTCGTTTGCATTTGAGCTACTAATCGTACCCCTAAACCTAACCATAACCATTTCTTAAAACTACGTAGGTTACAATTATAAAGAAAAACAACAGACAGACAAGTATAATCACAATCATTTATTTATTGCGAAAATGTCAAAACCGGTACCAAAAGTCATTCACGTGACGATGTGTTACAGTCCTTTCTGGCAGTAGTTTTGTTTGAGGTAAGGTAACAGAGTAGAATTTAAGTTATTAATTTAAGCTTGAAAAAAGGTGGGCTTAAACTGTATTGTTTTTCTTTTGGGAGAGGTTTTTTTTTTTGTAAAATAAGATGGAAATGTAGGACGTTAATTATTATTTTTGGATAGATTGAATTATTTGGATATTTGGCCTAACAAGGGCCAGAGCATTAGGTTTTGCGGCTTGCTTTAATTGAGTTGTTTTTCATTGGATGAGTTAGAGCCTATTGCAAGTCTAGTAGTTTGTTTGTATTTTTTATTTCTGAATTATATTACAGTACGTCTAGTGCTTTAAGGAAAAAAAGTTGAAGTCTAAAGGTAATGAATTATCAGAATGATTGTACACTCAAAAAATGTTTTATGTCTAAACATAAGATTTATGTATTTGAATTGCATAGAATTTCCATCCATTTGGATTACATAGATTTAACATAAATCAATTAATAATCTGAATGTGATTCATATTTTAAAGTCATATATAAATGAAACATAAGATTTATGTAATTGTATTAATAAACTGAATGTGATTCATATTTGTCAGTCATGTAAATTAAACGGGTAAGATTTATGTAATAGTACACAGAAAAACACCCATGTTAAATTAACACTGCTCAGTGTTGATATGTGTGCACACTACAGAGTTAAAGTACCATTGAAGCAGTGATGAAGTTAATGATATAATGAAGTGGTGATTAAGCATTAATTATGAACACCTGCTGTTAACAAGCAGAATCACTGAAGGAAAGAGAAACACAAGAACTACAACTGACTTCAGACTAGACATGTGCCGGTATTCGTTAATGAGATAAATCGCGGTAATGAATATGCACGATATTGTTATCGCGGGCACTTAAAAATACCGTGAAAAATAATAGATCTGAATTTAGATTTTTAGAACGCGCATTATAGCTTATTTTCCATCAACCGCTTAAACAAACACTGTGTATATGCTGCGCGAAACACGTGCACACTCTGATGTAAACAATCGCCACGTGTGTAAGCATGCGGCCGGTGCGCACTTCTAGTCTAATGTAAACAGTCCTCACATGGAGAAGCAGCATGGTGGAAGGAGGAACGCCGCCGCCTACAGTCTATGGCCGCCGCCGATCTATCCGGATCCATCCCGCTTCTAAAAGCAGAGCTGCCAACTCGACGCATTCAGCGCGAGACTCTTCACACGCTCACGCCACACATCCGTTTTCTCACGCAGAGAAAAATCGGAGCAAAGAGGACACGAAGACCGTCAAACAAGACAGAGCAGGTTACTTTTGATATAAAACAGGAGAACAATTGTGTCACAGAACGTTACATTTAAACCATTTAATGACCAGCAGCATGTTAGATGACTAAAACAAATAGATAAAGAGGAGTATTTTGTTGAATATGTGCACTGCACTTTTTTACATATTTATTATATTTTTACTTGTGTCATTACATAATTGTTATTATAATGAAAACCACATTATATTTGATTTAATTAGTTATTTGTAACCTTTAATAATACCAGCTGATAGGGCTCTATATGGTTACATAGCATTATGTGAGAATTTTTTTTTTCTTGAGAAAAAAATTACATGTGGGCTATCTACTGTAGCCTTCCTAATATTTATCCAAAATTAGTCAATATTGAATCAAGATTTAAATCAAATCCCAAGTATTGAATTGAAATCGTTAAATTTGTGTTAAGCAATACAAACAGTAGCCAACCAGTCATTGTACCATGTAGCCTAATCATTGTAACATGTTGTAACTAAACTTAATAACATTCAGTTTAGTTACCAAATGTTTTGACAATCACAATTACACCTTGTGATGCAAGTTTTATTTATTTTTTTATTTTTCTACTCCTTACATTTTAAAAATAGCCTTGTTACTCCTATTTAATTTCGGCTTGTTTTCATTCCGGCTTGTCGTCGTTAAAAAAATAATAAATTGGCCAATTACACAAACGGTTTAGATCTGAGTCCTGCCTCCTGAATACACATCGCTAAACTGATTGGCGTTGTGTTTTCTTTCTAACTTGTGAGAGGCTGTAGTCACATTTGGTTGTGCGAAGCGCCAAAACACCCCCGAAGGAAACCTAGATGCGGTAAGCGAGGGAGAAATCGGGGCAAATCGCGTCAAATATTGATTTAGAGAGAGAGAGAGAGAGAGTTAATAGCATTTTTTTCCTTACATTACTTTTACTTTTATACTTTAAGTAGTTTTGAAACAAGTACTTTTATACTTTTACTTGAGTAAAAAGCTTGAGTTGATACTTCAACTTCTACAACTTCTAAGTCTTTTTAAACCCTAGTATCTATACTTCTACCTGAGTAATGAATGTGAATACTTTTGACACCTCTGATGCTTCCTAATGATATCTCCTAAGGGTAGCATGTACAGAGTGAACAGCAATGGTCCTAGTACTGAGCCTTGTGGTACGCCATACTAAACTTGTGATCGATAAGACATCTCTTCATTTACTGCTACAAACTGATAACGGTCAGATAAGTATGATTTAAACCATGCTAATGCAATTCCACTAATGCCAACATCATTTTCGAGTTTATTTAAAAGAATGTTGTGGTCGATAGTGTTGTAGTGGATTTTTCCCCTAAAACCCGACTATCTAGCGTCTACAAATCGACACTTAATAAATAAATCTGTTGCGTCTACTCATCGACACAGAGCGTCTACAAATCGACACTTAATAACCTTTATACTCCAGCTCTTTAAGTCTTCAGTCGACAACTGGCCGAGTCTCTTACCCTAACTTACTTGCTTCCCTAAACTGACCTGCTGCGCAGCAGAAATTAACAGACAGACATCAGCAAATGTCCTCTAAATGCTTTAATAACGGCCGGGAGAGTATTCGAGCAGTTCTCAGAGAATCTCATTTCATATGTCCGCTTTGTATATTCTGAGTCACTGAGAGAGGATTTGCTGTTATTCAAGTATGTCAAAACTAGGGTGACGGCTGATGAACTCTTTAAGATTCTTGACAGTTAACTCATAGAACATGAACATCTGAAATGGGAAAAACATCTGAAATGGGAAAACTCAAAGCACAATGGACACACTGTGTTATTCACAGGGAGGCGCTCGCGTCAAAGCAGTTCAGCCCCGAACTAAACGAGGTCTTGACGGACGTTGTGGGTGTGGTCAATTTCATCAAAACCCGATCCCTGAAAGCGGCAATGTTCTCCACACTAGGTCCGGTGCATCAATGTTCCCCCGCCCAGCGAGTGCTTGAAGTGCGTCAGAAACAGAACGCGCGCGATCAGTTGTTGGTAATTTGTTGTGTAGCGTCGCCTCTCGCCGCATTGCTTTTGTTTCAGGCGCTTTACACACTCAAGCACCCCTGTAGAAACGGGCCTGGCAGCTCGTGCCAAGTCTAGACACGGTGAAAGTTACCTGATTGACTAATATTATCACAGGACCTCCGTTTTCGGCGAAATATGGTAGGTCATTTGCGGGGGAATTTTTACTTTACAAATTACAGACATGACCGATTCGCACGGGATTAAGATCACAGACAACCTCCGCAATTATTACAAATTACTAGAGGTCACCAGGTAATACTTATCCCATGTGAATATGGCTATAGTCTGCAATAGATACAGTGTCAAAAAGAAGAGAAGAGGATAAAAGGGAATAAAGACAGAGGTAAAGTGATGGAATGAATGAACAGTTTATCTAATTGCATAGGAGTAAGATACTATAATTTAATTGCCGTTATTTTTACCTTAAACTTCATGCTAGCAGTTGTTCTGAGTTCTCCAGAGGCCGCAGACAGTGTGATTTTGTAACAATCATGTCAGTTTTTAGACGCATTTGGGCCTATCACTTTTTTAATTAATGTTTTACTCTATGTGCAGTTTTGGGGGGGATATATGGCTTTTTTTTTTTTTGTTTTTTTGCCAAAATTAGTAATGATATTTATATGCAGATTTATTAAAATAGCAATGTTTTATGTAAAATTCACATTAAAGAAGACATTTCTCAGTTTCATTCATGGTGAAAACATGAAACGTGCCATAGTTTAGTGAAAGATTGCTACCATCAACTGGAAAACAAACACTTTTGCTAGTGCTCCATGAATAGTTTGCGCATGAATGACATTTGGACGATGACATCACTGTTTTATCCAGAGTGGCTATATATAAATGAACTAAATGAATAACTTATTTACAACAAAAATAAACCATCACTGAACTTACTTAAGCTGGTCTATGACACTATTTTCTTCTAGATCTGCTGTACAGGAGAAGCAAACTTTTTTTGCGTTATTTTCCTGTTATCACTGTAAAGCTGCCTTGAAATAATCTGTATTATAAAAAGCGCTATAAATAAAGGTGACTTGACTTGAATGCTAGATGTAATACTCTTGCTATTTGTGTTTAGGCTGTAATGTGTGTGTGTGTGTGTGTGTGTGTGTGTGTGTGTGTGTGTATATATATATATATATATATATATAATTTAGCATATATATATATATATATATAGAGGTTAAATAATCATGAACACAATGACGGGGTGAAATGGGCTGTGATGGGGCACCCTGTATGGGGCAGGCACCTTGATCAAGGAAATACTGATGCCCTTGAGAATCTGAGTGAAATTGCTGAAACCACTACTTCTGGAGTCACCACAGTGATCCCATGTATTAAACAGCACATCTCTACATTGAAAGAACTGTTTCAAAAGTACTTTCCAAACATCAGCGTCCAGTATGACTGCAGTATTGATCCTTTCAATACAGAAAGTTGCTATTTTAATTTTATTGACTATGACTTTTTTTAATTATAGTCATATATTGTACATTTATTTATAATGTATGCTATTTAAAAACATTGTTGTCAAACTTATTCATATTCTGCAGCACCAGCAGATGTCGGCTCTGCAGAAGAGGACTAATTCATTGAGATGACGAGCAACTCCACTCTTAGGCTGAGGTTTCCAGTTCAGACACTGAGTGAATTCTGGCTTGGAGCGAGTATCCACTCATTGGGCAGAGGAGTCAGATCATTCATCTTCCCTTTGCTACATCTTATCTCTGTGAGAAGGGATTTTCAGCTGTTGCTTCACTGAAAACAAAATACAGATCTCATCTCAACATTGAGCATGAGCTGAGAGTGGCAGTATCAAGCCTACAACCTCGCTTTGAAAAGATGTGTACTACAAAACAGGGTCATTGCAGCCACTAAAATAGTGGATAAGATTATTCATTGTTTGTCAATTTTGTTTATTCTTTTTGCATGTAGTTTTCAAAGTGACAAAATGAAGCAAAGGACACAACTAGTCCACACTTTTATTTTCTTTTAACACAATTGAATTATTATTATTTACTTTTGAGTCTTTATTTTCTCTAATTGAAAGTTTTTAATGCTGTTATTTGATGGTATGTTTTTAAAATGTGAGGTTAATAAAATAAAATGTAACTGTTAAACTTAAAGCCTAGTTTTTTACCATTTTGTTGGGGCGTTTGGGGACTGGTGGGGCTCGGAACCCTTCCCTACCGCCAAAGTGGGGAATGGCTGAAAAAGTTTGAGAAGGACTGGTGTAGGGGGACAGAATATACAGTGTGTACTTTAGCGCCATATAAATGTGTATTCCCTGCATTACCTAATTAATTCTGCAGTCTTGTTATTCTTTCTTTAATGTTCATCATAGCTACTGCAAGTAATACCTTCAATTTACAAGTGTAATATGCCAACGTTTTAGAGCGTTATTTCGCGATTAAAGAGTACCAGTTTATTATAGATTAAATGTGTTAGTTTCCATCAGTGCGCTAATGGCGGCATCTTGTGGGCATACATAGAATTGCTATTCTATTTATTTGCCTAGTGTCTGTACAAAAAGGCTCTAAATTGTTGTAAAATGAATATCTGTAAAGATGATTGCTATCATACTTGTAAAGTTAAAGTAATTGTATAATTAATGTGATTTAATATCTGTATTTGTTCCAGAACCACACATCTGTACAATGTGAATTATCAT